>NW_028261384.1:25328669-25682002 GCF_051295495.1 Thamnophis sirtalis | reverse complement strand
AGCTCTCCCAAAACAGTCCTAACGGGCGGACTGAGTTTTCGAACTGGGCATGCAGAGGCAAAGGGAGGCGTGGTCAACTAAAAACATCACTCAGTCCAAGGGCAGATAGGCTGTGTTAACCCAGCATTGGACTCTCCGAGAAGTGCACTGGAGAACACGCTAGAGTACTATGAAGCCCACCCAGAAAAGCAAATGGTGTTGTTGTTTCTGGATGCTCAAAAGGCCTTTGATAATGTGAACTGGCAATTTATGATAGTGCAACTTCAAATGATGGGTTTTGGTGAGGGATTTATAAATATGATTAAAATGATATATAATAACCAATCAGCAAAGGAATGGTAAATGTTGATATGACAGGAAAGATAGCGATTATGAAAGGAACTAGACAAGGATGTCCACTATCAGCATTATTATTTATACTGACACTAGAGATTTTGAATAGAGAAATATGACAAAGAGGTAAAAGGTGTGAGGGTCAAGAAAGAAGAGTATAAATTACAAGTATTTGCGGATGATTTGGTGTTTTAATTATGGAGGATCCAAACAGGGCCAAAACTAGTTAAAATAATAGAAGAATATGGAGAAGTAGGGGGCTTGAAGATTAATAAAGATAAAACAGAAATTATGGTGAAAAATATGACAGAAAAACAGAAAAGAGTTGATGGGGAAACTGGACATACAGGTGGTAAAAAAAGTGAAGTATTTGGGTATTCAATTGACATCAAGGTGTGGAACAGTAAAGGAGGATAACTATTATAAGGTTATAGAAATAGACTTGGAAAGATGGAAAGATTCTTCCCATTATCATTGATGGGAAGAATAGCAGTAGTAAAGATGAATATATTACCAAGATTGTTATACTTATTCCAAACAATACCGATAAAACTAGAAAAAAAATTCTTTGAATGAACAAAATAGTGGGGAAATATATATGACTTAACAATTTCTAAAGAAAACATACCAAATGATATCTTTATGTTATAAATCAGCATCAAATAAAATGTATATTCATCTTAGCAAGTGCAGATCAGCAAATGCAAATAACATTTCTAATATGGACTTAAAGAGTAATATCAATTTCATAAATGTGAACCTTTGAGAAGAAATTATAAAATTTTATCTCCCATCAACTCTGCAAATACATAAAGATATGGGTTTACCTTTCAGGGATGGATTGCTTTGAGCCTGAAGTCGAACTTTGACAACATCTAAAGGTGTCACTAAGACAATCAAACAACCAACATATTAAAATGCTTTTTTATGTTAATAAATAGATTTTTAATAGATTAAAAACAAAACTAGCCATGTAACTTTAACTAAGGGAAGAAAAACTTAAGCTCTGATTTCTAGAGCACAACAGTTGAATTCATCTGAGCAGAAAGATAGGAGCAATACTATAAATACTATAAAAGCACACTTAGGTAAATTTTTCCCCACACACGCGTGTGTGTTTTCTGGCTATAGGGGCGATGCTCATCTCTGTTTCTAAGCCAAAGAGCCAGTGCCGTCCAAAGACGTCTCTGTGGTCATGTGGCCAGCATGATTCAATGCTGAAGGTACATGGAATGCTGTTACCTTCCCACCAAAATGGTCCATATTTTTCTTTTTGCATTTTTATGTGCTTTCGAACTGCTAAATTGGCAGAAGCTGGGACAAGTAATGGGAGCTCATTCTGTTATGTGGCGCTAGGGACTCAAACTGCTGAGCTGCTGACCTTCTGATTGACAAGCTCAGCATCTTAGCCACTGAGCCACCGTGTCCCTTAAAAAGCAGATTTAGGGAAGTTTAAATGGTTCTAATATTTGATCTTACCCAAAACGGATGTTAGAATAGCACCACAACAGGAAACGACAATTTGCTGAAGAGTTGTTATTCCTTGGGATATATTTCCTTTGTCTTCATAATCCTTCATTTTTCTTGGGGTGGGTGGGGTGGGGATACCTGTTAAAAATAATTCAACCTTATGGCTCTGATCTGTCACAGGAGAAACATTCCAGAATCCAGTTAGAATTTGCTTCAATGCAGGCTAGAATATAATTCAAAAAGCAATTTTTTAAAAAACCCAAAACACTTTTTTTCTTTGAATCAGAAATACTCTCAACACCTATGGATTATTTGAGATATTTTCTGACCCCATAAAACATGGGAACTGCCATTCACAAGAACAAAGGATACCTCTGGGATTGGGCGGCCTATAAATCTAATAAATTGAATTGAAATTTTATTTCTGTTAATTGGATTGGCTCAAATCAGCAGAGTCCAAAGTTAACATGTTGGTTTCAAAGCAGTCAAGCTAGTCCTTGGTTTATCATGAAATCTTTTGAATAGCCTTAAGTGATCACCTAGATAATTCAGCCTTATCTATTACAGCAATTCTGTAGGCTGCTAAGCCTCTTTTCTGAGGAAAGGAGGGCAGAATAAAAATCTTTCAAGTGAGTGAATATCTTGAGACCAGAGCTTGGTTGTTTTCTTGAGGACCATTCACTACACAAATTAGGTAATAACACCATCAGTGCTTATTAAGGAGGGGGATTTACTGTTTTTATTCTATGACTTGCCCTGTGGGTGTTGGCGGGAGATTCTTTGGTTGAGCTGTTTGGCAGTTCCTTGATTGGGGCATTGTTCACTTCTTAATCCTTGGCCTGATGTTAACCTTGGAGTTAATCTATGCTCATTTGGTTGTTGATTGCTGGTGGGGAGGTATTTTGTTTCAACCCTGAGCTACAAATATTCTTTTATTTGTACCTTCTGAGATGGTCCCTCTTCTTATCTTGCAAGGAATTCACCCGGGTCTTTAACATAACAAAAGCTAATGCCAATTCAATCAACGCCTCTTTTCCCATAGGAGACTCATTCTCCGTATCTCTTGAGGATTATCTCTTCCTCCCCGCCCTCCCCGCTTTTAAAAAGGCATCGTGCCCTCTTAACATTTAGGACTTCTACCGAGGCCGCCAGAAGAGGAGCACCCTTTTTTCACCTCACAAGGTAACTTTCAACAACCACATGTTTAGGGGGAAACCGCTCTTTTAGCGAGAAGATCGGCACGTGTCCGTGCTCCTTGCCTCTTCAATGGCCATTTACCGAAGAGGTGAAGGGCGGGGGAGAAGATCACGGCTAGCCACTTTCCTCTCACAGCGCCCCGAAGGAGGAGGAGGAGGAGGAAAAAAAGGGATGCTTTTGCCCTGTCAGCTCTGCTCCTCCTTGTTGTGTGGCGCCGCCTCTGCCCTAGCTCAGCCCAACCAGGGAGGCAAAGCCAGCGCCGACAGTGCCTGGTAGGCCCGGATGAGCAAAGGCGGGAAAGCGCGGCTGACAAAAAAAAAGCGCGATGGCCGACTGGCGCAGTAGATCCTGAACAGCGACCGTCACCAGCCCCATGGGATCTTCTGGGTTGGGGTGAGCCGAGGCCCGGGGATCGGTTCGAGCGGCGGGAATGTACATTTCAAACACCAACCGTCCCTTCGGGGGTGGGGGAGTGGACGGGGCCGGGCAGCGGCGGGGCGACGGGTACGGGAGGAAGATTGCAAATTCCGCCTCGTGAATGGAGGGAGGGAGGCAGAAACCTTGGGAGGAAGCCGTTAGCTGCAGGAAGCGCACCCGGAACCCGCCCCTCAGCTTTAATTGGTTTTTTTAAAAAAGAAAGAATTTTGGGGCATTTTAATTGTTCTGCGCTCTTTCCTTGTAGATCGTAACCGTCGTGGGGAGATGAGGGTGCAGAAAATGTGACTTCCCAGCAAAATGAAACCGGGTGGTTTGAAAAGCGGCAGCAAAGGACAGTTTCCCTGTAAGTCTTCATTTTGCCTTCTGTGTGGCGATCGTGACTCGAGAAGTGATTTGATTTGTTTTCCCTCCGAAAAGGCCCGAAAAAAACTTTTTGGGTTCAGATTGGCTTTTCTTTCTTTTCTTTGCGAAATTGAGAGCGCTAAAATTCCCCTTGATAAGTTGAAGGGGGTGTCTGGGTCAGAAAAATAGCTAAAGTTTCTGATTTTTGGTATTTCTGATGTCCTCCTGAATTTTCACCCCTCCCCCACCCCGGCTTATTCTGTGCAGTATTAGCTGAATTATTTTATTGACTTGGAGTACTGTGCCAAAAAGAGTCAGTGTTTTCGCTTTAAAAAAGATATGCTTTAAATACACAAGTAGGTAAGTATTAGATACGTAGGCAATGGATAATCATAATGAAGTTGGTTGTCTGTAATTTATTTAAATTTATTTATTTGTTATTTATATTGGGTGACATTATTTATTTAAAATAATAAGCAATAACTTAAAGTAACCCAGTTGTAATTTTGAAATATCTTTCTCTGCATAAGGGTGATTTTAAAACCAGTACTGAAAATCTTTCTGAGGCTAATATAGCCTCAGCCTAATAGTATACTTGAAGTCAGGCCCCATAGACCAATTATATATTTTATTTATTCTTTTCAGAAAAAATGTTATTGTACCTAGGAATGTTTCAAAGGGCATCAAACAAATAATGTTTAGAAAAAATGGCACCAGTTTTAATGTAATTTATATAATAAATGGTGAGTGAGACCACCTTGTATAGTTTATTAAGAATTGATTGTTAAAACATTTAGAATAACAACAGTTTCTGGGGAAATCAGTCCCTGAGGAGATGATAAACTGACAATTGACCACTTGGTTGTAATGAAATTAAGCATATATATGTTTATAGGATTGCTTTTCTTTGTCTTGGAATGTTTTTCGTTTACTTGAAATGGAATTTTCTTGATTTCATCTTCCTAATTAGGGCTACAATCTAAATATTTTCCTGATTAGGACTACAGTCTAAATCCAGCAAACTGAAACCTTTGAGTTTCAAATCTATTATCTCTATTCATTTTATAAGTGTGATCTCTTGATAACGCTACATGTTGGAATATGCTCTATGTATGGTCTACAAGCAAAACTGATATTTAAAAGTGGGATTGTGAAGGAATATGAATTATATTGGCTAGTAATTTTGAGTATAGGGTTTTTTTTCTGCATCCACTGAAACATGTTTGTGGACATGTCTCTTTCTGTCATTCACACTTTTGATACTTCTAATTAAATATTAAGAAAAATAATATCTTTCCAAAAAAAACCTGACATGTAATGATACCTCAATACTCATTGTTAATTGGTTCTGGGAGGCACAATAAGTACCAAAAATGATGAGTACCAAACACATTTTCCCCACAAGGAATAATGTAGTGAGTCACAAGGCAGAAAACTGACAAGTTCTAACTGGTGCGATGAGTACTGAGAAAAGTTTTTTGGGTTAAAATATGCTGAGGACCAAATTTGATGAGTTTCAAAACAGTTGAATACAAAGTTTTGCAATATTTATTGTTTTTAGAAAGTAAATTTAGGAAATACTAGAAATTTCAATGTGGTAAGAAATTGGAAAAAATGGCGTTGCCTGATCCAGGGAAGAAGTGAGGAACTTTGATACCAATGGGTGGAGGATAAAACAAAGACAAACAGAGTAAAGAGAGGACTTTTGAGGCAATTCTGAATGTGACAAAAATTCATTTTCTAATTTGAAGTTTATATTTTTGAACAGGTTCTGTGTAGCTGAACTAGTTTGTGATAGTGGTGAATATTTGTATCTCGGTGTAGGTTGACGGTGAAGGTTCGTTCTCAGAGCTGGTGGGTTGGTTTCTGAACATTTCATTACCAAGTTAGGCAACAACTTCAGTAGAATTTAGGGAATGTCAAGAGTGTGTGTTCTTTGTGTGGTCAGAAGGTCTTGTAATGGGAGGCTCACGTAAGGTGGGGGTCTTGTGATGGAAAGGTCAGGTGAGGGTCCTTGGGAGGTAAAGTGCTGGTGGTGGAGTTGTGCGAGTTGTTTGAGGGTTGGTGCTATTGATGGTTGTGTGATTTGAATTCTCAGAGCTCATAGGCTGGTGGTAGGTGTCTATTGTGTCCCATTGATGGAATTGCTTATGAAGTGCCAGGCTTTGATAAATTTGCATGCATGGCGGGTGATAATGTGGCTGATGAGTCTTGCATTGCTCCATTCTTTGTCAGTGTGAATAGGGATGAAGGATTTGGGATTGGCGATTGATTGCCAGATGGTGTTTATGGATTCTGATTTTCAGTTGATGCAATGTTTGTCCCACATGGAATTGGTTGCAATTGTTAAAGCTGATTTTGTAAATTACAATGTTTATTTCATCCTTCTGTATCTTGTCTTTAGTTCTGGATAATCCCTGGCAGAGTGTGGCTGTGGTTTTGTGCATTCTTGTTATCCCTAGAGGTTGGAGAATTTTGGCTGCCATTTCAGACATCCTTTTTAATTTTGGGGTAGTGGTTGGTTGTGTGGTATGTTTTGGTTTGGCTAACGTGTGTCAGAATACAAAGTTTTTACTAAAGCCATTGTGGATAAAGATGTTAAGCAGCTCTTTCTCGTCTGCTTTTCTTAGTGCTGTGGTGCTGCAGTGTGTCCTGGCCCTTCTGAAGAGGGCCGCTGCACAAAAAAAAGCTGCATTCAGACCCTCTTCAGTCAAACTATTTCCAGTCTGTATTGTCCAAATTTATCATGGACAATTGCTGACCCTCCAATACATATTTTGGAGAGGTGATAGAGGTATAAGGAGATTGTTGGGGGCAATAGGCTGACTCTGTAAACCGCTTAGAGAGGGCTATAAAGCACTGTGAAGTGGTATATAAGTTTAAGTGCTATTGCTATTTGCATATTATTTATTTATAACTCAAGGTGGCAAACATACCTAATATTTTTCCGGGTCTTAATACCTCAAATATTAAGGCTCAAATACCTACACATACTTTTCAATAATCCTCTTTTGCTTCAAAAGAGGCTTTAAGGATTAAACAGATAAGTTTCTGATAAGGATCAAATTCTTCACTTTGATTGCAGGTGACATGCAAGAAAGAAGGGAAAGAAGCAACTCTCCCCTAAAAAGTATAAAGAAAGATTCTACAAAGCCTGATAAACCAAAATGCAAACCACTTACTGGGAAAGTGTTCTATCTTGATATTCCATCTAACACCCTCTGTGATAAAATTGCAAAAGATCTTAAGGAACTAGGAGGGGTAAGTCAATATAAATGTTTTGCTTTAAGATAGAAAAGAAAAGGAATAATGCAGATTCAGTTTATGTATGTTATATTCTTGCTAAGACTGAATTACTAAGCATTTCTCCCAAAAATTTTACAACCGTTCAGCTACATTTAATGCTACATGGTTAGGATTTTTTTTATTAAAAAAATTGCCATTTCTCCAAAATTTTCTATAAAATTATTATATCAGAGCTGAGGGCAGCTGAGACTTCCTGGGACAAGAGACTTTGTGTTGCGTTGCTAGGCTTTGTACCATACTAGTTGGCAATTTTTTTCATGCCATGCTGTTGGGGCTTCCCGAAGTGATCGCTATTTGCCATGTGTAACTCAGAGACTTCTTACAGCCGGAGAATCATGACACACCAAGAAGCCCCCATGCAGTGGCATGAAAGATAACTGCCGAGCAACACACTATTGGGCCTGCTTTGCTCTGTAAGATAGTTTGGGCGAGGGGTTAGAGATATGATGGAGATGGGTAGCAGGAGTTGAAGACGAGGAATTCCCTTATCTTACCAAGCTTCAGATTAGGAAGGAAGCTCAACATGGCTTGAATTGGAATAAGTAATTAATGACTCATGATTCATAGTTAATGACAATAACAGAATGTGTAATGTAATGTTTTTCTTTACAACTGCATTGCTTAATGATGGAAATTCCAGTCCTATGTTGCATATTATAAATATGTTTATGGTATTTTATATAACTATCCCAACCTATATTGCATGATCTATATCAAAGGTGTCAAACTCGATTTCATTGAGGGTGGCATCAGGGTTGTCTTTGACCTCGGGGGGGGGGGGGGACATGGCCAGCTCAAAGTCATTTGTGTCAGGGGCATCTGTGTTAGCCCAAGCGCTCTGCCAGCAAAAATGGGCTCCTGAGCTCCATTTTTGGCTGTAACGGCTTTCTTCAACCCTCTGCTAGTGAAAACGGAGCTTTGGCACCAGAGCTTGGCTTGTCCTTCGCTGTTTCGAGGGCAGCGCCGTGAGTCATATCTAACCACCCCGATCTAGCCCCTGGGCCTTGAATGTCACACTCCTGATCTACATTGATTTTATGAAATATTTATGATTTGAAATACACTTTTTGTATAGCAATGTTATCCCAACAACCCTTCTCCCAATCCGGCTGCTTACAGTCAATGAATGAGAATTAGAGATTCTGTGAAGTAAGCAGTATTACTCAAATATTTGTATAAGTGTTCCCATTCCAAAATAATATTTTTCTTTTTTTACAATTAGAGAGTTGAAGGATTCCTCAGCAAAGATATTAATTACTTGATCTCTAATAAAAAAGAAGCAAAATTTGCAGCCCTTGGACAAGTATCTCCAGTCCCAAGCCCAGAATCTGTATGTAATGTTGGAAACACTTCACCTCATCCAAGCAGCAGAAGAGACAGGACTGATGGTAGTACATTTAAGCTGATGGACACGGTAAGTTTCATTCTTACTTCTTCCTTTACTCTCTACAAATGCTGCACAAATGCTGCATGTTAAGTAAAGCAAGTTCTGCATAATTTTCTATATATTTTAAAGCTAGTCAAACTTCAGGCAGTTCCTTGAGCTGAGAATGGTTTCATGAAAATACTCTGGGAAACTTGTAGCCCACCAGATAATGCTGAACTAGGACTCTAGTCAGCATAGACAGTGGCAATACATTTACATTTTGTAAGTCATTAATTTAATGGCACCTATAAGGCTAAAACAGTAATGGCTAACCTTTTTACCACCGCGTGGCAAAATGGGGAGAGTGCAGGGGGATCACCCAAAATTCTATGTGTGTGACCCCCTCCCATGCATGCAAGTGTGACCCATCCCCCTGCATGCGACCACCACCCTCCCCACACTTTTGCCATGTGATGGACCTGTTTTTCTTTCTCCAGCATGCACACTGGAGCTGACAACTCTTCACGTGCCCTATAAATGATTCCATGTGGCACGCGTGCCATAGGTTCGCCATCACAGGGCTAAAACATTGTAGTATTTTATTCTGTGATATAATTCAGGCTTTATTCTTTATCATTAAAATAATTTTTCAGAAGTCTTTAACCAAATTACTTCTATTGCATTGTTTTATTTTATACATACTACTCTAAACACAGCATATATTTGTATAAGAGTAGCACAAACTTTAATTGTGTATGTGTATATAAGATTAAAACAAAATTCAACAATTGCCACATAGCTACTCTATCATTTTACTTCCATAAGATCTATATTAATCTTTAGTGTAGCTATGCTCAAGACATTTTTAAAATTAGATAAAAGAAAACATATTTTCTTTATCCAAATTTTGCTGTGTATAGAGTTTTGCTTTGCATTGTATGGATAGACAAATATATTACATAATAGAGAAGATTATCAGTAATAAATTTTCAATCTGAGAACGACAACAAGAGTAGGATCTTTTAGTATTACAGGAATTTGCTAATACTTAATCATTTCTGAAGGCATACTTTGTGATATAGGTAGTCCTCAAGATATGACCGGTCACTTAGTATTAGGTTGAAGTCACAAAGATTCCCCAAAACTAGTTATGATCCTGTTTCAAAGTTACATCTATTACAGCATCCTTGTGGTCATTCATCCTTACTACTGACCGAAGGATGCTGCAGCATCCTTGTCCATCTAATTCCCTGCTGGTTTCCCATAAGCCTTGGATCTTCTCTCCACTCACACACTCACCTTTTAAAGATTACTGGTCTTCATCTTGGGAAAGCCACTCATCCCTGGGCTGTAAGGCTGTCTCCCAGAAGCAGCTGCCATTTCAAACGTGAAAATTCCTTGTAGAAATGGCAGCTGCTTCCAGAATAATTGGCAGGCAGTTGGGAGACTGCAGGCCTCTCCTGCCTCTTGGTAGGTTTTGGGGGAGCCACCCCCTTGCATGCAAAGGCAGCAGCTCTGGGTTGAGCTTCCCCAAATCTTTCCCTTACTTTCCAACCTCCACAAACTCACATTTTTGCAATTAAAAAAAAGAAAGCTGGAAGGAACAGACTTCCTATCTTAGATTGAAAAATATACCATTTGATCTTTCTCATTCTCCCCCCCAAAATTAGGTACTAAATCTAAATTGTCACCTTTGCCCTCCAGTCTTAATCTCCTTAGCCGCTTAATTAGCTAAACTTATTACAATATGTGCACCAGGAAAGAGAGTGACAAAATCTATAAGTGAATTACCTTTATCAGTGACTGGCATGGGACAGGCTGAAGAGTAAAGAAAGGTGGTTTAGGTTTGTTGGTTTTTAAAGGAGGGCTTAATGAATGAAGCAAAGAAAATCCTTCGGTGGATTGTTTGAGTGGAGAAAAAAATACTCTGCAAAGTTATTGGGAGTATAGCACATACACCAAACAGTTGCAGCAGAAACTAAAGAGTCAGACAAACAGCAGAAAGCTTTCCAAAGGTTTCCAAACTTTTTGCTGCTGGTCCGGACTCTCTTTAGGATCTTTCTTTTGCTTTTGCTGGATATGCTGCGCCCTCATTGGAAAAGTATTTTCTTTCTGTTTTTCACTCTTTTCCTCTGCTCTTTAACTTTCTAATCACTCAGCAAGGCAAGTCACCCTAACACACACACCCTCCCCGGTGGGCTGTTTTTGGTTTTGCAATGCTTTTTGCTGCTTGTATGCCTGCTTTTTGGACCCAGCTGGGTGGTGGGATTCCCAGGGTTTTCCTTACCCCTGAGGCATCCTATGCTCTAATTAACAATCCGCACAATCATTTAAGAATTCCATTAGGGAGAGCACCCCTGCTAAGTGATGCCATCTCACTTAATGGCTGTTATGACTTGTGACTGTAATGGACAGGTTCCATTATGGTCATAGATCAAGGACTACCTGTATTGAACTTTGAATGTTTGTGAGGTTTGTAGAAGATTTTATTAACTTATCTATTTTATGGACCATATCAATTTACTATATTACTATGCTGCTGAGTTATCAGTATGACAATGGGGAGAAAAAGACAGGCTAAATCCTGACAAAACCAAGAAACTGTTTGGTTGGGTCTTTTGACTCTGGATACTTTCCATCTCTACAAGGGGATCATACATCTTCATTGAAACTGGTATACAATCTGGGAGGTTTAATTTGAGCCACCGTGCTTTGAATAGTAGGTGGACATTTTTTAATATTGTGGCCTACTAAGAGTTGAGTAATCTCAAAGTAGAATGAATCATTCTTAATTTCCAAACTTTAAATTAATTCTTGCAGCACCAAAGATAAAGTTGTATTTGAGAGTTAATACTTACCCATCAATTCATATCACATAATTCCAATCAGTTTGTGGAATTAACAAACTTAAGTGTTGCTTTGAATTTTGGGAGAAGTAAATTTGCAAAACTAAGCAGAACCTTTCCATTATAAATTTTCATTGAAGGTAAAACCAGTTTAGTTCATAGAAGAAAAGCCTAAGTACTTTTAAGAAGCTCCAGATATTTTTTTTGCAGAACTTATTTATATGCCTTGTAAAAATCTTGGATAATGGGCATTACACCATCAAATTCCTTCTCCAAATAGCATTTGCAAGATAATTTTCCCATAGAACAACAATTTTGGGTGTGCTAACTTTCCTTTCATTTGATAAAAAATTATAAATGTCTCGATAGTTTCAGTGATTACAATTTTGACATATATACTGTGTGAGCCTTTCAAGATAATGTTTTACAAAGTATTGTAAATTTCTAAACTGTTCTAAAGCAGCCCATCCAAAAGACTATTTAAATGTTTTCAAACATTACCTCAAATTTATAACTTTGCTATCTTTACTATAGGCGTAACTCATTTGTAGTTGTTCCTTAGAGCAATAATTGATTAACTTCTTAAACATTATCAGTTCTTATCAAGAGACAAACATCAGTGTACACTGAAATAGCTATCTTTAAAAAAACTGTGGTTGACAAATAAGGCATCACCAACTGTATGTAAAAATTAAACAATATACTGAATATTACTTCCATAAGAAATGCATATAAATTTATCCTCACCCTAATAGTTGTATTAAAATATAAATGTTTCACTATATAAAAAAGACAGTAATCTATATCAGTGTTAACTAATTGTCCATATTTTAAAGGTGCTTTTTTTAAGAGGCAAGTGGACTTTCTGGTTTTTCTTTGAAGACCAAAAAGCTTCTTCAGCTGTGACTGGATGGTGGGGAATGGAAGGATTTATGCTTCTTGCAGACAGCTAGTCATTTGCATTCTTTTAGTGGGTCATTAAGGTCACCTAGAGGTTTTTCTGTGTCATCAGAGGGTCACCTGAGTTGTGCAAGTTGGTGTGGAACCTTCTTGGAAGGCTGAAAGGACTGTGTTCGTAGATGATGGAGATACATGACTCCCCCTGTTGAGAGAGTATGTTCAATTTTGACATAAATGGCCTCTTCAACCCCTCTTTTATGTCAAAATTGAACAATTTGCACCATTCAGGTGATCCTGATGACACAGATAAAACTCCAGGTGACCTTAATAACATGCTAAAAGAATGCAAATGACCAACTGTTTGCAAGGAGTATATGGTAAATCCTTCCATTCCCCACCACCCAGACAGAGCTGAAGAAGCTTCTTGGATGAAAAGTGAAATGTCTTCAAAGAAAAATCAGAAAGTTCAGTTGCCTCTTGAAAAAAAGCACCTTTGGGACAACCACGACCTGGATGACAGAGAATCTCCATAGACATTTAATTTATCCATAATTCATTTCTGCTGGCTGAGTTAAAACGATAGTCAAATCAGTGAACATTACATGCAGATGTTTTGTACCATTGCTTATATATTCAGATAGTAATTTGTGTTTTTGTTTATTTTTTAAATATAATTACTGTTCAGTCTTTTTAAGATAAGTTTCCATTTTGGTAATAGAAATACAGTAGTTTAGCTAGCAGACATCAAATTAAAAATAATCACAAATAAGGTGATTATGTGTACTCATACATAGATAGCTAACCTTACTAATCTTTTCTCCCCATTCAGTCATGCCCTATTCTTGAACATTTCCAGGATAAGTCCCAGCAGTTTTCTCGGCAATTTTTTCAGAAATAGTTTTTTATTGTCCCCTTTGCTAGGACTAAGACAAAGTAACTACTCAAGGTCACACAGCTAGCTTTATGCCTAAGGAAGGACTAAAAGTCATTGTTTCTGGCATGATTCCTTAACCAATACATCAGATTTGATATCACTAATTTATTAATTTTAATTTACTAACTTTAATATCATGCTAACCTAAATAATTTTGTAAACCTTTAAAAAATTCAAAGTAATAAACTTCACTAAGTAACTATTTGAAATAACCCTGTGTGGAGTAACAGCTGTAACCCATATATACTCTTTATTTCTTCTTCAATATAGGTGCGCATGAGTAGAGGAAAATCTTTAGTGGAAAAGGCAATCAAGGATCAGGTATATGTCACTTAATAACATTATTTCATCTCAAATTAGATTTCTTCTCTTATTATTTCCACATGAAATTTACATAATTTGCTAATGGATAAATATCTAATTTTAGGATAGCTTTTTTGGCACTGCTTGTTATGAAATCAAATGTTTGCCATTTTTTTCCTATCCTAATTTATGACCAATTGTTTAATGACCATTTAAAGTTAAGATGGCCTTGGAAAGGGTGCTTATGGCCTGTAAATTACTTCTGATCAATATAATATTGTCACCATGCCCCCTTCCTCCCAAAGTTGGCTGATTGCTTGATCTAAGTCCTTGGTCACCTATCCAAAATTATGATAATTACCAAGCACCCAGCTTTTTCATTCCGTCTACTTAATGACCCAGGAGATCATTTAATTGCAACCCATGATTGCAGTTGTCGAGAAAAGCAGACATGTGAGTGTCTCATTTAACAACCATTTCGCTTAATTTTTCCCATTTGTGGTTGTATGTTGAGGTCTACCTGTATATTATAGTTTTTAGTAAGGCATAGTGCTGTGTTTATTCAAGCTTAAGTTAGGCAAACCTTATTTCTATAGTGTCACAAGACTGATTGGCATAAATGGAATTTTACTTTTATACTTTATTCTATTAATAGGGTGGAAAGAGGCTTAGGATACAGAGTACCTGCACTTCAAGTTTTTAATTGTATTTAAATATTTGTATGCTCAAATGTAATGATAGAAATATTCAAATTATATTACAGGAATTGATCCCTTCTGGTAGTATACTCTCAAATGCCTTGAGTTGGGGAGTGAAAATACTTCACATTGATGGCAAGTATTTTTAAAATAAAACTGATTTTATTCCATCATATAAAAGACTTATTCCATTTAAGCAACTTAGATGACATAAAATAATAATTTTAATTATTCTTTTCTTTTTGAAAAAAGATATTAGGAACTATATTGAGCAAAAGAAAAAAGACCTCTTTTTGGTTAAGAAAACAAGCACAGAAGCCAACAATGTCGTAAGTAAACTACTTAATTTCCAAGAAAGACAGCAAAAAGCAATAAATGGGATTACTTCTTTAAAACTTCTAATTAGTATTTATTCATAATTTGCAAGAGGAAGACTGAGACCTCATAGATGTGTGAAAGCATAAAGCTCCATTAATCTCTCTTGGTATTTGGAATGGGAAAGATTTAAAAATATTAGTGCAAACCATTAAAGAATGCTCAGCAGCATAAACAATAAAATTTCACACACACTCAAAATTCAGAAAATCCTGGTATCAGTGTCCGAGACACAAATCTGCTCACTTTGCATTGTTGTCTTATCAGTAGTAGCTATCTTTTACATGGGCTCTGTTTATCAAAGTTTGCCCACTCCTGAAATAAGATCATGAGAAAATAAACTTTTCTGTTTCTACTTCAGTTAAAGAAATTTATATCCTAATCTGTATAATGGGTTCCTCATTTAGCATATTTTTTCTGTATGGATTAATACTAGATTTTTAAAACTAGAAACATGGTATATATTATTGTTAATTTAAGTAATGTCAGTTCTTCCAGATAAACCAGACAAGAAAAACAAACAATTGATCTAATTCTGTTAACAGCCTGATCAATTAGGGCAAGTCCTTCCTCAGTTTCTTTCTTCTAAAGTTAAAACACTGGAGGCTCCTCTGTCTCTTGTCTGATCATTCCCTAGGCAGCATTTCTTCCTCTTGTGCCTCAATATCATTTCCATATACCATTATACTTCTTTATCTTTATGTTTTTCTGATTTAATTCTTATTTGTCCACCTAGAACCATTGTTAGAAAAAAAAGCTATGTTTAATCGATGTTTAATTTAAAATAGTGAATAATAAACAATTTATAATTAAATTAGGGATATTTTAGTATGCAGTTCAAACTCAATTCTCAATTCTACCAGAATTTCTTTATTAGCATAGAAATAAAGTTGAGTTGTGATACAGAATGAAAAATGTAACTTATTTCATTTACTTGTTTTCAGAAAATATGGAGAAAATAAATGTAGTTGCACATTCAATCCTCCCAATTCGTTTATGTGTACTTTAAATATTCCAGAGCCTAAAACGTGATTACTTAAACCAAAAACATTTTTCATCACAAATAAGAATGATAGTTCTTGTTTACTGACCATACATTCAGCTTGAGGTTAAAATGTTACTGAACAAGTGGCACTTACAATTGAGTCACAGTTATGACTACCCCAGCATCTTCCTTGTCACATAACAGTGTTTGGCACCCAGGTTGCACTTATGACGGTTGCAGCACCCCATGATCATGTGTTCCCCATTTGTGACTTTCTCTACTGACCTTCCACAAGTGAATTAAATGGCAAGCCTTCAGGGAAGTCACAAGCTGCTCTGCTCTGGCCTTGCCCACTACAATAAACCCTTCTTCCTTTGGCCTGTCTGCATTTGAATATACCCGTGTACTCTTTCCTCATATTTCCCCCAAGTTGTCTTAGGGTTATGATGGCAGGAATGCTTAGATTATAATCACTAACAATGCAGCCATGTATCACGCTTTTTGACTGCATCTCTTAACAATGGCAATTTCAGTTCTAATTGCTGTTGTAACCCAAAAATTATTTTTATGTGTTTGGTGACTCACACTTAAAACTATTTAGAGGGCCAGTTGCTGAATATAGATGATTACTTGTAAATTATACAAATCTCATAACTATAGTATTATTATTTCTCTTAAATAGGAGAGAGGATCTGCAGATCAAAAAGTAAAAAGTAAGTATTCAAAAGACAACTAATATTGCTACCATTTTTATTAAAAGAAAAAATATAGTTATCGGAAAGATTATATATTTAATAAGCAAGGTGTCTAAAAAGAAAAGCCACCTTCTGCTTGGTGATTCATTTTGTAAGAGATGTGATGTCAATTTAGGAAAGGATTTGGAGGTTTTGTAACAGGTGAGGTGTTTGCCTGGTGCTACTGCCAGCAGAGAAAAGAGACACATTGTTAAGATAGTAAGAATGATAGTAAGAACTATGATGATGATGTACATCTTGGCACCAATGACCTATCTGAAAAAAGATGTACTTTCTGTACAGAATGATTTACAGAGATTGGGAACAGAAATGTAGCAGGATAGGCAGTAGTACTACTTTTTAAGAGGTTTTACCTGTATATAAGGATCAAAAAGGAAAAGGCTAGCATATAGTGGCAAAAAAGAAAGGTTCTACATTTAGGCAAGAAAAGCCAACTGCACAGGTATAGTATAGGTCCGGGATGGCAAACCTATGGCACGTGGAGCCATTTGTCAGGAACGTGAGGCATTGCCCTGTCAGTTCACCAGCGCGCATGCGCGTGCTGGCCACCTGATTTTAGCCTCTTTTAAAGGACATTTTTCACCCTCCCCAGGCTCCAGAGACTTTATAGGAGCCTGGGTAGAGCAAAAACAGCCTCCCCCCCAAGAGGCCCTGAACTTCCCTGAAGCCTCCAGAGCAGAAGTTCAGGAATGGACTTCTGGCCTTCAGGGGCCTTCCAGAGGCTTCACTGAAGGCTCTGGAGGATGAAAAACTACCCTACGAGCAAATCGTAAGTTACTTCTGATTTGCTTGTAGTGCCGGTTTAAGCCTTCAGGGGCCTTCTGGAGGCTTTCCTGAGCGCTCTGGAGGACTAAAAATGGCCCAATGGACAAATTAGACTTCAGTGAAGGCTCCTGAAGGCTCCATAGTGCTTAAATCGGCCCTATGACCAAACCAGAAGTCCGTTCCCGAACTTCCTGCATACCCGTAAGGCTGTTTTTTTGTGCTCCGGAGGGGGGCAGGGGAGGCTGTTTTCCCTCTCCCCAGGCGCCTATAAAACCTCTGGAGCCTGGGAATGGCGAAAAAAGCATGCAAAAAATGGGGGGGTTCGCACCTGTCATGTGCGCATGCGTGCTGGGTGTCGCACATTGCATTATGGGTGGGGCACGCCCGCACACGACTCCCGTCCCCTGTGCTCCTCTTGCTTTTGGCACGTGAGCCAAAAAAGGTTCGCTATTGCTCGTATAGGTGGTACTTAGCTCAATAGAAGTAATTAAGTGCTAATAAACAATCACTTGAATATGAGCCAGCAACATGCTGCAATTGCCCCCCAAAAAACAAATGCAATCTTATGCTGCATTAACAGAGGATAGAATCATGATCATGTGAAGTGTTAATACCACTTTATAATACTTTGGTAAGATCACACTGCATCCAATTTTGGTCACCATGATATGAAAAAAGATGAGACTCAAGTACAGAAAAGAGCAACAAAGATAATTAGACTGGAGACTACAACATGAAGAACGATTTCAGGAACTGGGTATGTCTAGTTTAATAAAAAGAAGGAGTAGATGGTGACATGACAGCGGTGTTCCAGTATCTAAGGAGCTATCTCAAAAAAGAGGGGTTAACTTATTCTCCAAAGCACCTGAAGGCAGGACAACAAGCAATGGATTAAACCTAATCAAGGCGAGGAACTATAACTAAGGAGAAATTTCCTGACAGAACAATTAATCAATGGAACAACTTGCTTCCAGAAGTTATGGAAGCTCTATCACTGGAGCAATTGGACAACCATTTGTCTGAAATAGTAAAGGGTTTCCTGCCTGAGCAAGAGTTTTGACTAGAAGACCTCCAAGGTCCCTTCTGCCATATAATAGATAGATGGATGGATGGATGGATGATAGGCAGGCAAGCACACATGCACAAATAATTTGGTTTAAATTCTTTTACATAGGTAAACTGAAAAATCCTTTTCTGAAGGTAGAGGACAGAAGGTGGTAAGTGATATTTTTAGATGAATTAAAATTCTACTCTCATGTCCTTTGGCTTTGTTGACTTTATTTTATGCAATGATAACTATAAATTATTACATTCAACTTTAATTTTTGTTTAATTCAGAGTTAGTCATGTTTTATATGGAATGTTGTAGAACAATTCAAAATTAACATGAATAGCCTGTTATTTTTATTTTAATAGATCTATTCAAAGTTATGAATTTTTGAATTGGCATATGAGAAATAGATATAATCCATCTTTATCTCTTTCATTTTTTTTTTCCATTTAAGGAGATTGGCCTATAACGTGATGCAATTACCTAAATGTTAATGAATTAAGGGGATTGGAACACATGCTTTATATGCTACTATGCTACATTTGTTCTCAGGCATATTTTAATTTATTGATATAGTTATACTAGATGTTATTTGTAACCAGAACCATTTTTACAAGTACTGCCTTTGTAGCAGTATTCTGCAAAGATAGTATTCTGATGTAGATGTTGTAAATGCTTTTTAGGAAAAAACATCAATCTACTGTTTTCTGTTAGATATAGATAAATCTAGATTTAAAATTTCAAAGAAACCATTGTATTATCTTAGAAAGTCGGTATATACTCAGCACTTTGAGGAACCTGTAACTTTTATCTACTTGCCTTTTCTGGTCTGCACGCTAAGAAAATATGCAATTGGGTAGATATGATATCCATAGTGGGTAATAAATGAAATCTTGAGATAAGGAATTGTTGGCAGAATTGCCCACATTAAATGTTTGATGCTGCTAGAAATAAAGGTAGGAACTGAGGGAATACCTTGCTCAGTTCTGATTAAAAAAATAACTGTGCTTGTGGTCCAGAATATAGAATGATATAAACAACAAATTAAAGTTTCCACATTTTTCTCATTTAATTTTACTCTAAAGCAATGTTTTTCAAACTCAGTAACCTTAGCAGCATACTGGCTGGGGAATTTTGAGAGTTGATATAGCAATAGTACTTAGACATATATCTTTTTAAAGTTGCCATGTTTGAAAAACAAAGATGTAAAAGTGACTATTGGATGAAATAGTATTTCAAGGAAGTACAATATATACAGTATAAAAGGCATTCCTTCTGATTATGTGTATGTTTTGTAATGAACTGACTTTTTTTTTAATAGTCGCTATAGACCATTTTACCTTCAACTGTCCAGCTTCCCTGTTGTCAACTATTCTAATCCAAGGCCTTGCAGCCCATTTGATGTAGAAAAGAAAAATGCTCATGGCCAGAAGCACATTCACAATAAACAAAGGTAATGTAAGATAAATAAGATGAAAATGCATTGGTGAATGACAAAATTTAGTTATGCAGAAATATATGGAAGCAGGTCTGAGTTTTACTACCTAATTTAAGACCAGCCTATGGCTTGCTCTATAATTTTTTAATTTAATAAACCTAGCTGATATCTGACTTGGGGCTCTCTGTAAACCTCTATCACTAAATAACTGTTTCCATATAATTGATTTCTTTTAAGCAGCTATATGACATTCCCCGCCTCCCTCCATATTTGCAAGCTAATTATCCATTAGACTGTAATCTTAAATTATACAGGTGATCCTCACCAACCACAATTGGAACCGGCATCTCTTTTGCTAAGTGATGTTCTTGTAAAATGAAGTCACATGACTGTGTCTTAGTTAAAACATTGATCACAGTCAATAAACAAATCATAACGTGTTGTTAATGTTAATGGGTTGTGACTCGTGAGTTCCTGTTCTTTTAACTTTGCTTATTAGAAACTGGCTATGAAAATCACAAATGGTAATCATGTGACCTCGGGATGCTGCCAACCACTTTGTGATCATGTGATTATGAGAATGTTGCAATGATTGCAACTTTTCAGTCCCACATAATTTTAACAATCACTGAATGAGTGTTCAAGTAAGCAAAGACTATCTGTAATTTTGATTAGGTATAGCAAACTGCATTAGATGTTTTAATTTTGTAACTATAGAAATAAAATAGCATATGATGTAATCCTTAGTTATAAAATGCTATGCATAGATGAAAAAATATGTCCCATTTTCTAATGGGATCAACAAATGCTTTTCCTCTTAAGAAAGAAACTTATTATACCTACTGATAGGTGGTGCTAGAGACTAGTTTTACATATTTAATATCTTTTTTCCTATTTTGAAACTAGAAATGAGATACTGTTTTTTAATTGAAGTCTACATTCATTAGTAGTCTTAATATGGTAGGGTTATATGCCTTGCATATTTGTTATAGAATTATAGTAGTCTTGTCCATATCTTATGTTAGAATAATGAAGAAAACAGAAATGTTCTTTTTATGTGCAACATGCATTGAAGTATTCTATATCATTATATTGTCAATGTTATATATTACTTGATGTTCAGTACTGAACGTTAAAATGGTTTTCTGAGTAACTATTTTGGGCAGAGGTTTGTGATTTTAGATTAACAATGTTATTGTACTTTGACAGACACATACTAAGCAAGAGTACAATTATTTTTAAACATTAAGGATTTAAAAAACCTCTTGTATTCTCCTCACAATTAGGATTCAGGTTCCTTTTTATTCTTTATAATTACATGAAAATGAATATGAAATGTGTCACAATGGGATTGGATTCATGACTGGCTACTAAAATTGGCCAGAATTTTTACTAGTTCCTGTTGGCTTGTCTTACAAAATATAAATAAGATGTTTATTTTCTCTTGAGAATAGAAACCCTACAAATAGTGATAGAGAAAAACGCCCGAATCAGGTTCCTCCAAAGCATAAAAGGAGAAAAGGATATTGTGAATGCTGTATGAAGAAATATGAGGATCTTCATGCAGTATGTACATCTTATCTATTTATTTATATAAAGTGGATATTGCTAAATTCTAATATAACAATCTGCTATATTGCCTTTTTCTTCGAAACAATAGTTTTTTTATAATTTTGTATCATGTTGGATTCCTGTGGAGAAATCAATTACATAGCATATTTTTCTGTCTTGAAAGTTGACTCCTGTGTAAGGGAAAAATAGTTAGAAAAAATATATAAATTCAAGAAAAATCCTATACAGGTTTTCTATCTTTGAAATGAAACTGAAACCAAGCCTGAAGATTCACATATTTTCAAGAATGTGATATACTTGTAAATTGGTACTTCATTCATAAAATTAACTGATCTTCTCTCTATTACATATATCAGATACTCCCATACTTAAAACGCCAGATAAATAATATAAATATGGACACTGTTCTTTACAGCAGAAATAGCAAAAAGAACAACTGCCCATCCCAGATTGGGTTAAAAAGGTAGTAGAAAAGGGGAGAAACTGTAGACTAAAACTAAATGGAAATAAAACAAAAAGAGAAACAAAATAAAGAGATATTTAGACTTTACAAAAAGTTAATATTCATGAAATAAGCAGACCAGAGGTAGGATTCTACTGGTTTAACAACTGTTTCGCTGAGTACAAGCTTTACCACAAACAAAGTTAAAAATCAGACAGAATGCCAAGCTTGCATCTTGCCTCTCAGCCATTTCTTCTATGGCTATGCCAACCCTTCTGTAAATAGCTGTTCAATAAAAGTACAACAAAAAACTTGGAGGGTGGGGGAAACTCCGGAGAAGCTCAGCTACGGACAGAAAGTCTGGGCTACTGCCAAGAATCATTAAGTTTGTTAGTGGCAGTTTCTGCGGCAGGGACGGCAATTAAGATAAGGATTAGGCTAGAAATACAGGCACACTAGAATCTTTCCTTCCTGCATTCCTTGCAGGATTAGCCCTGTAAAGTGGGAAAAGATTTCTTCCAACAGCCAAACTGTTCAGAAAATTAACATATGGTTCTCCTGAACCAGGGCGAACAGGCAGGAGCCCACCACTGCTTTAGAGCCAGTGTGGATTTGGATGGCTTCAGCTCAACCCAAAAAAACCCAAGTCTTGTTATTGTTACAGTATAAGGGTCCGCTGATTCCAGAGACTTACTTTCTCTTGTTCTGAATAAGGTTGCACTACTGCAAAGAGAACCATGCATAATTAGGGGCCTCCTAGATTTGTGACTCCTGTTTGAAGAGCAGGTGATAGCTGACTAGGAACATCTTTCCACAATGTTGTATTATGTGCAGTTTGTCTGTTCCTGCACTGGGAGACTCTACACATGGTCACTTGTATCTTGCCCAATTCCTGAATGGAATGCTCTTTACTTGGGACTCCATTGAAGAGCATCCAGAAGCTATATCAATGCAGAATGTAGCAGTATGGGATATTTGAGGGACTGCCTTTCTCTGATTATATCTACCCATCTCAAAGAGGCACATTGAATGTGCATCCCATCTGTTACCTGGCAGGGCAGAGAGTTTTGGAATATCCTCCTCCCACAGATTATTTATTTATTTTTCAAATGTATATATAGGTGTCTATCTAATGAAAAATGGATTATGAAAATGAAAGCCCTACTGGCTTTTTGTAAGATCTTAAAGAAGTAACCCTGCCACCAGACTTGGGGATCTGGATGTGATAGAGAACATCAAATCAGTGGTTTTTGTTGAAAGTTGTCAATGGATTGTATACCTTGGCTGTTCATTGTATTGGTTTTGAGTTGCATGTGTGGGTAGGTGGGTGGATGTGAGGGAGGGGAGGGAAAAAGGAAAGGAAGGAAGGAAAGAAAGGGAGAGAGAGAGAGAGAAAGAAAAGAAAGATCAAGCTCTAGCTTGAATACCTCTAAACAGCTTTGCCCTGGAAAAAGAAAAGGACTGGTAATATATCCTGGTTACATTAGTATATGCATGTCCAAATGTTTATTATTGTGAAATATGCTATTTTAGGTTATACATAAGCTATGAATAATGTTAGCACTTTTGTTCAAAAAAAATCTCAGCAATAAAACATGTACTTAGGTCTAATTTTGTGCACTATAGAAGTATATATTCTGTGTGTGTATTTTCTTTTTTTTTGTTTTGTATGTTTTAAAGTGTGTTTTAATTTTTTTTAAAAAAAATACTACATGAAGTAATAACTTGCATACAAATGATACTAGTTTTTCCTTTCTTTCAGCATATTGAAAGTGAACAGCATCAGAAATTTGCAAAGAGTTCTCAGTATCAAGTAGTGGATGATATTATTTCCAAGTTTTCTTGTGACTTTTTAGAACTGAGAGAAAACACACCAAATGTTAAAAGGTAAAACAACTTTTTCTAAATGTAGCAAAGCATATGAAAAAAAGAAGAGCAGATCGTCATTTTACATCACTATAGCAACCCATGTGGACTCTTGGATCACTAGTGATGCAGTATATCACTGGGGTAGACAGAAATCTCAGAATAAGTCATTCTAAACTTATTGCCTGATCTAAGGGATTTTTTTTCTATCAAAAATAGAAAATATAGACCAAAAATAGAAATGACTGGGTGGAAAGCTAGTGAAATTACTCACTCATAGACATTTATATATTTGAAAACAATAACCTATTTTTTCCCTTACATTTGTCTTTACACAAACGATTAGAGGCTTCACTGATAGAGGATCCTATCTCAGGAATAGCTGTGATTATGTGCTACTTTCACATTTCATGGCTCCATTGTAGAAAAATGGTACATTGAGCTTAACATGGTAATCCTTTTTCTACAAAAATATCAGGACATTTGGAGTGCTCATTCTCTTAGTTCCTTTTATGTCTTGACTCTTTGAAAGCAGAGCAAGGAACTATATGAGAATGATCTCAAATTCTAAGCTCTGTTGTGGTCTACTTCAGATCTTAAAGTTTCTTAACATACCTTGATACTTTCCCCCTGTGGTTCTTTAAAGGTTCTCTTATAATGTGTTGTTATGTTTACTCATAAATATATTGTTTTAAAATTGCTTAAAACTTTGTTAAAAACCATATATCCATTTGTTTGAGACACAGTAACCACCTATTATGTTTCATATTAATTTCAGCCAGTCTGCAGGCAGACAGACAGATAGCTATAGATCAGGGGTGTCAAACTCAAGGCCTGCGGGTCATTTCAGGCCTGATTAGGGGTGCTAAATTCTGGCCTGCAGGGCCAGCCTGGAAATAGCAAAGGATCGGCCATGGTGCCTCTGGCAGCCAAAACGGGGGGTCCCTGCCCTCCTCCCCCCATTTTGGCTGGCAAAGTGCTGCAAGAGGCTATCCAGGTTAAAAGTAAGCCACGTGGGAGCTGCACACTGCCCCACGCAGCCCGTTTTGGCCACCAAAGTGCTGCAGGAGGCTGTCCAGGTCGACCCTTGAAGAAATCCAGTTTGATACACCTGCTATAAATAGGTACATACAGATATAGATACACAGACACAGGTGTGTGTGTGTGTGAGTGTGATTTTTTTCCCAGTGATCCAGTAACCATTTATTTTATTCACAAATTTAAAAACACAGACTCCCCCCCCCCCAAAAGAGAAAAAAGTACAAGACCAAGACTACTGCAATGCGCTCTACATGGGGCAGCCCTTGAAGAGTATTCGGAGACTTCAACTCGTCCAGAACGCAGCCGCGCGAGCGATTGTGGGTGCACCTCGGTACACCCACGTTACACTTATCCTCCACGAGCTGCACTGGTTACCGATCAGTCTCCGGATACGCTTCAAGGTGCTAGTCGTAACTTATAAAGCCCTTCATGGTATTGGATCTGGGTACTTGAGAGACCGCCTGCTGCCAATTACCTCCCACAGACCCATTAGATCTCACAGGATTGGCCTCCTCCGGGTTCCATCTACCAGCCAATGCCACCTGGCTATTACCCGGGGGAGGGCCTTCTCTGTGGCAGCTCCGGCCCTCTGGAACGAACTCCCCGCAGGGATTCGGACCCTCACCTCTCTCCAGGCCTTCCGAAAAGCCGTCAAAACCTGGCTTTGCCGGCAGGCCTGGGGGTGATGAGTTCCCTCCCCTCTCGACATGTATGTTTGTGCGACTGTTGTCTACTTTTATTATCTGTATTTTGTCTTTTATGTTCCCCCTTTTTTCCCCTTGAATTGTTCGCCGCCGTGAGTCCTCCCGGAGAAGGGCGGCATACAAATAATAAAATACAAATACAAATACAAATACAAAACTAAAGAGATGAAAAATGTCCTTAAGAAACCCACATATAACTAGTTTGCCCCTCCCCCATTGAATAATGATAAATATATTTCAAGAATAACAATTCTCTCCCCCCCCCCCCCCTTGCAAAACAGGTCCACAATTTATGAATGTTTACAGCTCTGTTTATCCAATCAATTTGACCTGGCATCTATCTACTATATAAAAAACTACAACCAACAGATAAAGCCAATAGCAAAGTTAAATTTCAAAGCCCTCTGTTAACAATCTATTATTGTATTTAACTCATAGAAAGTCCACAACAGCCTCCAATCTGCCATAAACCACTATAATCAGTATCTCGGGATCAAATATCCTTGATTGATTCTTAATAATTAAAAAAATTGTTTTTTGTTTTTTTTACTGGAATCTTTCCCAACATTTGCATCTCATTCCTCAAAGGTATTTTTGTAGCATTTGTTGTTCAAAAAATCTTCCTACAAGTGTAAATGCAGCAACTCTTGAAATTGTTTTCTAATTGGATATAATAAATCAATTTCCCAATTTCCATCAATCATCTTAAAATCCAATCTATCACTCATTGATCTGTCATCTCTAAGATCTTTGAATTCATGCCTCTTTCAGCCTATAATTCTTAAACTAGGCTCCGCCTTCAAATCTGCCAGCAACAAATTAGATTCCAATCCATCCAATTATAAGATTGGTTTAACTGCCATTATCTGTATCTGAGGGCCATCTTTGATTTAAAACCATTGTTCTCTCTAGATTTTTAATTTTAATTTGTATGTTTAAAAGCATTTTTAAAAGGCTTCCCAAAGGGATTTAACATTAAATTGATCTGATTCTTGCCTTTTATATCTCTTTTTATGAGCATTGTAAGGAATATATGATATATAATATTCAAAAGCCTTAATTGTAGTTTCCATTTTAACATAATTCAAAATTCTCTTGTAGCTGAGCTTTCAAATCAAAACCTAAATAGTTCCTCTCAAGGACAATAGAAATACATGACAGAATGACGAAAGAAAAAATTGAGATAATATTTCCCACAATAAAAAGTGAATAGAAAAAAAGGAAGTTTCCGTCAAGAGGTTAAGAGAAATAAGACCAAAGCTTTTTTTTAAAAAACTAATGGAATGCAAAATCCTTTTAATAAAAATTCAATGTAAATGTAAATCAAGTCAGATTACTTTCACTACACAAATGTGTGTCCTCACTGTTAACTTCCATGAGTTGAAAGTGTAAGTGGTTCAGAAAATAAAGCAGTGAAAACATGCAAACATGCAAAAACTACATATTCAAATCCAGCAAGAATAAATCAGCATTCAACCAGTTGATTAACAGTTGAAGCTGAAAGTGAAAAAGAAAAGGTAAACATTCAGGTAAAACAAGGTGAGCTTAAAAAAGCAAAGAGCTGAAAGAAAAACGGAGGTTTAGGTTTATTAGATTTATATGCTGCCCTTCTCCCAAGGACTCAGGGCGGCGTACAACATTAAAAGAAACATAATACAAAAGTTTTTTTAAAAAAGTTTAAAAAAAGAGACTCAGGAAAGCATGGGGGACCAACACACTGGCTGCTCCAACCGAAAACTGCAATTATCAAGATTCCTCTTCCCAAGTAGATACAAAGTCCTAAATCATTCCTAGTTTGCCCCATCAAACCTGGGGGACTGCATCCCCAAAGAATTAGCTTTGGTAGTAAAAGCAGTTGTGTCAGCAGGAGGAAAATATCATCTCACCACTCAGCATGCCATTTTCAGAGAAACTTCCTTGGAACAACAACAAAAAGATATAGTGTCTGACATTTTTATTTTATTTATAAAGGAGTAAACAGCATTCTAAGTGTAATGGTTTCTTTGCTAATAATTATTCAATACATAATATGGATGGGATATATACTTTTGCAATCGTTTAAGAGTAGCCAAAATTTATTGGAGTTGATTTCCTCAGTAAATCAAATTTGAGAATTTGCATTGACCTTTTTGTCTCAAGTCAATCTGCTGTATTTGCAGTAACTTTAGCACAGGGCAGCTATTGAAACTTAAGGAAACTCACTTTGAAATTATCACTGACCACATCTATTTTATTAGGTTTTCCAAATTCCCGCATTCTGCGTATAATATTTGCGAAATACATAACACTTCTGCTAATATGATGAGAAAGATTATTAATATATTTAGTTTTATTAAGAAAGATCAATCTAGCCATTAGCCACAAATTAATATATTTTGTCAACTATTCCTTATCCCCGGATTTGGGAAATTGCTAATATATAGTTTAAAATAATTTTACACCTTCTGCTACTGTCAGACAGCAGAGAATTTTAATATGCACTTTATTATTTATGAATATAATGGTTCAAATATAATATAATATTTTGAAATATATAGGTATATTTACTTCACATGAAAGAAGTCTACATGACCTTTAAACTATGCATAGATTTCCTAGCGTATGAAATTTATTATACAATGTGGAAAATAATAATTTGGGATTTTGGGTTTTTAAGGCTGAAGCAAATTGATTCTAAAATGTATTCTGTAATTTGTTTTTTGTTTTGCAATTTGCAAGGTTATTAAAAATTCTCTGCTAATGTTTTTAGCTCAAGAAATTGGGGGAATAGGTATAGGTGTTATTTCTAATTGCACATTTGGCAAGCTATTTTTGTTGCTCTTTTAATGCCAATAAACAAAAGAATATAGTTCAGTTTAACAGCTTTGACTTCCTTTTTGAGAAAAGAATGCAGCTAATTAAATAATTTCTCCTGTGCATACTGTCAGGATACTATTTACCACAGGCAACCAAGTTTATGGTAAATTGCAAACTTGTTGTAACCTTTTGACAATTGATCTGTATCATTAATGACTTACTACTTACCCCGTGTTCATACAGTAAAAGAATTGTTCTTAATTTTTACTTATATTAATTTCTTTAATTTTAGGCGCAAATGTAATGTTGGACAGTTTGCTCCTCTCATTGGAACAAAAAAAGACGAACAGAAAGAAAGACTGATGAGACGAGATATTCCATTGAGATGGTATTCTCGGGAAAGCATGGCAATGGAAACCTTGAAAGAAGGTTCTGAATACATAGATGGATATACTAAGTCTACACAAAACCATTTTACCTCTGAACCTTCATGTTCTGTTTGTTCTTCTCACGCCTTCTGTTCTTCAGAAACATCAAGAAAACTAAATGACAATACTGAAAAAACCAGAACACCTAAAAATTTAAACTTGAAAGAATTAGTTTTATCAACAAATTCAGTACAGCTACATCTTCCAAAAGAAAGTACAGCATATATGAAAAACTTGCCAGAAATTTATGAACACTGTGAAACACTATCAAGACAGAATACATTGGGATTGTCAGCAAATATAAACTCACTACATACTCAGATCCAAGCATCTGAGTACAGTGAAAGAAATAACACATTAAAGTCAAAACGAAAATTGAGTAATGCAATTCTTCTGCCAGCAAAATGTTTGAAGAAAGTAGCTACTCATTTACCAATTGACAAAGAATTTGTTGACTGTAATGTGGCAAGCCATTTTCCAAGAGAACTTTCAGTTGCTTTAGAGTCAGAAAAGCCACCCCATAGTTTTCTTGCAAACAAGGATCCAGTTTTGTTGACAGATATTAATATACAAAGCTCACCTAAAATAAAACCCAATAAAAATGTCATACATTCCATAGGATGGAATAAAAAAGGAAATCAGAAACAAAATATGGAATTATGCTTACAACAGGCAGAGAAGCCACCTGTTCTAGAAGAAACAAATGAACAAAGCTCATCAACCCAAGCTATGTTACAATTGTTTCAGACCAGTGATGCAAATTTAGATTTTAGGGGGTTTTCAAGTATGCAAGAGAACAAAGATTCAAGTTTAATGAAAAATAGTTGGGAAGACCAGCATACAGATGCCCTCTGGTCTTTGTTTTCTACGTCTGTCTCTTCGTCACCATTTACTGAATTTTAATGTTGCTTTATTTAAAACAATGGGTATAGAATAAACGTGCAAATTGAAAAAAAAATGTGAATATGTGTTTTTATAATAAATGATTATAATAATGATTGTTTAAACCACTATGTGCATATTATTCCATCTGGGCCTACTATTCATTATTTCACTAACTGCAGACAGAAAGCTCTCACAGAATCCTTATAATAAATAAATTCTCATAAGATTCTATTTTTACATATGTATATAATTTACTCGAGGCATTTGTTGCCTTGACTTAGCACATATATTCTAGAGTATATATGATTTGTGATTTTCAGATGCAATGGACAACATTTTCATTTAGGCATCCGAAGTAAGTGCCTTAAATGCCTAGTAATTTGAACAAGGCTCTTAAATGTATATTACATTATATTTATATTATTTGTCATTTGTGTAAGAGGTCATTATACAAATGTAATAAATTGTAGTTAATGGCATACTTTTGGATTTAACAGACATCCCTAAGTAACAAGCCCTCCCTTCCCCTAAACCGTCAGTTAAATTGAGATTTTACTGTAATGGAGAATTAGGATATAGCAATTTGGAGTCAACTTCTAAAACTGGCTAAATGCCTAGCTAAAGGACAGGAAGTGACATGCAGTTCCCTGCCTACATACGTGTTCTAAGAATAGTATTTAAATGCTTAAAAGAGTTTACTCTCCATGACAGTAGTTGAAATTTTGAGCTGTTAAAATATAAATCTTGGAGCCACAAGATCCAATTAAGCTGAATAAGAAAAAAACCACCTTGGTTTAACCAGTTGGAATAACTGTTCACAATGGCTTTTTTTTTCTTTTTGTGAACACAAATGTGCTCTTTTTGAGAACAAAAGCAAATCTTAAGGCTAAGAAACAGGATATTGTGCCTTAATGCAGTAGTCCAACATAAAACATTCTAAGCACTATCTGTATTGCCTCTGAGAAGAGTGAAGCTTTCCCCAATCGTTTTCCCCAATCTGAGTGTCCTTCGGTGTATCAATTTTTCTTGAAAATGGCAATACTGTTTGAGAATTCTGAAAATTAAAATCCATACACCAGAAGGTTAAGAAAGATTTTTGATAATTGGTTTTAATAGTGACAATCTCTCCTAGTTTGCTTTAAAAATAAAAATATTGAACCAGCATCTGCCTTTGTTATTCCCATCATTGGGTCTTGACTTTGGAGTAGTAAGTACAAATTATGGCTGCCTTATGTGGAACAAATCAGTTTGGTCCAGTGGTTAAGGCACCAGGTCCTCAGTCTAAATCATGCTACAGGGTTTTTTGTGGGACATATTAAGTATCCAATTTGCTACTTTGAGCTACTTATAAAAAATAATAAAAGTAAAATACAAATCTCTGGATACTGTACTTGAAAGCTATTTCCTTTTCCTTCCTCTCTCCCTGCCTTTTTTCTGGGTACACTGTTCTCACCATCTCTTTGTAAAATTTGTTTCTCATTTCAAATATTTGTTAATCTCTTCTAATTCACCCGCAATCTTAAATTCTGTGGTGCCAGAACTGGACATGCAATCTGATTAAATCAAAATAATAGAATATTTTCTTTATTTGGAACAATAGAATAGAACATAATTTTTATTGGACACAGAAGGAATTTGTCTCTGGTGCATAAGCTCTCAGAGTATATGCAAGCAACAAGTGATAAATCATCATAAACATAAAATACCATCATAAATCATAACTTATGCAAATGATTTTTTCCTAAGCGAACTAACATGCTTTCTCTCTAAACTACTTCCAGTGCATTTAACTAATCTATTAGATGTATTGGACTAATTTTTGCATCATCTGTGATATCCCCATCTTGCCATTCAAGTTATGAAAAGAATGTACCTTAAAACAGCATCTAATTGCATGTTGAATCATTGATGACACACAGTTATGGTTTCAAGATAGATCCTAATCCTAAATCTAATCTATCTGCCAACTAGCAAACAAATATTTAAGCATTGTCTAAATTGAGAAACCTATATTTACATTTTTGTAAGTTTCTAGTTTTGGTTCCTTGCCTGTAAAGTAGAATAGTTTTGAATGTCTCAGATATTATGATTACATTCTGACATGAAGGGAGGAAAAGGCTTCCTGGATTATAAATTAGTGTTCTTGGAGCAGATTAATTACTTCATCCCAATTTCTGACCCATAGAGTTTAATTTCAACATCTGGAATGTTAGAAAATTCTAACTCAACATCTCAACACGTGTTCTCAACTTTTCTTCTGATTGTGTCTTTCTGAAATATATTGGGTTGGGTAAGTTCAATAGTGTTGCGGGCTATAAAAAAACACAACTACCATTCTAGAAAATGGCATTTAAAACAAGCATGTTATGCATTTTTTTTCTTTATATGTTGTTTGGTTAGGAACTCTGGAAGATATACTGTCCAGAGAATCATATTAAACATATAATAGTTTATGAATGACATAGAGATAAAATATATAATGGCTGCCTAGGTTAAGACGTAATAATTTTTAACTAGTTCATTTTGCAAACAACAGTGGCCTGGTGCTACATAAAACTAAACTGTGTTGGCTACACTAATGCATCAAACAAGACATGTAATTTGTCTAGTTTTAGCACAATATTTATTTTAGAAAATTCATATAATAGCCCAACTTAACATCACTCGGGTGAACAATGAATATTCCCCATAACTCATTAAAATAATACAGACTAAAAAAAATGAGTGAACATTGAGGCACCACATAACAATTCTATAAAACACAACATGTTTTGGTCCATACAACATCTTCATGCAATCTAACCAATTGTGATTTTTTTTTAAGTACTTGAGCAACCTATAAACTTGCAAAATGAACTGTAGTAATGTCTGAACCCGACTAACGTGAAGAGGAGGTTTCCAGGAGCTTCTGTCAAAAGTAGCTTCCTAATCTATTTTCAGGAGTGTCTAATTTGCTTTTACACATTTCATATGAAGTACATGAAGTTTCCATTTGGACATCCAAGAAAACTAATGAAGCTTTTCTCAAAATGTTTACCATTTCATTTTTATTGATTATAACTTATTTATTAAATTTATATGCAACCACTGTTGAAGCGACTCTGGGCAGCTTACATTATGATGTAAGTATGAGTATAATACCCATTTCCAGTAATAATTGAACTTTTATTTGACATGGTGGGCTCACACCTTGCACCAAATTATGGTTTGTATCAACCATAAATTGGATACTAAATCATGATTTGTGCAATACAGTGGCTGGAACCCAATTCCAGTAGTAAGCAAATGACATTGAGGTTTAGCAGGATGTATTCTGTCAAGATTTAGTAACCCTTTGGATTGTTACCACAATTTACAGTATTTGGCCTGCTCTGTCTCCACATTAGCTTGAAAAATAATTTCTCAACTTCAACGAAAACATCATGTGCATAGGAAATCTGCTTAAATCGAATTTAAGTAAATGCATTTTTCAGATTCTCTCTCTCTTGCCGTCACCTCTCTCCCCCCCCCCCCCTTACAGTCACACTCCCAGCCATTGGGTCTCTTTCTCCAGATCGGAGGCAGAGGGATGCAGAAAGGAAGACAGCTTGTCCGACCGTGGGTCCCCTCGCCTGGAGCTGAGAAGGAAAGCGAGAAGGGAGGAGCTTGAAGCCTCTGAGATACAGCAAGATACCCAATGCAGTAAAAGCTCTCGACGCGAGCGGAAGCCGGCGGCACACAATGCAGCACTGAGGCGGTGGCGAGGAGGCGTCTCTCCCGCTCGCAGCAGCAGCAGCAGCAGCCTAGCCGTAGGAGCTCTCTTCCTCTCCCTCTCGCCTTGTGATCCTCGCTTCTCGCGGGCAGCTCACCTTCCTCCTCCCGCCACTTCTCCCAAGAGCCAGCCATGCACATCGCGGCTCCTCTGCTCGCCTGGATGCTCTGGACCGTCGGAATGCCCTCGAAAGCTCGCTGCGGCCGCGCAGGTAAGAACCTCCTTACCTTCGCCCAGCGGCTGCCGCTGGGAAAACGGCTGCCGCTGTTTGTTGGACCTGCCGGGGTATGGAGAGCTCGCCTTGCCAGGAGCTCGTCTTCGCGGGTTTAGGTGACTCTCGGCGCTGCAGTGTGCAGCATCCCAGGCGCCGCCGGCCCGGGAAAGAAAGAGAGGAACCAGGGTTAGCTGTGTGCCGTGCGCGCGTGTGGGAAGGAAGCTCATGGCAAATATCACACGTACAGACACACACTGTGTGCATGTAAGATGCAGCTGGCCTTTGCTTTCTGTCTCCGGAGTGGAAAGCAGCTGCCCCATTTTTCCACCCGCACCCTGTAACCGAGGGTCGTCGTTATGAACCCTTCCAGCTGGAATTGGTTGACCGCTACCGTCTCCCCCCCTTCCCACCCCCAGGAGACACCTTGTTGACTGAGATGGAGAGGAAGGCTGCGGATCGCTTCAGGGAAATGCAGAAGAGCGTCCCTTTTCGGCTCCTCTATAGTGCCAGTGAAGGCAACGAAACTCCGCACGACCTGCTCGACACTCGCATCGGCCGTGGCTCTGTTGGGAAGCAGGTAAGCGACGCCAGTGGAGTAGGCAGCCAGAGGCCCGCCTGCTCTTTGGGATTTTCTGTTGCCCGGAGACGGGCGCTTGGGAGGAGGCGGCGCCGGCGGACTCTTCCAAAACGCGACTCCGCGCCTGATGCGCCGTGCATAGAAATTGCAGCACGCGGGGAGGGAAATGTAGCCATCTATCCACCAGAGAGCGATCCGAGGTCAGACTTCCTCCCCCCCCCCTCCACCTCCCGAAGCCAGGTGTTGTTGTCTGAATGAATTGAGACTGAACTGTTAAGCTCCCCTTTCTCCCTGCTGCATCTGGGAGTTAGGAACACTACAGTCTTTTCATGTATCTAGAGAAATGCATTGAATTTTTTTTTTAAAAAAATCGAGATTGATTGAACCTTGGAATTTCATGGCAGGAATGATGTATTAGGAAAAAACAAACCTTCAGATGATAGAGGTGTTCAGAATGTGTGTGTATGTGTGTGTGTGTGTGTGTGTGTGTGTGTGTGTGTGTGTGTGTGTGTGTGTGTGTGAGAGAGAGAGAGAGAGAGAGAGAGAGAGAGAGAGAGAGAGAGAGAGAGAGAGAGAGAGAGAGAGAGAGAGAGAGAGACTGTTTGTGTCTCTTGTGAAAATGTAACTATCTGCACAGAAATATGCATTTTCAGCAAGATGGATTTGGATTTGGCAGCAATATATATTTGTCCTACCTAAAAGCAATCCTGGAGGACCTCTGGGTGCTCATTGAAAGCTTTCTCAAGTGCCTCTAATCAATGATTGGCTATGTCTTCCCTAACTTCCAGACAGGATGTTCTCTAAGAGCATTAAACTTCCAGAGAAATCTCTGCTTCTTTGAATTACAGAGGCATTCATGATCTCATTTTGAATATAAAATGCTTATGATTTCCTCTCATCTGGAATGTATTTGAGGGCTTAGTTTTTAAGCAAGTTTAAAAGAAGATTTTGATACTCAGAATCCTATTTGAAACCAACTTTTTTATTTATTCAATCTTCAATCCTTTATACATTTAACTCAAGGAAGTATCCTTGAACTGAATGCAATTTTCTTTTAAATAGTCCCACATAATATTATGTTGTTTTAAGATTGAAATTCTAAATTATGTTTGAAAAATAGTCAGCCCCATTGAATGACTATTTCGTTCCAAGGGATTACATAGAAAGTTAAAACTAAATAATTTTAGGATTGCGTAGCTCTTAAAACCAAAGGGAAAGAGCGCCTCAATGTGTGTGTGTATGCACAACTTGTCACAAGTTTTACATTGTGATCCCAGGAAAATATCCTGCTGTACAAAGGCTGCTATGTGAGAAACACTGTGAATGTTGCATATGTCTAGAATTTATGCTGTCAAAGTTAGTCTAAAAATTTAATTCAAGTTTTTCTGTTATAATTACATATTTAGTTTGCAAGAGACAAATGTACATGACATAAATCTATTTATTGGGTTTATAAGCCCATCAGGGTTGGTCCTAACCAGAGTAGTCATAAGCTCTTGTAAAATTAATTAAAATAAATCAGGAGAACAAAGAGCAGTATGGAACTTTGAAACATGTCCTCTAATTCTAAACTAATCAAAAAGACTTCAAAGTAAAAATAGTAGGACTTGTGAGTCCTGTGTCATTTGCAGATTTGCAATGTTTTCATCCAACTCACGGTAAGTGGTGAAACTTAAAACTTGTCCATTCCAGGTTGATGTGGAGGTATTGATGAGTATGCTCTGAGTAAGATTTTTGAACCAGAAATAGATCTATCAAATAACATTGCTGCTGTTGCTAGTCAGATTATTTTGACAAATGTTTTGCCATATGGTATTTAAAATATATAATTTCAATATAATTTCTGCAATTATGTTCCTAATTCAGATATTTAAGTCAATATTCACAACAAAAGCTAGGCAGTAGCACATAATGGTGATGGTATTGTGTGAGAAACATTCTAAGAAATGGGATAAAGAGATGCTGCCTGGGGAATAGCAGGTAAGAGGGGGCATAGCCTAAAGGGGTTGTATAATAAGTGGAGAAAGAAGCTGAGGAGGGATCCTCCTTAATGTCTCACACTGTAAAAGAGATAGCAGGAGACTTGCAGATTCTGTCAATGCAGTCTTACAATTAAGTAGAGCAGCTCATCTAGTTCTGTTTCCTGTTGGTTTATCTGGAAAGGCTGGCATCAGTCTTGCAAGTCTCATAATCTCTCAGGAATGGCCTCTGATCCTCAAGGAATTCCTCTACCTGCTGAAGATCTGATAGTTATGTTGTTGCAATGCAAGTGAAGGCACAGATGACCAATTTGCAGACTGTCATGATACAATTGCAACAGCTGCACAGAATTTGTCTCAACCTGCAGATGGTAGTTTAGTTAATATTCTTGCGTTCCCATGGGAGCTTGAACTTGGAGAAGTTCAGAGGTGGCCAGGATCAATTCTGGACATTCACTGCTCAATATGAAATGTTTGCGACAGGCAGGCCTGCAGAGTTTCCCACATTGCACCAAGGTGACTTTTGTGTTGGGTTTGCTGAAGGAGATAGCAGCTATGGGCGATGTGCCCACTTACCTGACTATACCTCAGGCAGAATCGCTGTGTTTTTCAAGATCTTTCTCGCATACCATCACCCAACCTTCAAAAGAAGCTAAACAGGTCGGGTCTAGTGAGTACTTGCATTGGAAAATGAGACCATATGCTAGGTAGGAAAATAAAAAGAAATGGAAAAAACAGTGGTAACTCTCTCCCTCTCATCTTTACAATCAGTTTGCCTGCTTGCCTGCCTGCCTGCCTGCCTGCCTGTCTGTTTGTATCTATCTATCTATCTATCTATCTATCTATCTATCTATCTATCTATCTATCCATCCATCCATCCATCCATCCATCCATCCATCCATCCATCTATCTATCTATCATCTATTTATCTATCTATCATCTATCACATTTCTGTAGCTGCCCACCTCACATGAAAGTAAAACTTATTGTTACCAAGAAAATTATATGGACATCTCTATGTATTCATTTAGAGCCAAACCTGCTTTCATGCTCAAAGTCAAAGATGACACAATGAAATCCAATCAAGTTCAGTCCTTTATTTTCTTATACCTAATGAATAGAATCTTGCCAGAGTGAAGTTATAACTCTCTACCCTAATAGAGGTTAATCTCTCCAACATTAGAGATTCTGAGGTGTGACTACCCTGAACTTCTTTCTCTCTCCCCAATCGAGCTTGGGACTGTATAGTTTCTTAATTTGAGATTCTTTCTGGAATGCACTGCCTCCTCCCTGGGAAATTGCACTGCTCTTGTGGGAATTACCTCTCCCCCTTCTCCAGGTGCACATTCCATTACATCAGCTTTCCGTAACCAGATGCGTTCTATGTATATTGAGACAGTAACTCCCAGAATTCTCACGGATTATTTGTGTGAGAGAAATTGTATTACAATTTACTATTGTAGTATAATTTATAATGTACAATGTAATTCGTATTAGTGCAAATTAATTTGTACCTCCAACACCATAAAGAGTATCAAATTGGGAAAGCATATCACATCATATTGGGAAAAGCTGTTTTAAATAGGTCCAAATTGAAATTAACCACAATTTATTACTCCAAATCATATGACAAATATTGATTAAAGCAAAGCTCCCATCTCTTTCTTGGCTATGTTCAGTAAAAAGAACAGGGAGAAACTCAGAAAGACAAGATGCATTTTGACTTGCTAATGTAATGCTGACCTAAGATTTGGCAACTTTTTCCAACTCCTGAGTATAAAAACTTTGCTAACAATTTCAAGTTTGCTGACACTGAGGCTAACAAAATTTCACAGAATTCCAATAATTAATAAAAGGAAGTATCTGAGATCTCTAGGCAATCTGGTGCTGTCCAGAATGTTATGTTATAGAAACTCATGATCCTTGCATTTCTGGTCGTGTCAGTAAACAGTTGTGATTCTTGCAGATTGTTGGTTGGAAATAATGAAATAGGAGTTACCAGATATAATGCCATGACTTAATTCCTTCTTTGACTTTAATGCAGCTTTAAATCCCTCCAGCAAGCACAAAATCCACTCCTTTTGAGATACTAGATTTCATTCCTTACTTTTTAAACAAAATAGAGGAAAAATATAGCTCCTGAGTACAAAAGAACTACTTACCCTTAGTATGATTGAATTTGATACTTCACTAATGTAAAGCGCAAGTAAATGGATACCCTAAAACTGGTGTTGATATTTGTTTTTGCATTTACAATGAATGTGCCTGGAGAGATATTTATGCAGTTCAGATATTTATTTAACCATTATATTGCTGACTACTAAAAATCTTTATAATACTTCTAATGAAACAATTATGCAGAAATATTAAAACGGTTGCTTTAAAAGCTGACTTTAAAATGTAGTTTTAGTGCATTTTAAAAAAAATCAGCAGACTTATTAGGACTTTAGTTTTGCAGAAAGCTTATTCCAAAGTTATTGGATCCGATGCTTGTGATGACTTCTTAATCCATGATTTTAGTGGGAAACTCACAGTGACAAAGATAATGCACTTTCATTCTCTTGTGGCATGTGACTACTTACCCATCTTTTTAATGTAGAAAAGTATTTATGATTTACTGGGATTATTTTTTCTGTTTCTCCCACATCCTACATTGGGAAGTAGGCATACTTTAGTTTCTTAGCATTGCTGGTGATTTGAGGACTGAAGGGATATGAGTATCACGGGAGAACTGATGAATATTAACCTGTGCATTATATCTCATATGGACTTGTCTATGACTTTGGGCCTCAAACAGCAAAGGCCAGAGTGTGTGTCATGTTGCAATTCACATTTCATCATTTCCCCGTCATCACTTTGTACTGGCTGCATATATACAGGGTGAAGAGGTGTCCACAAAATGGGGTCAAAAAAATTCACACAACGCTCATTAAGATGCTACTGAAAAATCAGACACAACTCTGATTGAATCATTGTGGCCATCATCTTGACTTTTTTGACCATATCATGTGAATTTCCCTAACAAGAAAATGAAAAAATTACCCTGGAGGAGTTGAAAATGAGCTTTTAAAAATGGCAAAAAAGCTGTTTCACCTGCACTGATTTTAGCCCTTGTTTTATTTTTAGTGCAATTTAAAATTCCAAGCAAGTGTCTGAAAATTGTTGGTTTGCTGCTTAATTTTACTGTTGTGATCCTGCAGTCCTATGGATGCCATTAAAATCAGTTTGGGAGATTGTAGAAATCTGTCTTAGATTATTTCGGAAAGCCTGCAGTTTCTCAGACAAGTTTTTCAAGCAACAAGAGTAACAAAGGGAGGAGAAGGCAATGGAAAAACTAGACATTTTAAATCAATTTATTCTCATTTAAATGCATATTCAACCCTGGAATAACAGCTTTTCTGTTTTCTGCACATTTTATTCCATTTTACTGTCTTATTTTCCTGTATTTTAAAAAACTTTTAGGGAAATATTTACTGTTTTAAATAATTTGATAATTCATCCAAAGAACATTAGTTACAGTATTGGGAATAATAGATATATAATGCTACACATTCAAAAACTATCTTACAATTCAATCAATATAGTCATGATCCATTTTCTATAACTACAAGTATGTTTCCATTTGCTTGCATAAATTAATTTTGAAAACAAGATTGCAGTTGATGTTTTCCATGGGTTGAGGTTGCCTAAAGGAGGATCAAGGTGAAAAACTGAAACAGGCTGATGCTTAGGTCTGAATGATCAGGAAGTGCTCTATATTTAGTTGAATATTTTAAGTTTAGCATTTCCATTAGGAAGCAGCATTTTTTTTTGTCAAAAAACTGGAAAGAGATTGGAGTGGAGCAGCATATTTGCTGCAGAGGTACCAGATGGAAGAGTTCATTCTCCAATTCCCTGGTGCCATTTCAACTTTATGTGATAGCTTCAAAATGCAGGTGCAAATATTCACTTTACCTGTTAGGTAAATGTCATGTATTAGTCAGTGCTTTGGGTGTGCATCTGTCTTCTTGACTATATGCAAGCATTTTAAATGCTTAAAAATGATAGTCATATTCTACCATACGCAATACGTTTCTGCCCAGTTGAAGGCATTTTGACTGATTGCTTCTATATTTGTAGTTAAGTAAATGTTGTCCAGTGTTCTGAAGCAAGTATGTGTTCTAACTAATATTGTATCAGAAGAAGTGAGATGGTGCTTTTTACCTGTACATGTTTATAATATTAAGCATAATAATTCTTTAAACATATTATAGTCTTGATCATTATCATTTCACAAAGTAATGTGATGTAGTGTTTAAGGGGTTGGATTAGGAGCAGAGATATTCAGTTTCTCATCCATCCTTAGCCATGGAAGTTCTTGGAATATCTTGGGAACCAGTCATTCTGTCTCAGTATTTTATAGGATTATTGTTTCAAGGAAATATGGAAGGATGCAGCACCACGAATGGAACCTTGATTTCTAGAACAAAATCTAGAATATGAATTAAGTGACTGATTCCTTTGTTTTATATGGCCACCTATATTGAAACAATAACTTTGGGCAGTCAGTTTAATACATCCATATAAATGACAAGTAATAAAAAGCAAAAAACTACCAAGAGTAAAGGAACTGAGGATAAACCAAGCAACAGTGAATTAACAACAGTTTATGGGCCCAACTAATCTTCTGACCATCATGTCTGGGAAAACCACCATGTTTAAAAGCTTTCCAGTAGAGGAAAGGCCAGTAGAGTTGGGTGAAATCTAATTTCAGATGGTATGGTCTTCAAAAGAGTAAGTGCCACATCAGAAAATAAAATAAATTCTAATTGCTTCTTATGTGGAAATGTAAAAGCAAATGAGTTCCTTGTATCGTAAAATGAAATTTAATCTGAAAAAAGTGCAGCAAATTGTGGGCAAGATAATGTAAATAATAAAAAAAAATCTTAAATTAAAAAACAAATTGGGAGCTGTAACATTCTGAAAATTGATGTGTTCTATTTACCTTTGAACAGTCACTTTGTAGCTCTTCATTAAAGATTTTTTAATGTTTGTTGCTTGGATTAAAAGTGCTGCAAAGAAATGAGATCAGATACATAGTTGGGATTTTGGTAAATAATTAAGAGAGGTATCTGGAGAATTTAAAACTCCATTTGTGATATCATTTGCTACTCTAATGGAACAAGCTAGCTATGTTTTGTATGTAGTATATGTTAGAAAAAGTTCTTACCTTTAACTGTAGACCTTATCTGTTAATAACAGCAAAGGCTCCATCTCTATACAGGTAATCTTCAATTTACAACAGTTCATATAGTGACTGTTTGAAATTATAAAGGCAGTGAAAAAAGGGAATGACGACCATTGAAGCATCTCCATGGTCATGTAATCAAAATTCAGGCACTTGGCAACTGACTCATATTTATGATGGTTGAAATATGCCAGGTTCATGTGATAATCTTTTTGCCACCTTCTGACAAGCAAAGTCAATGGGGAATCCAGATTCACTTCATTAGTGATACTAATTTATCAAGTGAAGGAGTTCATTTTTTAAAACAACCCTGGCAAGAAAGGGCACATAATGAAGCAAAACTCATTTAACAATTGTCCCACTTAGCAACAGTGGTCATAAGTCAAGAACTAACTTGTGAATCTTGACTTTGTAAGAAAAAAAATGTTTTCTTATGAAAGCAACTTCTTCTAAGATTCAAAATTTCTGACGTACTGCTTCTTTCTAGTAATGAATTCTAGCAAGGAGTAATTTCAAAGTGGTATTTGCATCACCAAAGTTTAATTTATGACTATATGTGCTGTATTCTATTGTTTACAGTGAATAAGATGATAATTTAATACACTACCTTGTTTTTTCAGTAGAAAGTAGCTTTAAAGTCAGCAAGCTGTAATATTGCTGTAGACATCTTATTTATGAAGGGATATTAATTATAGTTTTATTCGAGAGATTTTGTTTAGTGGCAACTCTCTGTGTTCACATTATCTCTAAAGTTGGTGACTATTTCTGATTTTTGACATGTTTTTATCAATTCCCTAAAGTCCGACTATGAATATGGAAGATCCTGCTGGAAAGAAAAAATAGTGAAATGGGAGTCTGGTTTCTCTAGATCTTTTTGATCCATGTCCACACTTCAAAAATAATTATTCTGGGAGAAATGCAAACAGTTTCCACTGTGACTCTCAAGAAACCTAGGGCCAAAACAAAAGATCAGTCTACAGAATGTGAATAATAGTCAAGAAATATAAATATATCCATTTAACTCACAGTCCTTTCTCCAAAGCGTAGCTTAATCCTTAAACATGATTGAGGCTACTCATGCAATGAAAGGTTCAGTCTGAAAATTTTTTTATGGACTATTGGTTATATGTAATAGTCATGGCATCTTGGGTTTTGTGATAAATGAAAGGATAGTTTAAAATGTAAAATAGACTTGATCTAACTCAATGGTTTCATTCATGTTGGGTTTTAGAGAAGATATGAAAATATCACTCTTTAAATTAATTAAAATCCTAGTATTATTTTAGTTTTTACACTGATTAAAATCTCAATACTGTATTAATAATGTCAAGATTGAGAACAGTATGATCAAAATTTGAACTTTCAGGCCATCATGTTGGCTTAACTGATGACATCCTATGAGACCTGTGTAATAATGTAATAAATTTATAATTTATTTTAATTTTATGTGAGTCTATTTTAGAGTGGAAAATTAAGGAACTGGGGAGGGACAATCTCTACAATGGTGTTTGCACTTGCAGCCTGTATGTCAATGGCAACTGGATATCAAAGCAGCAGTGTCAAAATGAAGAAAAAAGCATGATTAAATCTGTTATGCAATAAAGGCAATTATTTATTAAATGAGTGGTGATTTTATATTGAAGACATGTTGAAAAAGGTTCAGGAATTATAAAGTCAAGAAGAATATTGCACTGGATTAAAAATAAGTAATGTGGTTTTAGGCATTGATCTGTATGTTCTTCAGAGAATGAAAGTTGTCCTGACCAATGTATTTAAAAACATCTCCCTTCTGTTATGTTACATAGACTTTAGAGAACCAGAAATGGTGTTTTTGTTTAAAATCAAATCCAGTTTATTCTCAAGCTTAATACAATTCTTACCTAATGAAGCCCTGTATCATAATGTTCGTTCAGTGCAGGAAACTAGTTTCTTACATGTGGCATCAATAAATTTGCAGACTATTTTTATTAGCATAAGAATTCCTTTCTATGTATATTATTTAAAAATAGTGTATATATTCACATACAAGTATTGACACACCTACGTATCAAACTACCTAAGAAATAACAATGTCCAACTGTTTATTAGCTTGGAATTACATAAAATAACCCCATAGAATTGCATAATTCATAACCTGTCACATTTTCTATATAATTCCAAATTCAGTAAAACTGAAAAAAAAAATTCCAGGAAAAGCCCATCATAGCCTTCTTTGACTGCCTCCACTAATATTGAATTTCTTTCCAACGCTGGATATGGGTAAAACAAATAAAATGGAAAGGATACAGTAATACACATTGCAAATTCAGCAGAGCATAGTGCAGTGCTAATTTATAATTTATAATGTGTCACTGACCCTAAATTACTTCTCCACTATTTTGAAATATAGAAAATAGGAGAGACAACCATCAATGACTTAGCAATTGGTTGTGCAGCATGCAATGTCTGTCTGTCTGTCTGGGTGTGTCTCTCTCTGTATCTCTCTCTCTCTCTCTCTCTCTCTCTCTCTCTCTCTCTCTCTCTCTCTCTCTCTCTCTCTCTCTCTCTCTACCTACCTACCTACCTACCTACCTACCTACCTACCTACCTACCTACCTACCTACCTACCTACCTACCTACCTACCTATCTATCTATCTATCTATCTATCTATCTATCTATCTATCTATCATGTATATCCATCTAACTATCCACCTATCTTACTAGAGGTAACTATATAAAAATTCCAGTAAAAACCAGATACAATGTAGAACATTCATATGTTACTCTTCTTTGGATCAGGACCAATATTATACTGAGTTATGGAGAACATGTTGGATGACGACAATCAGGTGAGATAATGGGTGCCTCTAAAGTCACTGTAAAACTAATGAAAATGTGAATGCAAAAGTCTCATCAAGTTTTGACTTTATCATATCTTAATTAAACTTCCCCATTCACTTTAAAATAACTGTCATTGCCACTGTCAGCCATTCAGTTATGTCCGACCCTCAGCCACTGTACAGATCAGCACTCCCTATGACCTTCTGTCTTGCATCACCTCCTTCAGATCCTCCATGGTCATCCTGGTGTTGTCCTTTATAGTGTCCAGCCAGTGGATAGTATGGCAGCCCCTTCTCTTTTTTATGCTGATCACTCCCAGCATGACTAACTTTTCGAGTGAGTCAGTTCTCCCGACATGATCAAAGTATGACAGCCTCTGTTTAGTGATCTTGGCTTCAAGTTATATTTTTGGAGACATTCGGTCTAGGATTTCTTTGTTTGTTATTTTTGCAGTCCATAGGATGTGTAATAGTCACCTCCAGAATGCACCACAGTTCAAAGGCATCCACCCCAGTCCTAGCTGCCTTTTTCAGAGCACGTTTTGCAGCCATTAGTAGCAATTAAAAAAATATTGCATTAATTAATCTGCATTTGGTTACCAGGCTGATGCCTTTACTCTTACAGCTGTTATTCGTCCCAGACATTTCAGTTCCTCCAAGTGCTATACACCTTCTGATCTCAGGGTTCCACTTTGGTCAATTTTTGAAGCCCAGGAAGATTAATCCTTTTACCATTTTGATGGTCTCATTGTCAATTTGCACTCTGGCCTGTGTGTTCTCTGCAGTTGTCATTATTTTTGTTTTCTTGATGTTAAGGTGCAGTTCAATTTTTTCACTTTCATCTTTGACTCTCAGGATTAATCACTCCAAATTCACCTTGCTTTCCACAAACGATGTTGCATGTCGGAGGTTGTTGATGTTCCTAGAGTGATTTTAATCCCAATGGTAGATTCATTCAAATGGACATTTCTCATAACAGTTTCTATGCATATGTTGAACAGTATAGGTGGCAGGATGCAATCTTGCCAAATGCTTTTTTCAATTCTGAACCATTTTGTGTCTCCATATTCCGTTCTTACAGTGGCTGCCTGACTAGAGTAAGATGACTGAATGAAGTAGTGAGATGATATTTCCAGGTCTTTTGGCGCATGATCAGAGCTTGCCATGGTCAACGCAGTCAAACACTTTTGTACAATCAATGAAGCTCATATAGAGAGGTCTTTTGGGTATTTCTTTGCTTTTTCCATCATCCAACGTAGATTGGCAATATAATTATGTGTTCCTCTCCCTTAAAAAAAACCCCTGCTTTTACATCATGCAGTTTTCTGTTTGCGATTGGATTCAAACATTGCTGGATTATTTTCAAGAGAATTTTACTGATGTGTGGTATCAAGGCCACTGTTTGTAACTATGTTTTGTATCGCTTTTTTTTTGGGGGGGTATTGGGATAAATGTTGATCTTTTTCTTTCTTTTGACCACTTCCATACACTTTGGCAAAGCGCTGTCAGTGCTTTTGTTGGCAGTGGTATCAGCAATTCTGTAGAAATTCCATCAACTCTTGGGGCTTTATGGTTAAGCAACTGATTGTGTGCCCACACTTCTTTCTCCTCCAGGATATCTGGTTCCATTTTTGGTACGTCAGCTTCTTTTCTTATAGCTTGGTATTATTTTTTGTTTGTGTAAAGTTATTCTGCATATTCCCACCATCTTTCTCTGATTACCTGTTGGTTCATCCATCAAATCCAGGGGTGGGATTCAGCTGGTTTGGACCAGTTCAGGTGAACCTGTAGCTCTGAAGATCAGCTGGGGAGCAAACTGGTTTTTTCCAATGATCAGGTTGGCCTCTCCACCCACCCCTGCATTTTACTTACCTGTATCCTGTCAGCTGATTCGTGCCACAGAGCAGATTGCCGCACCTTAGCTGTGTTACTCCCCATAAGTAAAGTGGAAGGTAAGTTTTGTTAAAACTGTTGACACGTTCAGAGTGGGCACATGCAAAGCATACAGTCACCGAACCGGTTGTTAAATTGGCAGGATCCCACAATTAATCAAGTCCTTTGACTGTAGCCTTTCTTGACATAAATGGGTCCCTGACCTTCTTTACATTAGTGAAATACTCTGTTGTATGACTTCTCATGGCTGCTTCCTCTAATTTCTTACATTGCCCAGCCCAATACTTTAGCTTTCTTGCCTCTCTCTGGAACTTTGCATTTAGGCTTCTCATTTCTTCCTGTCTTCCTTGTGTCACCAATGGCTTTTGCTTTCCTTCTCTTTTTTGCAGTCTCTGTTGTACCATATGATATCCATGTGGCCAATTTTACTGGATTTTTTTTCGTGTATAAGATGTTCTTGAGCTACTTTGGTGATGGTTGTTTTTATTTCCTCCCACAGCTTAAAATAAATAGTTCTATTCAAAACATTCACTTGATCTTACCTATATGCACTTTTACATAGCGTATTTTTCGGAGTATAAGACACACTTTTTCCCCTCAAAAAAGAGGCTGAAAATCTGGGTGGTTCTTATACATCGAATACAGCATTTTTGCCTCACAAAGCCCCACCCTTTCATCAAAATGGCTGTGCATAGCTTTATGAAGGCTTTCAGAGAGCTCCTGGGGGCTGGGGAGGGCAGAAATTAGTGAAAAATACGCCTTCCCCCCCTGCAGCACTCTATGAGCCTCCATAAGGCTATGCATGTAATTTTTTGACAAAAACAGGCCCGTTTTTGCTCTTTTTGCCCCCTCCTGGAGCACTCTGCAAGCTCCCCCCCACCGCAAGGCTGTTCATGCCTTTTATTTGAAAAAACATATGGGCTGTTTTTCGGAGGTTTGTAGAGTGCAAAAAAATTTTTTTTCCTTTTGGAAAGCTCTTTAACTGATGAGAATTACATTGATTGATCAAGTGCTGTGCCAGCAGGAACAAAGTCTTAAGGTTTGGCAGCGATTTCTTTCTCCAGCACATGGATAAATATACCTGGAAACATCTACCTACCTACTCTCTCTCTCCCTACCTACCTACTGTATTTCTCTCTCTCTCTCTCTCTCTCTCTCTCTTTCTCTCTCCTATATTTCTCTCTCTATCTGTCTATCTACCTACCTATCTACTCTCTCTCTCCCTACCAATCTCCTGTATTTTTCTCTCTCTCTCTATTTCTCTCTCTCTATCCCTCTCCCTACCTATCTACATACTCTCTGTCCCTACCTTCCTACTGTATTTCTCTATCTATCTCTATTTTTCTCTTTCTCTATCCCTTTATCTACCTACCTACCTACCGTATTTCTTTCTTTCTCTCCCTCTCTATCCCTCCATCTACCTATCTAATTTTTTTTAAAGTTGCCTCTTCAAAACCTTGGTGCATCTTATACTCCGATGCATCTTATACTCCAAAAAATACGGTATATCCTCTTTGTCCCAAATGAAGCTAATGATGATACCAAGACTTCCTTCCATTTATCTTTTGTATATTTGCTCTTATATGAAAGAGTGGAGCTTCCACTGTGATATGCCTTTTGATCATTTTGGCTTTGTCATGATTAGGTACAGAAGCATATGGCTCTGGCTACCATTTTTATTATCTATTCTGCTTGGCTAGTAATTCTTCCATTGAAGAAAAATTTAGGCTAAAAAAGAAGTCTGCTTTGTTCTTTCTAGAAGAAGGCTTAAATAGTTTAAATTTAAATTTAAACTCATATTACGAACGTATGTCAACATAATCTAATTTTAAGTCTTATTCCTTCTTTTTTATTTGTTTACTATTCACGGCTGTTTTTTGAGCTGCCTTAGATACTTGCAATACTCTTAACGGAATCATTGATTTAATGATTGTGGCAAACATTCATGGATGTTCTTCAAGAAGAAGGCATCTCATCCATTCCATTATTCGTATTTGAAATGTTCAGATGGATAGATGTTTTCATTTAGGTCAGTAGACCTAATTACTTAAAACATACCATGGAAAAGTTACTTTATTATTTTAGGTTTTCCACATATTTGTCCTTGCCAGTCCATTGATTTCACATGGAGAAAAACATAACATTAAAATGGATGCAGTGAGAAAAAGCTGATTTTATAGAACTCTGAAATATACATCTGCCCCTTGGGATCTCAGTGTCTTAAAAAGACATTGTTGTGCAAAAGTACTTTAATATGACCTTGAATCTTTGCCTCTTCATTATAAAATTATATTTTTGGAAACTTAAAAAAAAAGATTATTCATCTAAATTAGTTGACCTGAATTCTTCTGTTTAAAACAAAAACAAATAAAACTTCAAGAAAAAGTGCTAAAGTGTTTAGATTGATGGTATACAATGAACATACATTTCAATATTAAAGAAAGAAGGTTCTGTTTGTTTGTTATTAATAGAGCTGCTGTTCGCCGTACAGTTGGACACACACATGGAATTGAAGCGTTCCATATGGCAGCCATCATTGTGTGTGCAGTCTTTGATGTATAGTGATTAAATATGTTTGGCATGCTTTGCTTTTAATGTTGCTATATTTGCTGTGAAGATAATTTGTCTATAGTAACAATCCCAAAACTGCTTAGATCAAGTGGTGAGTGGTTGCACACATAACACTCAGCCATGTGATGACAGCCACTACATGGAGTATTGGGAAATGACATTTGCATGGTGACTCTGACTTGTACACAAATCCCTTAACAATGGCCAAACCTATAATTAAAAACTGTATTACAGCGGTATTAGGTTTAAGCCATAGTTTGCCAGAGAATTAATTATTTCCAGAACTCAAGAAGTATCTGGGAATGCCAGTTATGAAAAAAGAATTATACATGATTTGGGTTCTAGAAAATAACTGACTGAGCATGCAGGGGAAGAAGTTTCGAAGGAAGACAGGATATATTTGTCATAAGGTTTATTTTTTTATTTCTTCCATTCTTTTTCTCTCACCTGTGTTGTAAAACCATAGAAGACTTGACGTGTCTATGTGGGGTGAATGGATATCATATGTCCTTGTTATTGAAATAAAATAACTGTTTTCAGGAAATTGCTTCTGACTTGTCTAAAACTAGATTTCACATATACTTAGCTTTTGCCAATGTTGTGTATTTTGGTTGTGATGATTTGGTTCCTTACTATGTGTGTTGAGAAACAAACCTTGAACTTTTTGTATTTTAATTATTTTATTCTTGTAGTTATTGCTGTTTTGATAGATCTGGACATGGATGGAAATAGATCAGTGTCTGGTTGTGTAATGTTTAATGTTCAGTTGTGCGGGTTGAAGATTTGGACAAACTCTATCAGATAGTGTCTCAATCTGTTTCCATCTTTATTTATGAAGTCTGCCAGGGGTGGGTTGGAAATTTAGATCTCAGAATTGATTCATTCTTCAGTAGGCATTATTATCTTCATAAGGAGAATTTTAATTATTAAAAATAATAGGAATACTGTGCTTTATTGGTAATTTTGGGCAAATGTTGGAGAATGCAGGGGTTTATCAACTAATTCACTGTGGGATTATTCTAATTATTTAGATACATTCTAATTTAGTTTCTGACCTACTTTGAAACGGAGGCAGCTTCAATTGTTCTGGTGGATGACATGAAGTGGGACAATGAATCCTCTTCTAGATCTTACCTATTAGCAATATATTTGCATGAAAGACCCAGTATTATGGCAATGTCAGCCCATTCTGAAAGAGGAGAACTGTGTTCAACAATACAGTCAAAGCTTTGCCACTGTTTATGTTTTATATTGTGTTGTGTTATATTATTAAAAAATGTTGGAGAAAAGCAACTGGTTAATGATGAAGATACATTTATTTGTTTATCAAATTTATATAGATACCCATCTCACCAAAAGTGAACGTGGGCACTGCACAACAATATGATAAAATCAATCCACTTGCCATAAAATTTACCTACCAGTCCAATTTATGTCATAGGATTATTATGAAGTGGAAAAAAATTACCAGAGATTCCCATATATACTGTCTTGATTCGCCTCTTGTCTTAGCAACTGAATGGATTTTTTTAAACCATTGTCCAGAGGCTGATTTGAAATTAAATGAGTTACGGTAGTTAGCTAGCTAATTAATGTAACTGCTTATCTCACAGTAGAGACTCTAGATGGTTTAAAACGTTGTTTTTTTTAAAAATACAAGCACATTATATATGAAACATAAACAAACAGCCAAGCAGACAGAGCAATTCAAACAAATAACAGTTATATCATAGATTTTAATTAACATTCTTTTAAATATAATTGTATTAAAAACTAATACAAACTAATATAAAACAAGGGAAAATGGAACCTAGAAGAGAACTTAAAATCCAGAAAATGACAAAAAGGGAAAAGAAAGAAAAAAGGTATAAAGAAGTGTCTTTCCATCTTCTTTATAGCAGTTACAAGTAATGTAAAATTAAAATTTTATCTCTGATTATTAATAAAATATTTAAAACATTTTAATATTTTCATATATTATATTTTTACATGCTTTCAAACTGCTAGGTTGGCAGAAGCTGGGATAAGTAATGGGAGCTCACTCCGTTATGCGGCACTAGGGATTTGAACCGCCGAACTGCCGACCTTTCCAATTAACACTGAGCCACTGAGCTAAGAATACATATAAGAATGCATATATTACAAGTGGTCTTCACTTAATGAACATTCGTTCACTTTCAACTAGCCCTTGAAGTTCCAGCCACTGTAGTATTCCTGCAGTCATATTATCATGACCGAAGTGCTTGGGGTCTGGCTTGCAATTACAATATCATGGATTCTTATGGTCATATGGTGACCATTTGTGATTGTCTTTGCTAGTTTCCTACAACTGTGTGCACTTTGAGATTTTCCAAGTCTTCTACAACTCCCTGAAAAGACAAGAAAGCTGATTGATATGAAGAAGAAAGCATTTTTGGCAGTGATATTTGTCGTTTGTCTTAATTTTTTCCAATGCAAAATGTAAAGGAAGGTCTGACAATTTGTATAAGACTTGTGCTAAGGAATTCTCTATTTAATTACCAGGATTCAGGGCATTAATTTAGTATTCACAATAGAGGTCATGTTCTGATCCAGTCCTGGACAGTTCTGGCATTGGCTAATTTTTACAAGGACAATCATATGATGTATAAAGATTGCGATAGCTTTGATCTTGAAAAAAAAATTCTAATGTTATTCTTTTTAATAAAAAGGAACAATTTGGAATGCTCATTTCCTATAGTGGTACTAAAATTAATAATTGGAAACAGGTGGATATCTTCCTGGAAATCTCCTTGGCCAGATTGAATGGCATTACAATTGAGATAGTAATGGCTAAGAAGTTGAACTATTTTTCCTAGTTGTGAGCCTGATGGTGCAAGTGATAAAAACATATTATGCAACTGCGCTACTTTTAATTACTGATGTTTCTAAAACAATTATTGAGCAAACATTAAATCTCATGTTGCACAATAACACTCCCCCTCCCCCCCCCAAAAAAGTATGGGATCAATTCTGCTTCTTAAGAAATAAATACCTTAGTCAATTTCTGGACTAGCTCAGGTAGTACAAATGTAACTTTCAAGATTTATAAGTACCTGAAATAGATTTCAGACCTTTAATGTTGCTCTTAAATCTATGTTACCATCAGCAGTTTGACACATTTTACTTTAGCTCAATTCCTAGCAAAGCTTAAAGTGACATTTTTAGTTATTACAGACATAGAACAACTGTACCATGCAAAGGTCTTCCTATTTTGTGTGATATATTTCTTCCTTTCAATAGACAGAAAATGAAGATAGTGCCAATTTTTGGCATGTATTTTCATGCTACTTGAAAGCTGTATGATATGAGAAATTTGTGAAAAACTAATTAAAAATAAAAATCGGATTGCAATAAGTCTGCTAGCTTAAGCCTAACCTCTAATTGGTTTTTTTCAGGGACTTTTAAGTGTTATTAACTGTTACTTGATAGTCTTGCTATGAAATATCATGCAGAGTTCTTGGGAGATAAATGAAATATTGATATGATTATTTGGGATGATAAAAATGTATGTATTTGTGATTTCAAAAGATGGGTTATACAAATACTTGAACTGTCAAGTTTTTTAAAGTACTAGCAAAATGATGTCTTGAGATTTTGGCAAGGCATAGAAGAAACTTATTAATTAGAGTGGTTAATTGCCATGTTTTGACTCCATCCTTCAGCTAATACCAAATTGCTGAAAATTTCATCTGTTGGATATGGGAAGGCATTCACATTAAGTATTCCACTTTACAAATGCAGGAGTTTGTGCTATACACATTTAAGGCATTTAGCCATATGAAATACAAAATCTGATGTTGTAATTTGAGATTCCTGACAATCAGTCAGGTCAACATTCTAGAATTTTTAAGCTCTAAATGAACAGTCTTCAGGCATGCAATTCCCATGTGGGGAATTAAAGAGAATAGTCTTTTTTCCCTGCCACCCACTTACACCAGTGGAGTACTCATTAATAGCATTATGCTATAGATACCTCCTGTAGTTCATTCTATATTCTCTTTTCTACCTGATTTTTAGACCCCTTTCATTTAACAATGCTAGAGAGTTGGTGTGCAGTAAAAGGCCAGCCTCTACTGTTATCTTTATTTAGGAAAATGCCTCTGGGCCACCTATGGACTCTAAGCATTTTTACAAAATAATTTTATAAAATGATGGGTTGTAGACCAGAGTTAGAACAAAAGTACTCTGGGAATTTGTGATCCTGGAGAGCTAAAAGGAAGTGGGGAACAGTTTCTCTTTCTGAGAATTATCTTGGCTATGTCCAGCAGAGTAGCGTATCTGTTTTATAATAAGTATGTGCACCTCAACCCATATTGGCTGCATATGATTGATCTCAATTTTTTATATTTATATTTAGACATGTAGAAACAGAACATCTTAAGTATTAAATCTAAATTTTAGTCTAAGTCCCAACCTTGAATTGTTTTGATCTTCAAATGTGTGGAATCAATGTTCTTAAGGACATGAATTACTTGTATAGAAAACCATGATGTTATTGTACTGATCAGTTACAATTCTATTTTTGCTTAATCAACAACATTTTTGCCAGTTGGGTAATCTTTTGCCATAACAAGGAGTAGATTCCAAGCCAATCTATTGCTATTTTATATATCACCTTTCCTCCAAGCAATTCAACATAATACAGATAGTGTGCTCCAGAGGTGGGCTTCAGCCAGTTCGGGCCCGTTCAAGTGAACTGGTTGTTAATTTTTTTCTGAGCAGTTCAGAGAACCGGCAAATCTCACCACTGGCTGGTCCATTGGGCTGTCTGCACCGCACTGGATGGGGATGTGGGGGGAAAAGCCAAAATCCCACTCGGTCCGTAATCACCAGCATGATGGCAAATCTCTCTTCCAGCTTGCTGGTTCGGGCATTGGGGGGTAGATTGTGCACCCAGAAATCTGCCTGCTGTTGCTCCAAGCCCGGCTCTGGCTGCAGAGGCCACCAGTGGGCTTGTTAAGGCATAAATATGCTGCCGGTAAGCTCCCTGGTTCAGGTGACAGCAAGGAGACCAGCACTTAGCAGCAGTATATTGCTTGCTTTTCACTCGAAGCAGCCTGGGCTGGAAAATGCATGAATGGGGAGGAGTGGTCCTCCTTAACAAGTGCCAAACCATTGCTTCTGGCTCTGGTTGCAGAGGGTTCCGGCGGTCTGGTGAGTATGGACCGAGTGGGCTTTTTGCTTCCCCCCCCCCATCTCCCCATCCTGATTCAACATGTTCCAAGACAGGTTAATCTGGGGTTACATACTCAGTTCTGTTAATATACTTCAGTCTATTTTATATTTATGTTATTTTTGCATGTGTTCAATTTCAAACTTTTCAGATTTTTGCAATTTATTCACTTCTACCGGTGCTGATTTATTCAAATTGTGTACAAATAGTTCTCTTCCAGTCTGTCCATTAGGGTCAAAGGTCAAACTGCCTCAAGTAATGATCAACATCCTTGCTCTCCTAGTGTATTAGTAGGGTAATTAGCCCTAGCTCATTTGACTCAAGTTACCCAAGGCCATGCTTCTCACCCCCTGGGTGCCTTGCATGCTGGCCCTTTCCAGCAAGAAATCATGGCAGGAAAATGCTGATGAGGGCACCTACCTTCCCTAATTCTGCTTCTGAGCTTTCTCCTGCCAAGTTGCCCTGGACCAGTTCTCTAGCCGTATAGGGTTTTCTGCACCAGTTGCCGCTCCTCCAAAATCAGCTAGCAAGTGGGAGATTGCAAAATTCTCCTGCCTCTCTAGGCTTTGGGAGGCTGACTCCTGCATAAACAACAGCTTGAGGATAAGCTCCCAAAATCTTTCACTTGCTTAAAACGCTCCCCCCACACCCTATCCAAAGTTACATTTCTTCAATAAACAAAAACAAAACCTGGGGGGGGGGCAGGCAGTCTGATTAATCTTCCCTCCTTCCCCCCATTAGGTTCTAAAACTAAACCTCTGCTTTCTAATTTCAATTCCTTTTAAAAAAACTTTCTTTGACTCTAGGTCTAAAGCAATGAAACCAGCAAGGACAGTTTTTTTGCAAATTTTCCAAAACATGGACAAAAAACTATCATCTCAATAACTTGTATAAGAAAATGGAGGATCCTGGGTCTTTGCAACTTTCGGTGGTCTGCCTGACTGCTCGTAGAGTCCAGCTTGGTGGACTAGCTTAAAGGCTAGATTGTAGACTGCCCTCTATAGGAAGTCAAAAGAACAGCTAAAGCTGGCAATGACCCAGTGTCCTCCATTTTCTGGCACAAGTTTTAGAAAAGACTTTTTTTTTTTAGTTCAAAGGAAAAAGATTTTATTTCCTTGCTCCCTTCTTCTGCTTTTCAGCCTGGAGTCAAGGAAGATTTTTAAAAGAGATATTGGTTGGAGGGCAGAGGGAGAGTTTGGTTTTAGCACCTAATTTGGGTGGAATGGAGGGGAAGGAGGAAAGATCAATGTGTCTGACCCTCCTAGAAATTTTTGTTTTTGTTTTTTGAAGAAATGTGGCATCCTGGCAAGAAAAAGGTTTTGGGAAGCTCTTCCTAAGGATGCCTTTTATGTCCCAAAGCTAGGCAAGTGGCCAGGAGAGCTTTGCAGCCATCTAATGGCCTGCTGATAGGCCTAGAAAGTTCTGAAAATAGCATCATTTTAGGGTTTTTTGAAAGTGGCTTCCAGGAACCACAGGGAGCAGTCTAGTGCTGCAGGAATCTCATTTGGGTGCAATGGGGTGGGGGAGATAGGTGACGGTGCTGCAGCACCCCTGTGGTCTGTTGTAAATGTGAATGACTTCTGCATCTGTCATAACTTTGAAACAAGTTCCTGTGTAATCATAGTGTGTTGGCTGTAATTGTGAATGGTTGTTAAGTGTTTCTCAAGAACTACCCCTACACTTTTCTTTATAAAATAAAAAAAAAACATTTGCATCCCATAATATATACTATTGTTTATAGTGTATTGTAGTCCATTGTGCGTTAGATACCATTTTAACTATCATTTCCTTTCTTAAAAAAACTTTTAAGGGCTTTTAGGAGACAATTTTGCTTTATACCTATTCCAAATTCTCAACATAGCGTGCCTAATAAAATGATTTTTGAAATCTACATTTATCTTAACATGTTGTATCACAGGTAACCATGCCATCCAAATCTTTAATCATGTCCTTTCAATTCAAATAACCTACTGTTTCTTAAAGACACTCACTCTATCATCCAAATTAAATAACACATTGCAAAATACAATTTTAAATTTGGTAGTCAGCTGGTCCATAAGATGATTAAGATAATTCATTTTATCCTCATTTGGAACATAGAAATTTGACAAGTAAACTGAGTGTCTTCCTGGATTCATGGCTCCTGCTTACGTAACAGGTGGCAATTGTAGTTAGGACGATGGTTGCTCAATATCATGCTGTACTTGGGTTACACCCCTTCCTGGAAAGGGAGACCCTTCTCTCCATCGTTTACCATTCTGGTCATGTCCTGTCTGCATTGTTGCCATGTCCTTTATATGGACTAATCTTGAAAAAAATCCAGAAGCTTCTATTGATACAGAATGTGGCTGTGTGAGCAATGGATGACACATCTAACACCTCTGCTGTTCAAGCTGCACTGGATGCTGTTTTGCTTTCAGGTTTACAGTAATTCAAGGTGTTGGAGATGACTTTTAAAACCCTTCATGACTTGGGGCCAGGTTACCTGCAGAAATCATTACATCAGCTCATCCTATCTTATCAGGCAGAAAAGTTATGTTACAGATGCCGTCAGCTAAAGAATTTTGACTGACAGAATCCAGAAAGACATTTTTTCTATTGCCCTTGCCTTCCTGCAGAGGTGAGGCAAGCCCAATTCTCCAGTTCTTTCAGAAGAGTTTGAAGACCTGGTTCTGTTGACTTGCTTAGGGCTCATAGAGCAGTATGTAACCTTAGCATTGGCTAGCCTCTTGAAGCCCCCATTTTTTTAGAGTAGAATAGAACAGAACTGGAAGGGATCTTGGAGGTATTCTAGTCCAGCCCTCTGCTCAAGCAGGAGCTCCTATACCAGTAATGATTAACCTTTTCAGTGCTGAGTACAGAAGTGTGTGAGCATACCCATAATGAAATGTGTGTGTGACCCTCGGCTTGTGCCCTGACCCCCGCGCATATGCGGCAGAGTCCCTAAAACCAGTTAGCCAGTAGGAGTTGCACATGCATGCATGGCGGAGCTGAACTGGAGCGACAGCTCGCATGCCTGCAGAGAGGGCTCTGCATGCTATCAGTGGCACATGTGCCATAGGTTTGCCATTACAGTCCTATATCTTTTCAGACAAGTGACTGTCTAGTCTCTTCTTAAAAACCTGCAGGGATGAAGCACCTATGATTTCTGGTTCAGGGTTCAATAACCTTAAACACTCAAAGAGCCACAAAGGTCCTAACAGAAAGCCCCCCCCCATTCAATTCTGGAGCCAACCAGATGTCTGGTTTCCCCACCATAGAGTCTCCTCCTAGCACAGCATCCTTTTTCCTCTCCTGTCCTAACCAAAAAACCGATCAATTGTAAAGCTGACCGGAAAACCCACCCCTTGCCATAGAGATACCTCCTGGCATACCCTGCTCCCCCCCGCAATTGGAAGCTTCTCTCAATATTGTGGTGCTGTGGGAGCCACAGCAGAGAGATGAAAGAGCCACATACGACTCCAGAGTCATGGTTGCTGACCCCTGCACTGGTTAATTGTTCTGTTAGGAAGTTTCTTCTTAATTTTAGGTTGCTTCTCGCCTTGGCTGGTTTCCATTCATAGTTTCTTGTCCTGTCCTCTGGTGCTTTGGAGAATAATTTGCCCCACTCTTCTTTGTGATAGCCCCTCAAATATTGGAATACTGCTATCATGATATTCTCTACTCCTTCTTAGTCTCCAGCCATTGATTATCTTAGTTCTTCTCTGAACTTTTTCCAAAGTTTCAATATCTTTTTTGTAGTTCGATGACCAAAATTGGATGTATATTCCGGGTGTGGTCTTACTAAGGTTTTATATAGTGGTATTAATACTTCATGTGATTTTGATTCTTTGTCTCTGTTTATACAATACAGGATTGTATTAACTTTTTTGGCTGCAGCTGCTGCATACTGCTAGCTCATATTCAAGTGTATCCACTAGGACTCCAAGGTCCCTCTCACAGTTACTGTTTTTGAGCCAGGTCTTGCCTAATCTGTATTTATTCCTTTGGTTTTTCCTGCCTAAATGTAAAACTTTGCTTTTCTCCACATTAAAATTCATTTTGTTGGATAGGGCCCATTTTAAGCCTGTCAAGATCTTTTTGGATCCTGAGCTTGTCTTGTGGGATGTTAGCTATTCCTGCCAACTTAATGTTATCTGCAAATTTATTGAGTTCCTCTCCTATTCCTTCATTTAAGTCATTTATGAAGATTTTGAAGAGTACTGCACCCACTTCTTACTTCTTTCCATGTAGATGTAGTTCCGTTAAGGACTACACGTTGAGTACGGTTTGTCAGGCAGCTACAAATACATCTGGTAGTGATGTTGTTTATTCCATACTTTTCTAGTTTATCATTTTTCTAGCTTATTTATAGTCTGGCTTTTGCGGTAATTTTATTGGTAGGTTGGGCTAGTTTCTTTTTGCATGAAGATTGATGCAAAGTATGAGCTAAGCAGTTCTGCTTTGTTACTTCCTTGCCATATTCTCTCTTTAGTGGACCAACTATTTCCTTGCCTTTTTTTCTTGTTATAAATACGTTGAAATAAACTTTTTGGTTATCTTCAAATTTGTTGCAAGTCTTCATTCATTCTGAGCCTTTCCTTTCCTGACTTTATCTCTGTTTCATCTTTGCAGGTTTTAGCTTTAATTGTTCCACTTCCTCATATTGACATATATTTGTATATTTTATATTTGTATATTTTTAATTATATAGTACTAAGAATCACTCGGTGGGTGAGTTGGGTGGTCTTTAAATTTGATGTATAAAAATAAAATAAAATAAAATGATAGATAGATAGATAGATAGATAGATAGATGATAGATAGACAGACAGACAGATAGAAAGAATTCTTTGCATTTCAACTGATTGCAGCATATTACTATGTTCATTTGTAATCAATAATTTAAGTTTTAATTGTAGATTAATATATAAAATAACTTCGTTACCCCTTTTTAAAATGCAGTTATAAATTCTTTACTGACTCTTATAGATGAAATACTTCACATCTTTTTTATTGGTGTTTTTTGTAAACAGATTATATCTTGCTTCAAATTTCTCAAAGAGTGAAAATAGATTTTCTTTTGAGGAACATGTGCTCCCTTTATAGTGCATATTAGAAATTTATAATCCATTTTCAAGAGAAACATTTATCAAAGTCCTTAGCTGCAGCACCCAAAGTAAAATCCTCTTTTTTTAGTTAATTGCAGTCCTGTGGAGCTTGATCCAGCATATCCTTAACATTTTCCCATAAAGTCTTTAGCTTTTTGAATAATATTCAGTCTGTATTTTTGTTGCTGTAAATTAAAAACGATTGCCTCCAACTTTTCCCAGTGAAATGGAATCTTTTTTGCTTCAAAATGTCTGTTAGGAAGAAATAATCTTTCCTCTTATGCAAGATCATAATAGGAGTCTTCTTTAAAACAATTACATCAACATTATCACTCTTCAGTCTTGCCTCATAGTGACATTGCAAAAATTGGTCTCTTGTCTTTTCCTCAGAAAATATGCTAAAACATCTTTTGGTGTTTGTTTCATTGCATCAAAACATGAATTCATGAGAAACATCTTATTCAACTCTTCATCTATCCTTTCCTGCTGACAGCTCAATAACTCAGTAGAGGTTTTTTTTGTTCATATATTTGCAGAAGAATTTCCCGGAATTTCTCTGAACCACAAACAAAATTTCTTCTCTCTGAATTCCAACATAGTCAAATTATTCAACCTTCTCTTTAGCTCCAAGTCCCTTTTTTTCACTAAAAAAATCCATCCTGTAATTTACTTGCTTAATTTCCCCAAAAATCTTATTTAAACTTTTTCCAAATTTAGCTTCTAGAATTGTGTTAGTCTTTTACTCAATTAATCAAACATTGCTTTCATAAGGTTCAATGAGATTGTATGATCTATTCTGGGTCCAACCCAGATTGGATCCTACAACATTATCCTGGGACATGTATTTTTACTTTCAGTGCAATTAGTTCATCTCCAGAACCTTACCTGGTACCTTTATGTACAGTCATGGTCTATATCACACTATGCTGGTGAAAGATAAAAATAATAGCTCTTGATTTAAAAAATGAAGTCCTTTATTTATATGTCCAACCAGTTGGTAAGGTAGATTTTCAAAAATGTGTAAAGACTATAATCCCACAATTTAGATTCATTAAAGAATAAGTTTTCAATTTTCAATTTTTCAAAAATAAAAATTCTTTCTATTTAAATGCTTTTAATTCTTTTTGTTTCCAGGTTTTTGCAAGTCAAGCAATTATCATAAAATTTTCAACACTTCATTTAAATGGAAATCCAGAAATAAAAAAATAAGATTCCATAGTGAAGCACTTGTCTATTCCAAAACTGCAGCTTTAGCTTCAAGGATGAATAAATCTAAAAAGCAGTTTATAAATAACAGAATAACAGAGTTGGGAGGGACCTTTGAGGTATTTTAGTCCAACTCCCTGTGCAAGCAGGAGACTCCAAAGCATTTCAGACAAATGATTGTCCAAACTCTTCTTAAAAACTTCCGGTATTGGAGCACCACAACTTCTGAAAGTAATATCACCTGTGTGGTTTCATAGCAGTACAAAGCTCATGATTTGGGCCTTTTCTTTACTTTTGGAAGGGCTCAATTGTAAGTTCTTGTATATCTAGGATGAATATGTACTGGGCAAATTTACTTTGGCTTGCAGTTTCATTTCAAACACCATTTAGCAGTTCAAAGAATATACTGCTAATTTAAAATTAGATTTTTAAATATTGTGTGTTCTACTTTGCAACTCATGCTTCCTAGTGATGCCAGTAGATTTATGAAGGAGTGCTAACATTGGTGCCTCCTAAAAGGTTTTACAGATTGCCCTCAGGTTACAACTATTAATTCAGCAACCTTTCGAAGTTACAGCACTGAATAAGGAAGACTTACAACTGATCCTTGAAATTGTGGTCATTACAGCATTTCTACTGTAATCGCAGTTCAGGTACTTGGCAACTGGCTTGCAATTATGATGGTTTCAGTAATCCATCTCAGGGTTGCCACAAAGAAGAGGGAGTCAAACTATTTTCCAAGGCACCTGAGTGTAGAACAAGAAGCAATGGGTGGAAGCTAATTAAGGAGAGAAGCAACTTAGAACTGAGGAAAATTTCCTGACAGTTAGAACAATTAATCAGTGGAACAACTTGCCTCCAGAAGTTGTGAATGCCCCAACACTGGAAGTCTTTAAGAAGATGTTGGATAGCCATTTGTCTGAGGTGGTGTAGGGTTTCCTGCCTAGGCAGGGGGTTGGACTAGAAGACCTCCAAGGTCTCTTCCAACTCTGCTATTGTAATCCATGGTCACATGATCCCTGCCAACATTCCATAAGCATAGTCAATAGGGAAATCGGCAGAAGGTCACAAGTTGCTCCTATGAGTCTCTCCTGTCACTTTTTTCCCCAAGAAGCCCCCATCCATGACATCTGTCCACCCATGCTCAATAGTATCTGCCTGTAGCTCTCTCCTGTCAACCTGCTTGCCTGGGAATCTGGTCTCTTCCTATGTTGCAGTTATGTGAGGTCATCCTGAACAAGCTGCTTAGTCCTTGAGTATTATAATGGCAACTGGGATTGCTTGTATTGTTATTGCTAAGTGATGTAATCACATGACATAATGCATTACAACTGCATTGCTTAGTAATGGAAATTCCAGTCCCAATTGCTACTGTAACCTAAGGTCTACCTGTATTAAACATAAATTCAATATTGCTATGCCAATTTTAGAAATGTCTTCACCTTCCAAATGGATTTCTGTAACATGTTGTGGCCTGTTGGTGCCGGCCCCTCCAGCAGCCGAATCAGAAGAGGAGGAGGCATGAAAGTCAGGGTCAGCATCAGGGCAACCTGGGAGCTCTGAGGGGGAAGAGGGAATGGAGCTGGTAGAGGGACAGAGGCGGAGCCTAGGCCATCCATTAGCCCTCAGTTGGAAAGTCAACAGCTCTCAGGTTTGGAGATGGTTGATGAAGAAGAGGAAGAACAACTGGATCCGGTGCCTGATGCACATTTGCACAGAAGGCATAGGAGAGCAGTGGAAAGCCGTGGGCCAATCCTGTGGCAGGAAGAACCATCACTGCTAGCGAGGCCCCACCCTAGCTCTGGGGATAAAAGGCAGGGGGCAGAGATGAAGAGATGTGGCATAGATGTGGAATAGACTCCAGCCTGTAAGAGAAACATTTTGCTGGGGCTGCTGGCAATCCTAATAAAGGAATCTTTTGAGTTCACATCAGAGGGTTTGTCATTTTTGGAGAGCTGGATCAGAACATATGTTCTACAAAAAGCTCCCTTATGTACTCCTAAAAGTACTCAGAAGCTTCAGCTGGTCCATAATTAGGGGTACTTGCAACTACCGTGTTTCCCCAAAAATAAGACAGAGTCTTATTTTCTTTTGCCCCCCGAAATACGCACTTTGCCTTATTTTCGGGGAGGTCTTATTTTTGAGTTGAAGGTGGTGAGCGTGGTCACCTCATGGTTGCTGCTGTGTTGTGATATTTTTTGAGGAGGGCTTATTTTCAGGGGATGTCTTATTTTGGGGAAAACAGGGTATATCTGTCCCTAGTAGGATAATACATTGATTACCAATTGGACCAATGCTTTCAGGTCCAATTGAAAGTGCATGCTTACACAGCAGGGACCAGGTTATTTGAGGTATGGCCTCTCCCCAATGATATCTACCTGTCTCATCTTGTTCAGTAGGAAAGGCATGCTACACATAATGTCTTTGAAAGATTTCCTAAGAAACAAGCCTTTTCTCCCCAGTGAAGTTAACCCTTTATGGCCTTCTAGAAATCACTTAAAATGTGCTTTTTTCCAACAGGCCTTGCAATTTGCTGTCAACATATAATCTGTGTGGATATGATGATGCATCATATGTAACTTTCCTATGCATTGCTTCTTATGATCTTGCTTGTATGATTATTTAATATTTTAATATGGTCTCATAGAATTTTTAATTGCTTTTAATATAATTTTGCAAAATTTTATTGTACGCCACTTGGTGTGAAATGGGCAGCTACGGTACATACATTTAAATAAAAAGTAAAAACTCTAAAGTTGCTAAAATATGTGGGAACCCACAATATGTGTAATATGATACAGCTAGCTTTTTTGTTTCTCTTCTCTATAGAAACACCTTAGTTATAACTTTTCTACTTATGCATTAATGCAGAATTTTGTTTTTTAGGATGATGATGTGGTACTAACGAATTGCAATTATTTTTATATTGCAGTTAACTCATATTGCTCGAGCCAGCTTCCAGGTTGATGCTTTTGGATCTTCTTTCATCCTGGATATAGAATTAAATCAGTAAGTCTATAAATATATTCATCTTCTTTTATTTTTAAGCATTAGATGAAGCATTATTTTAAATATATATTCCAATATTGCTCTTTAATATCATTTTTATTTAAAGCTTATAAATTACCATTCTGTTCAGAGCGCGGATTGACAATCTGATGCCTGCAACCAAATTTTTATGGTTTGACCACCCAGAAAAGGTTAGCAGTAATTTAGCTGTCAAGTTAATATATTGTAGAGGCTACTGTGAGTTCTAGTCCTGTTTTTGATATAGTATCAAAAATAAGTGAAATGTAGTGCCACTTTGTACATCATTAATGAAGCCACATTTGGAATACTGTATCCACTTGTGGTCACCACAATATAAAAAAGATGCTGAGATTCTAGAAAGAGTGCAAAGACGAGCAACAAGGATTATGGGTCTGGAGACTACGTCCCATGAAAAATGGCTGAAGGAATTAGGTATGTTAACAAAGAGAAGACTGAGATAAGACATGATAGCTGTCTTGCAATACTTGAAGAGCTGCCACAGAGAAGATAGTGTTGATTTACTCTCCTTGGCACCTGAGGGTAGGGCAAGAAACAATGAATGGAGTCCCATTAAAGAATAGTTTTTTGGCAGTGAAAACTATGGAGTAGCTTGCTTTCCAGGATTGTAGGTGCTCCTTCCTTGAAGGTTATATTGAAGAAAAGATTGGACAATCATGGACTTCCAACGTCCCATCTAGCCCTATGATTCTATGAAGACAGCCGGATTACCTTAGGCTGTCTCAGAAGATGAAGATAATGCCAAACCACTTCCCAAGTTTTGCTGAGAAAATTGCAAGGACTTTTCTAGATCATTGCAAGGAGTTAAAAACTGATATGTAGGCACTCCAAAAACAAACAAACAAACAAACTTGATAAGTTAATAAATTGTGAATGTATTATTCTAATAGTGTATGCAAATCTTTTGGGGAATTTGAATGTTTGTCGGGTGGACGCTTGTTTAGAGGGAAAGAGACAGGTGTAAAAATGTTAGTATCTACAATATATTTGGTCAGTTTGTCTTTTTCCTTGCTTTTCTTGGTAAACAGTGTATAACATTTATATTGAAGCGTAATATGAACTGTAGATCAAAAACACATTTTACCATGCAATAATAATGGCTATAATAATAACAAACGTGAGCAACTTCAGTAGAAGTAGTAGCAAGAAAGTAATTTTTTAAACAATTACATTTAGTAAATCCATGAAAACCAGGAAGTGAAGTGAGCACTGAGCAAGAGGTCTTGAAAATATTCTAGTCTTCTAATTAACATATTTGATAAAACAGTGTATGCACCACAACAAGAATCAGACCTACGTATTATAAAGCTATTGGGAAAAGGGAATAATTTTATTGGATGTATATTAGGGACAGTTGAGTTTGATTCCTGGAGGCAGCATCCATGCAATAGTAGTAAACAAATGGTTTCCTTCCATTTAGCCTACATTCCAGAGCGATTCAGGCCAGACCCTGCTTAGTTTTTAAGGTTCTAGAGATGGCTAGAAGCTGTCACCTTCTGAGACTAGCAAAACCAAACAAAGAACAAATCAAGAAACCTCTAATAAATTCCACCATCCACATAGGTAGTGTGCCAAGTCTCAGTTCATTCAATAAGCTAATAATAAATCACAAGGTATTGTATATAGCTGTGGAATTTCCCCAAATACAAGAATTTCTGAGGATCGCAGCTGACTTTGTATTTGCTGTTTGCTGTCAATGTCATAATAGAGAGCACTTGGGGATTGAAATGTATTGTGAAAGAGAAATCCAAAGTGGATTTCTTATATATCTCTAAATGGAATACATCTGGAAGGCATTAGTTTGGACAAAGTTTTTCTTGATTAACTGTGAAATAGGATTTGAGTATAATACTAAGCTATACACCCTCCCCCCAATTCCCCCCGAAGCAAGAAAATGTGGAGGAGTAAGTTCATGCAGCTAATTTATGCATCCAGTTAATTGAGACAAAAATGCATTGGTTTGCTCTTCTGTTGAGTAAAATATTCATATGATACGCTGGAACAACTCATACTGCTGTCTCAACGGCACTTAGGGCATTGACTTTTCCTGATCTACATTGTTCTTTCTTTCCAAGGCTTAACATATTTTATAACAGCAAAAATTAAGAGTTTTTTTCAGATGATATTACAAGATAAACTAAGAGTACACCGAGTATTAATTGTTAAACTGAATTTGTAAGAATCGTTAAAAGATTTCATTTGATCACCCACTTAGTAAAAAACATGTTTTCATGTGTCTATTCTTTTCTCCATGGAAATCTCTGACAATAAAATATGGCTATGTATGGCTTGAATAAATTCTGTATGTTTTTAGTTATATCTGAGGAAGATTGCCTTAAGTTCTTGGACAAATTCAGTCTGTATGGCAAGCATGATAGCAATCAGTCAATCAATTTTTTTTACCAGTTTCATAAATACCATATTTTTTGGAGTATAAGACACACCTTAATTTTGGGGGAGGAAATCAAGAAAAAAATCTTTCTGCCTCTTTCCCAGCAGCATCCATCAGTATTCATCTGGCTAACGTCTTTGCTGCCTCGGTTGGAGCCTGATTCCTGAAGCTGCCTGGGGAACTGCGATGAAAGCCTTTTCAATTAAAGCATTTTGAGCTGTAGGATCCCCTCTTCGATTCCAAAAAGGATGCGTGCAGAGGCCGAACACAAGTGCATTATGTTTCAAATGGCAGGCAGTTCCAGCACGCGCTACCACCTGAAAATGCTTTCCTTCCCAGTTCCCTGGTGCACACCGCAGAGCCATGCATTCCCCTCCTCCTCTACAGACTCGCTGCCTGTTTTCTCCTGGCCAGCACTGTCAGCTGGGGGAGGCAGGGAGAAAAGTGAGAGGGTAGTGCAGTCGGTAAGGGTACAGGAGCAGGGCACGGACACAGGGCAGGCAGATTAGAGGCAGCCGGCCGATTGCCGGTTTGGTTGCTGGCCATCCAGAGTGCGCAGGCAGCAAAGGAAACCTGCGTCGTGGCTCTATTAAGATGCACATTTCACAGTGGGGCACAATTTGGGATTAGCAGGTGGGGCAAGGGACAGGGTTGCCCTTGCAGCTGCTTCTTGGAGCCCACTGCCCACACCCTTAAGGGTCACTGCCAGCAACCACAGTTTCACGCCCCCCCTCCCGGATAACAGTTAACAGCAGAGGAGAGGCAGTGCGTCAGGCGAAATTTCACCAACCTCACCCCAACGAGTGAGGGGTGGGGAGAGTCCAGCAGCACCTGGGGCACTTCTTTGCCACCGGCAGGGATGCCGGACCCCCATTCCCTGCCCCACCTGCCACCCCCAAATTCTGCCCAAACATCTTTTTTGAGTCTGACAGCTCCAACACTTCTCTCTCTTGACTGTTCTGTGCAGGGAAACATCTCACTGCTGCTACTCAACCTTCTTGAGGCATGTAGGCAGGAGGCAGCGGCGGCCACAACGCAGGTTTCCTTTGCTGCCTGCGCATTCTGGGTGGCCAGCAGCCTAGCCGGCAAGCTGGCAATTGGCCAGCTGCCTCTAATCTGCCTGCCCTGTGTCTGCACCCGACTCCTGCGCCTTTACCCTACTGCACTGCCCTCTCTATTTTCTCCCTGCCTCCCCCAGCCGACAGTGCTGGCTAGGAGAAAACAGGCAGCGAGTCTGTAGAGAAGGAGGAGGGCATGTGGCTCTGCGATGTGCACCGGGGAACTGGGAAGGAAAGCATTTTCAGGTGGCAGCGCGTGCTGGAACCGCCTACCACCTGAAACATGATGCACTTGTTTGGCCTCTGCATGCACACTTTTTGGAATCAGGGAGGGGACCCTACAGCCCAAAAACGCTTTCATTGAAAAGGCTTTCATCGCAGTTCCCCAGGCAGCTTCGGAAATCAGGCTCCATGTGAAAGTGAGGATCCCCACCGCATGGAGCGGGTGGGTGGAGCTACATTCGGAGTATAAGATGCACCCAGATTTTCACCCTCTTTTGGGGGGTAAAAAGGTGCATCTTAGACTCCAAAAAATATGGTAATAGCCTCATAAAGCATTATGAATACTTGGAACATTTTATCTCTTGTGCAAGGCTGCAATTTTAGCTAAATCTAATAGTAACAAGCTTTAAAGATTCTCTGATATTTACTCTAGCGCACTGACAATCCCTTTCATGAATATGTATCTATTTTTTCCCTTTACTTTGTGCCTTAGTGAAACTTTGTTACTGATATATGATATGCTGCCTGGCACATACTTTAGTGTGGGCAGGTGACATATAGGTGGGTGAGAAACAGTCAGAAGACAGACAGATTAATAGCTATAGATGTATATAGATGTATATGTATATCTATACATATATGCAAAGAGAGACAGTGAGAGAGCGAGCACAATTGTTTAAATGTGATGTTCCCCATGTCCCATATGAATTTGTATATTTTTTCAATATTTTCCCTGACAATATTCTTTGGCAAAAATGAATTTTAAAAATCACTATACTTTTAAAAAAAAAGTATATTTACAAAACAAAACCGGTGAAAAATACTATATTTCAAAATAAGCTGATTTTGGAAGATTTATAGATTTATTTTAAAAACTTTTTGTCTTATGTAATCTGCTCTAACAGTCTGATCACAAAGAAATAATCCCTACTTGGTATATTAATAAATGTAAAAGCTAACATTTCATAAATGGGTATTATTTTGCTGAATGAAATATTTTTGAAATGTCTAGTATTTAAATTTACATAATGTGATATAATCAGTTTTCTTTCTTCCAGTGTTAAGGACTGCTTCATTATTTAAAATTGTTTTTGAGATAGGTACAGGAAAAAAATCTATTGGCTTGGCATTTAAAAACCATAATTTACATTTAAATGGCACTTATATGTAAGTTATTATTGCTATTTTTCTTAAAAGTGCACATGAGAAGCATATCGATGTTTTAAGGGTTTTTTTTAAATTACAAGTTTGTTGTGATTTTCATTTAGTTCTCTAAAACATTATAATCTCCCCCCCGCCCCTCTCCGTCAGACAAATACATGAAAAATTGCAACGGGTCTTTAAATAAACCTATATGAGCAGCAAGAACACATCTGAATATAATTTTAATGTTTATGTACCATATTAACTTTTACAACTCAACACTAGCTTTTATTTACAAAATAATTACATTTATTTACAAAATGATGACACTGTTGTATATTCTTTGAGAAAACACAATTCCATTGCCATTAAATAAAATAAATGTTATATATTTTTATTTGAATTTAGGCTCAAATGTTATATATTACATATTTATGACAGTTGGATACCCATTAATACCTTTAACTTGTTCCTGGGCCAAGTCTAAACTTCCAGCAATCAATAGTGATTAAACATATTAGCATGCATATAGAAAGACAATGTTATTAGAAATGTATGTATGTATATAAAGTTGCAAAAGTTTCAAGGGGCATACTTGGCTTTGGTATGTTTAATCAGCCAGAAGGTTTTATGCAATTGTTTTGGAGCCAAATTAGTAGAGGGGTTTAGAATTTCTCCCTCTGGCTACTGCCTTACAAAAAACTGTTTTCTGTATGCACGTGAACACTTACAAAGTACTGTAGTGTACTTCATTAGGGGATTTCTTTGGATACCGCGTTATTTCACTGCCAGTGTCTAGGTTCTGGATATAGAATCACTACCTGTTTGAATTTTACATTTGGAATTTTAAGAATGTCTTGGGCATACTCATAAATGGTCTGCCATCATTTTAATAGGCAACCATAAAATATCTATCTGGCCAGTTGGGGACAGCCTTTGTAGTAACTCTGCAAATTTTCCAAAGGACACAATTGCTTTAACACTTCAACTAGAGATGGCTTCTCATGTACTTCCATGGTCTGCAGAACATCTTTTCTGAATGCTTTGTCCAAATGGCTATTTGTCAGAAAGTTTAATAGTAAGGCCTCATGTTGTGAATTTATGTTATAGTAGTTTATGCTGTTCCAGGCGATAGGCTGCCATTTTAGTTGCAAAAGGAAGATATTATGAAAACTTTGATATGGGCTAAAGTAGATCTGCAATTTATGGGCTCTTGGGCCATATATGGACTTTTGGCTATCTGGACTGTGTGAGGTCAACTAGAAATTAGAATTCAAATGTAAATAAGTACATGCCAGCAGGCAATATAATTGCATTGCTTTTCTTTTGAAGGCAACTGCTATTTTTTTTCCAATTTACCTATGTTGTGCGTGCATGCCTGTCCACCTTCATAGCCATATTGGTTCAGTCCTCTACAACAGTCCCAATTTCTCATGTAGCCCTTGGGAAAATAAATCTGGTCTTTTAGTTTCTTCATAAATCATTAATTACTATTATAATCCACATTGCTTCCGGTCATCCTCTACTATTTTTCTTTCACTTTTCCCAATATTCTAGACTTTTCAGGGGAACCTGATTTTTTCAGACTGTATTCAAAACATTATAGTTTGAGCCTGATCATTTGTTCCCCAAATGAAAATTCTACATCAATTTAGTCTATGATCCATTTGTTCTTTTCCAACATCAGCATTAAAAAAATAATCACATTTTCTACTTTCTTCTTTCTTCAAAGTACAATTTTCACATTTGTTATCTCTACAATTATAATTTTTTTAGATACAATCACATCAGAGCCTCTGAAAATATTTTCCAAGGCTTTCTCTGCTACCCTTACCAAGTGCTAGTCTGAAATATATTTTTTGACTTCTGGCTTTCTACTGTTAATTGTCAATTGTAAAAAAGAGAAGCTAACCACCATACTTTCATAGTCATTTATAAGCCTAGTTGCCCGTACCTGTCATGTTATGGTCTTTATTATTTAATCTTAGCCCTATTTTTCCCTCTGCAACTTGATTTTCATTATTATAACTTGCAGGTCATTTGTATTTTCAAGGATCAAAGTAGAATAATTGGCAAGATATTGATGTTTCTTCCTCCATGTTTACATCTTTCTGTCCACCTTTGCTCAAAATATATTCCATATATAGATTGACGATAAAGAAAGAGAATGCAGCCTTATCTCATTCTGTTGCCAATCTGGAATCAGTTTGTTTCTGTCTGGAGTATGACTTCCTGACCTGTGTATAAGTTTTCCACGAGGACAATGAAGTGCTCTGAAATTTCCATTTTATAAAAAATGGAATATATAGCTCTATTGTAAGAATTTTATTACATTCCTTCCATCTCTGATCTTTTTGAACCAGTTACTGTATGTCCATAGGGATCTTTTAGCATACTAATCTGAGATTGGAACTTCCTTCTAATTTACTTTCCTAAAATAAATCCTTTGGGAAAATTTCCCTGTTTCTGTTTTCAGTGTATTTAGAGAAAATGTTGTAATACCGCACCTTGTCTCTTCTAAAGCTCCCTGAAATTCTTTGTTAAGTTTCTTCATGAAATCTTTGTATTTCTTGGCTTTAGCTTGTCTTTCTTTCTTGGAAATTCTCACTGTTTATTCTGACATATAGTTTACTTTCTTTTATTTCATGTCAATCTCTTTTTACAATGGACCTTAAAAATTGTTCTGTTTTATTTGATAGTTCTAGTTCCTTATCAAGAAGGTTCAGGAACAGCTCCTAAAAGCTGTTATTCGAAGTGGTAGGTATATATCAAGATCACATTATGGAAACTGGTTGGTTTTATTCTTCTGCTTTATATTGCCTTGAAACTTGAATGATTTATATAATATATGCTACAATTAGCTTTTGGCCACAACTTTGCTGTTATACCTGATCTCTTCCATCTCTTTGTACAAAAAAAGTGTAGTGAACTTGATTTCTGTGAGTTTTATTACACTGATAGAATAAGAATGTATTGTATTGGTCCAATCTTTGGTTCCAAGTGTTTTCTTCAATTTCTTAAAGCAATTTAAGTTTACAGAACAGATAGAAGGTTATGTCTTTTTCTTGGATCCATAGCACCACAATTTCTTTTACAGCTTATTTCTGTCTTGCTTTGGGGAGAGGTAGACACTGAGCTTCTTTCCCTTTGTAAGTTTTGTTTTCCATGTCCTTTCAGAACTTGAACTACTGCTTTGCTTTGAATCTTACTGGCATTTTTTTTCTAATTTAAATAATATAAAGATGATAAAAGTGTATGGGATGGACTTTGGGAAATAATATGCTTCCAGATACATTGCCATCTGTAACAAGTTATAGGTAGTTATAGGAATTGTTTTTTCCTATGCTGGACAATGAAAGAAGCAGGAGGGGGAAAAGCAGGCTCATTTGAATTACAGGTTTGGAGACAGCTGCTACGTATACCTTGAGCATCAAAAATAACAGGCAAGTTGATTATAGACTACATCAAGCTTGACATTACACTAAAGCTAAGTTTACCAAGCTAAGGTTATCTTATTTTTGTCGTGTCATGCAGTCATATTCTTTAGAAAAATAAATTATGCTAGGAATGTCTAGAAGTGCTTGAAAATGAGGCTGGCAAAGAGTATGCTGGATAGATGCCATAGATTAAACACAATGCCATTTTAAACTTTGAAACTTTGTAAATTAGAAAATGGTAAAATGGAACACTTGGAGAACGTTAATATATAGAATTTTTGAATGTTGTATCTGATCAAACGGATAAAGTGAGAGATATAGGCATTCATTGATGCCCTCATAGTTTATTAGTTTAAGCTTTGTCAACAGACTACGTCATTTTTAAACTATATAATACGTGGAATTGCCTTCAGATTGACAAATAAAGATTGAGGATTGATATTGCGTAAATTGTGGCTTTCTTTTTACATCAGGTGGCTTTCTTTTATATAAACACATTATAACATTGAAAAAGCCTATTTATTCCATGGAATAAAGTAATATTTTATGTGCTGCATGTTCAACAATCTGTTGGTTTATAGAGATGTGACTTGTGATTCAACATAACTATAGAGCTCCAGATTTGCAAAATCTGCTTTAAATGGTGACACAAAGCACACATTTAAAGCATTTCTATCCTATTTTGTTTTCAGATTGGCATCATTAATAGTATTGGCTAAGCTTAATTCCTGCCCTAGAAAGGCAAGTCTGTTTGATAAATTGTTATAATAAGGATGATCTGTGGCTCAAAGAAAGTAACCCTACATTTTTTATGAATATATTACACAATGGATAACATAAATTAAATTGAAAAAAACAAAACAAAAGATTAGCAGCACATGTTTGAAAAAACTCTAGGCTACATCACATACAAGAAATTCCTCACATGGATTACATATTATAATGAAAACATTTGCAGACACATGTTTTATACGTGGCACGACAAAACCGCGCTCGTCAAAATCGCGGTGATAAAATCGCGGCGCTAAAGCCGCGATGTCATCACCGCGCGTCATCACCGCCGCGACAACAGTGCGGCAACAGAAGGGCGCTTTAAAACAGTGCCGCGGCAGAAAGCCGACTTCAATTAAGGTAAGCGTTGGGATTAGGTTTAGGGGTTTGTTTTAGGGTTAGGTTTAAAGTTAGGTTTAGGGTTAGGTTTAGGGTTAGGTTTAGGGTTAGGGTTAGGTTTAGGGTTAGGTTTAGGGTTAGGTTTAGGGTACTGAGTGCTTAGGAATGCGCGAATTTGCCCTCCGCGATTATGTCATCACGGTAGGATCACGTTTTTCCTTAGCGCTTAGAACGGCGCAAATTAGTCTTCGCGCTTATGTCTCCGCGGATAAGGGCTTCACAGATTTGTGGTGGAACCGTTTTTGCATGTAGGAATGTGGGATGCTTAAATCTGGCCTCTGGGGTTACCCTGAAAACAAAGAAGGACCAGTCCATGGTGCCTTTGCCAGTGAAAATGAAGATCACAAGGGCCCAGGAGGTCCTCCTGAGCTCCGTTTTCACTTGCAGAGGGTTACAGGAGGCCATCGCAGGCGAAAAATGGAGCTCAGGAGCCCATTTTTTTCTGGCAGAGCATTGGCTCCCACAGGCAACCAAAACATGAGTGACGTTGAGTTGACCATGCCCCCCTGCTCCCTGAGGTCAAACACAACTCTGATGCAGCCCTCAAATTGAGTTTGATACCCCTCCGGTAAATGATCTTCCTTTTTGCATGTGAGATACATCTGCATTCAGATCGGACCCAAATCTCTGGTTATTAGATTCCAGTCACTAATTATATAACAATTATAAAAAGGCCCAATAAAACATCAAAAGAGTCTGCTGAAAATAATAATTAAGGGAAGCAATGGTTTTTAGAAAAAGTTAGAAAAGATGAGACCAAATAATACAAATTATTAAGGATTATTAAGAATATGGAGGAACTGACAAATGGAGAGATGGAACTATTTAACGCAAGATGGAAAATAACTCACATGAAAATAATTTAATGTAATGAATATAACTGTAAATCAGTGACTCCATTACTATTTCTTCATTAATCAAGACCAAAGATGTATTCATATACATTTCTGGAAATTGGCAATATATAAATATTTATACCATTCATGTAAACAGAAAAAAAATGTACATATGCTTTGTAATTAGAAAAGAGGTCGTCCCGCCCCAGAATATACATGCATTCCACCATGGCTGGTGATATATTTTTATAGCTCTGGTAAAATACAGTTTGCAACTTGTAGCAAGAGCTATTTTAGAGTGGCAAAAGTTACATAATTTTTATTCTTCCATTGCATTTTTGTTTGCGACATAGAGTAAAACATTGTTCCTCTTCCCCAAATGCAGCTCTTCAGGCCTTTTGGAATGAGCTTCTTGCTCACGGTACTATAATAAGCACTGCTTCCAATTTTTGAAAGACCCTCCTTCTTTATGATCTACACAGTATTCTCAATATAGCAACTAGAGCTGTGATGGCGAACCTTTTTGTCACTGTGCCGAAAAGGGAGCACTTTGCATGTAGGTGCCAGAAAATGAACTTCTGGTTCCTTTTCTCCTGGTTTCTGGCATGCGCATGCACACTCGCCAGCAATTCTTCCAGTTACTGCCACACATGTACACGTGCCAATCAGCTGGCCGGCATGCATGCTTATGCTGGAAAATAGAAGACCAGTTCTTCCAGTTTCCAGCACTACTACATGCACAAAGGCCAGCTGATTGTCATGTGCACATGCGTGCCAGAAACCCGGAAGAAGAACGGGTGACACTACACGTGCCAGGTGACATGGCTCCACGTGCCACAGGTTCGCTATCATGGAACTAGAGTGTCAGAGTTCTTATCTGTATACTGAGTGGGCTTTGTTGATAGTCTTCCTAGAGTATTGGTGATTAGAAAATCCCCTCAGAACAGAAACCGGAATGGCTGATTTTTTTGCCAATTCCACTAGGATAAGCCCATGTTGACAGAGAGGGCTACTTCAGATCCCATCAGTCAAAAAACTCTAAGTATTGGGATCCAGAAGAAGGGCCACCTTTGCTGCAACACCTACCCTTTGGAACATCTTATCTTCTAGGGCAAGATCTGCTCATCCTCCTAACCTTCTGCAAGAGCCAGAAGACCTGACTCTGCCAGGTGGCCTGAGATTCAGATGGAGAACTTCCATGCTGTAGGTGGCTGCTTGATTGATAACAGACTCTGTTATCTTTCTGTCCATCTTTCTGTTACCATGTTGATGTGTTCTCATTATGTTTTTCATTATTTATTTTATTCTATTATTTTACTTCTTTTTTGTTTATACTCTTTTTATTTCTTCCTTTTTATTATTGTAAGTAGAGTAGCCCCATCATGAGATAGGTCGCAAATAAATTTAACTAACAAGCAAATTAACAAATACTTGGTAGGCTTTGAAGTTTGCAAAAACAGGACTTTCTGGAAAAATCAGCAAAATATATTGGATCATCAAACTACAACCTTGGCAACTTAGGAAGAAGAGAGAGAGTAGGAGTCAGGGAACAGTTGTTAGGGCGGAGGAATAGAGGTTATGTGGGTGTATACATACATATATATGATATGTTCCCGTGTCTATGTATCTCTATATGCTTCTTTACAGCCAGCAGAGTAAGCCTTCTGAAAATACTGAAGCTCCTTTCTTAAACCCCCTCTATATAGAAACTACAATACTTGTTAAATTGTTTGTAAGACTGCTGAATGGGACATTTTGTGAATATCACCTTCTGTGATCCAAACTCAGGAAGCAGTGATACCTGAGCATCCTAATCCTTTTAGTATTGTTCTCTTTGCCAGTCCCCAGATCCTTTATGGATAGAATACCTGGATGTGAATGTGACTCACTGAATCAGCACTTTTTCCCCAATGAGTCATTAACGAATCCACATAGAAAATAACAACTGGGGGGGGGGGGATGCATAGTACTTCCTTTTTCTCCATCCCAAAAGAACATAAATAGCATAGTTTGTTAATTGTTAAAAAATGGAAGCAAAACCTGGGTGGCCCTTCAGAAGGCAGTGAGAACCCAATTGTTTTATAGAACATATAGTGTTGGCTGAAGCTAAGGAAGGATGATACAATGGGTTATTTAAGAGAGCCTTTTTTTCTCCTTTCTGTTGCCTGTAGAACAGCAGCTCTCCAGAAATCTAGATAGCTGAAACTGATAGCCTTCATAAGGCATGAAAGACAGCTCCCCCGCCCTGCGCTCCGCCCCCGGGCATTTGGCCTGGAAGGTTAAGTGATTTCTGTTGGTTGATTTTCTATTGTATATTACAACTGCTTTTTGCAACCGTGTTGCTTGGTTGTTGGTGTAATTATTGGTTTTAATTCTTGTATGCCACCTAAAGTCATTGCTATGTGATGGGTGGACAAATAAATCATGTAAAATGTAAATGAATAAATAAGTAACACATATTTTATTGGTATATCTAAATCATTGAAGTTGGACATGTAGAAATGCCTAAGCAAATGATTAAATAAATAGATAATTCTACATTTTATGTCAATAAAATAGTCCTTAAAAGGGCTATATAAATTCTCAGCCTTTAATAAAATAACAAGAAATAGTTCCTTAATTTTGGATAGTTTCTTTTGAAACTACTTTTTGTTTGTCAAAGCAAGCTTAAAATGCAAGTGAAAAAGTTCATTGTCTCCTTAAAGGGAATTTAATTTCGTAATTGGATCAACATATGGTACTCCTCATCTTACTGATGATTTTTTCAACAGACTTTTGTCAGAATTAATATTGTTTCCAATCCTCCCAATCAGTGTTTTTTTAGAATTCATAAGACAAATGTAAAAATGTATTTGAAACTTTTAAAGATTTGTCTTCTTATAAATTTAATTGTATTTTTATTTTACTAATTGTTCATTTTTCCTTAATTTAATTTATAAAAAATGGATAATAAGCATCAATTGCAAAATAATATTTCAGATTCTGCAGCCACTTCAGAAACTCTTATCAAGAAACCTTTATCACTCAGCAGTTCTGCATTTTTTACATTAATTCTGCAATTGTGGCCAGTGGGAATTTTCACATTGTCTTAATGGAATTAAAAATGTACTGAACATAATTTTAAAGACATATTAGAATTCATAAGTCCTGCTTGCTGTCTGACTTCCTTCTTTTGCAGAATCAGTGTCTCCAGTCTAAAGATCCACTTATGCTAAGTGAAAAGTAATAAAATTTGCATTAATCTAGAAAGCGATAAAAACAAGTTTGGTGTAGTGTAATTAAGGCAACAGGCTAGAAATTGGAAGACCAAAGTTTTACTGTTGCCTTGATCAGGAAGCCAGCTGGGTGACCTTAGCTTAGTCACTTTCTCTTAATCTTAGGAAGGAGACAGTGGCAAATCACTTTAGAAAAATCTTGCCAAGAAAACAACTGGACCTGTCTAGCAGTTTCTGAGAATCAGACAGGAGCAAAAAACAAATCAAAATACAACCTTGTACTCTCCAATATGTGAATTGTTTGCTATTCCTGAAATTACTGTGATAGCTTCTATGATTGAGAATTTCAGAGAAAAAGAATTAATCCCAGAAAAGTAGCAATACCTCTGATCAGTTGCTTCCCTCCCCATCTTCACTATAAGGAAAGTTTCATATTCTGTGGTCCATGGCTATAGCTAGTGCTTGTATATAATACCCTGAGGCCAGGGGTGACATTCAGCCGGTTTGGTTGGGTTCGGGTGAACCAGATGTTAATTTTAATCTGGTTCACTGAACTGGTAGTTGGAAGGGTTGGCTAACCCTCCCTGCCCTGCCACTCCAGGAGTCTCCACGTGGCCCATTTTGGATGCCAGATAAGTGCAAGGCCCGCCTGGAGGCTCTGGGTAGGGTACCAGAAGTACTGGAAGTCCAGAAAGGTCCTCCTGGAGACTCGAAGAAAGCCTCTGCAGCCTGAAGAGGGTGAAACACACAGCCTGTAGTGTAGAAAGCTGTCTAGACCATGCCCACATGACCACACCCACTCAGCAACTAGGCAGAGAACCAGTTGCTAAAGCTTTTCAAACCCTCCCATGCCTGAGACTCAAACATGTGCTTTTGAATTATTTATATATATTTTTAACGTGATGGAATGGATAACTCCTTAAATACATGGAGAATATCTTTATTAATTTTAAGTAACAATGAATTTAATTCAGTTCAGGTTTTTATCTCAGTCCAGTCAAAGAACTGGAGCATGGTCCATAGCATAGTATTCAAAGGCTGCATGTATGATGTAGATCATGATTTTCTTGGGAAATTTAAATCTTTCCCAAATGTGTTGCAGATTGCTCTACTAAGATTTGGCTAGTCAAAATCATAAATTCCCAATACTATTTCCATATCAGAAATATTTTATTTTACTCTATTTTTAGAAGGATTAGTAAATAAAAAGACCAAGACCTAATCCTTTTAAATTAGTGAGAATGTATTGTAAGGATATTCATAAAAACATAGAATACTATAGACTGCACATAAAAAGAATGTATTAAATGGATGAATTAAAATTCATCCTGCCTACCTAACCTACCTACCTAAAAAAATCCTACCTAACTTCTCTCTCTCTCTCTCACTCACTCACTCACTCTCCTGTATTTCTCTCTCTTTCTGTCCCTCTCTGTCCCTCTATCTACCTACCTACTTTAAAAAAAAAGCCTCTTCAAAACCTTGGTGCATCTTATACTCCGGTGTGTCTTATACTCTGAAAAATACGGTTTAATATTTATAAATAGCTCTCCTTGATCCCAAATAATGAATTAATTTTCAAATATTAATGCAAAATGCGTGTTAACTTGTTTCATTTTATTTTGTTGATTTTGGGTTATACTTTATAATTCCAGCCACAAAATATATTGTTCATATTCCATATCAGACAATATTCAAATCATAAAATATTTTAATTCTGACTTGCTTATTGATGAATATTAGAATAAGTAATTCTTGTAGCATTACAATGAAAAACGAAAATAACTGATTGAGATGTATTTCCTTCTAATGAAAACAATGAACAAACCTGAAAAAATGCTGAAAACCTGTGTAGAATTTCACCCAATTAAAAAAAGAAATACCAAAGATTAGGAACAAATTTAGCTGATGACCTCATTCTGCTTCACTCTCTTTTATTATTTGCCTCATGAGAAGCCAGTATTGACATATGATATAGTTCCATCTGTGATAAACAAAGATGTTTTTTGTCTGTTTATAGCAAAGATTTCTTTCTAGTCAGTGTAGCTTGAACAACCAAATTCAAAAAGCATGGTTCCTTATTTATTTATTTTTAAGAGATTTGTAAAATTGCCCCTCACATAATTCTTGCCTCTGGGCAGCACGCAATAATACAACTAGAGGAAAAAAATAAAACAACAATAAACTATACCAAACCAAAATCAGCAACCAAAATCAACATATAATGAATACATAATCAAGTCTAATTGTAATAGCACAAATTTGTGCTCATCATGACAGATGGTTAATTTACTATCCTGATCTAGCATATGAGAGAAAAGCCACAGCTCTATAGAAGGCCAATAAAATCAAGGCTATCTGAACAATGGATGGTGATGGAAGTGGGCCAGGCAGAACTCACTTCAAAAGGCACCCTTAACTAAGGCATGTCCTATGTCCCTTAAGATGGTATTCCTTCATAGAAGGGACTAGAATTGATATTTGTAGCTGAGGGTTCAAATGAAAGGACAGAGCTTGATTGTTTTCTTTCAGATGTTTCTTTCAATCTCAGAGAGCACCAAGGACCCCTCAAGAGACTTGCACCATGCCCACACTGTGTAGTCCCTGGGACAAATAAAAGACAACTGCTTTTTTCTATGTTAAAATTATTTCTAGATATCATAGTCCCTCCAAATATGTTAGATTTTAAATCCCATTTTATCTTGCTGGAGATGTGCTTCCTAGAGGGGAAGAAGAGGAGGATGCTAGTTGGAGAAGTTTATGTTACACCATGTGTTGCATATTTCAGCAAGTGGTGAGCAATTACTGACCTTGGAAAAAAAGCTAATTTTGTTTATAGTTATGGAATGAAGAGATAAATGTTTGGAACTTTAGATATGGGGAAGAGCTACCAAATTTGTTTATATTTGAACTTTGGAAGTCACTTTATATATTTTCTCTTTTTTATTCTTGCTTTACTCTTTCTCTTTTTCTCTATTCTTGTTTTTTTTAACTCATTCTCTTTTTTCTTTAAATTTACTTCGTATTAGGCTTTACTATTTTAAATAATTAGTGACACACACTGTGTGTGTGTGTAAGGAAAAAAAAGCTAAAGATCAGAATGAGTTAATGGGTGAATAGATGATTATTGAAAAATCACTAATAGACTAAACTAAAAAGTTGAGAAAAAAACCCCGAAAATAGGCAATAGCAAATAATACCATATTGCTGCCAAAAACCCCTACTATGAATGTGTATTCACCAGGAATTTAGCTCAGCTGAATGGAATCTTTACTTTTATTGTACATTAGTATTTGGCTGGGAGAAAAGCTGTAGCCATAGATGCTGCAAATTCATAATTGCCAGCATCGCGGTTTGTAGGGGATTCTAAGAGCTCTACAGCAGGATTACAACTTCCTGCCTCCACTTTAAAAAAAAAGAAAGAAATATGTTTCTTCAAGACTATTTTGATTCTAGGCAGGTTTTCCCAATTTCTTCTTCCTAGGACCGAGAGATTGTGTGGCCTAAAGAAGTAATGGAACAGATATCATAATCATGAGCTAGAGCAGTTAAATTGAGAGCAAAATTGAGAGTTAAGTAAAAGAAAGATGTACTAAGACAGCAAACTCATATAAAAATTAAAGGCATAGAAATAAAAACAAAATCAGTTAATGACTAGCAAAATTGTAACAGCCCAATTTCACATAGGTCAATTTACAAAGTAATATTGTACAGATGCCTAGTTTTGAGATTCTTAGAAATCTAGTATCTTTCCTAGGAATAGTCTGAGTAAAAAAAAATGGCTCAGATCCAAGTGATCTATGAGCAATAGATGTTTTAATTTTCATTACAACATTATAAATCATTAGAAGTTGTTGCCAATACTGTCATTTAAGACAAAATACCTTGTTCTTGGTAATTGACAAAAGGGGAAAAAAATAATCAAATCATTGCTCTTTGTAGCACTTTGTACCCAATTGTAGAAGATCAAAAAGAATTATCTTTGATAATTGTGGGAAGTGCAATGGATTAATTAGTGGTAAATTGACAATTGGCAAAGTGACACATTAAATTAATTGTAGCAAAAACTTTCCCACAATGCTTATAAAATGGACCATTGGTGGTATAAATATAAAAGCTGCAATGCTGTATTTACCTGTGAAACTATGAAGCTGATTATTGAGTTAAAAATAGTAAAATAAAAATATATTTAAAATCGGAGAATAAATGATCAAGTCAACCATAATCAGCAAGCAGAAAGGGAGAAAAAAACCTGAAGACAGTGAAATAAATTCAATGATATGAAGATATTCCAGATGCAAATCCAATGTTACATGATTGCAAAAGTTTATAATTCCAACAGAGTAATGAATTTAGTGAAAAGGGAATAGGGTAAAGTATTGAAAAGAGAAAATCCAGCTCATTCTAGCATAAAAATATCTTGTGATTGAAGGAAGATCTGCTGTTTATCTGATTATTCAAGTAATCTCAGCTATCATTCATGCTGTTATACAATTTAGTAGGAGTCCTACTCAGCATAGCCAAAAATTGTGTCTTTGGGGATTATGGAAATTGGACTTCACTGTATCTGAAATAGCCGAGGTTAGTAAAAGCTGAATCGGAGTAACCAGAAAGGGTCAACACCTGGAGATACTAGCCTGGGGAGACATGATTTTCACAATAAATCGGAATGACTCTAATGATATTTTCATCACCCTTTTCTACTGCTAAGTGTTTTTGTCAAGTCCCATTTTAGATTGCTTAGTGTCCTCCAAATATTCTTGGTTATACAGAAATACATCTAAGAATTACTAAGAATTTTCATTAACAAGTAAAATATAGATAAGATTTTCAAAGTTTTGTTTCTTGTTCAAGACTGTTATTGGATAAAGCTTTTATTTTCTGTAAACCTGGATTTTCTTTAGATAGCCTTTCAGTGCTAGGTTAAACCAACATAGATATTCTTTGTTCACATTCAGTATCATAAAGACTAATTTTTATGCAATTCAACGTTGTGCTTCAGGAAGTACTTTTAATTGCACAGAGTAGGTTCTGATTTTTTTTTTTTCATTTTGGGAATAAATTAAGATGAAACAATGTATGTAATTGTGTTAATTTCTCAGAAGACTTTGTTGCTTTAAAAATAATCTCTAGAACAGTGTTTCTCAACCTTGGCTACTTGAAGATGTCTGGACTTCAACTCCCAGAATTCCCCAGCCAGCATTCGCTGGCTGGGGAATTCTGGGAGTTGAAGTCCAGACATCTTCAAGTAGCCAAGGTTGAGAAACACTGCTCTAGAAGTATGGGGTTCATTTGCTTTAAAAAATGTCAAAATGGAATATATTATTCAGTTAATGGAATTGATGGTTACAGATTGTATCAGTGGCATTTTGTTTTCTATTGTGTTGTGTATTTCTTAAACAGAGGGAAGAAACATGTAAACTGTATATCATGGTAGAATTTCCATGAAAAAAGAGATTGAGAAGGGGAAAAAACTATCTATTGTTTTTGAGCATGCATACATATTTAATATTGTTGTCTGGGTAACAGTATAAAAGCCTTTGACTCAACAAAGAAAGATTGATTGTTATCTTGCTAAGTTTGTGCACTTTCCCATTTCTCTTTTTTTCACATTATCCCAATCATTATGGTTAGTAATTTGCTGGTATTGATTAATAACTGCAGAAAGTAAAACAGAATTATAGGACACTACTCATGTTATTACAGTATATATTGATTTAATTTGCATGTGGCTTTGTGCTCAGCAGGATAGATTGAGCAATTCTTGCTGTTACTTGAGATTGGGTACAATAATGTAGAATTGTCCTCAATGATTACCCCCCCCCCCTATTCTCTGCCACTCCCGGGTCCTATCATCAGTTTTGCCCCACAACATTAGAGTTGTTAAAGGTGCTTTGCCCAGTTCACTGTGTTTGTGAGGAGTAAATGATGCAACCCAATTTAAGCAGAGGTGGTATTCAGCCAGTTCTGACCTGTTCTGGTGAACTGGTAGTGGAAATTTTGAGTAGTTCAGAGAACCAGCAAATACCACCTCTAGCTGGCTCTGCCCCCATCTATTTGCTGCCTTCCGAGTCCCAGCTGATCAGCTGGGTCTTCTTCTATAGCCCTGCAAAGAGAATAGAGCTGGAAAGCAGGTTAGTGGGGTGGGGAGGGAATGGGAATTTTACAGTATCCTTGCCCTAGAATGGGAAGGAAACGGAGATTTTATAGTATCGTTGCCCTGGAGTGGGGAGGGAATGTGGATTTTGCAGTATCCTTCCCCTGCCATGCCCACCAAGCCATACCCACCAAGCCATGACATGCCCACAGAACCAGTAGTAAAGCTTTTTTGAATCCCATCTCTGAATTTAAGTATGAAGCATTTGAAGTTAGACCCTGTTTATAAATAGGCTAGTGTCTCTAAAAAAAACAAAAACAAAAAATTATTGAGGTCAAGACTTGTGGATGGGAAGAATGTTTTGAATCTGAAACATTTCCAGCTCAAAACCTCCCATTTCAAGTTTGAAATATTACTTTGGAGTTTCAAATGAGCTTTTGCCACTTGACTATAAGTGTTTTGAGCTGTTCGAGCAGACTATTTTGATCTCAGAAACATTTGGAATTTCTGGAGCTATCCATTCTAAGCTAAACAAAAACAAAATTGGTTATATACTAAAAAGGGCTATTTAGAGCTCAAATTGTTATCTGTTCCCTTATTAGATTGTATACCTTTCTTGATAAATCTTCAGAATAGCTAACAGATCAATTTCAACAACCAGCTTTACTATGAATCCATTATTGTACTAATTGTTATTAATACATTATTCCATCACACTGAATGCTTGCCCTGTCATTAAGAAGCAAGGGACACCTCCTAGGAAATTCTGTAATTGTTTCTTATAATTAAAAATGGCAAAATCTATGGATTGAGAAGAGTATAGTCTGAAAGAATGGTCATAGGAGAATATTTCTTACACACATTTTTGAACCAATGTCCCCAAGACTAGTCCATCTGTTTCATAATTTGTAGTGGGCCAAGAACCATAAAAGTAATGTTTTGTTCTGTTTTATTTCTGTTCTGTTATGTCTTTTAATTTTTTTGTTTATATGTATTTGTATCAAAAAAGTTTTTTCTATATTTTTCTTTCCTTTCTTCCCCACACTCCCAGTTTTGTTTTTTGCCCTTTTTCCTCTTTTTTCTTTAATTTTTCGTCCTATTACTTAATACAGTTTTAATTAAACTTTATACTTAAAATTAAGTTAATTAATAGTTTTTGAAAAAAAAAGATAGAATAAAAGATAAACCAAAAGAAAAGAAGAGGGGGGGGGATGGAGGGAAGAAAACCAGCTTAAGAAGAAGAAACAAAAAGGAACCAAAGTTTCATAATATATAAATGATTTCTCATTTTTTTCAGTAGATAATTGCATTTGTATTATCACTCCTCCCTCTTAGATATTATGTGAATTTAGCACCTTATTTAATTCACATCTTTATTTATCTTAAAATCCATAAATCATCATTCAGCAAAAAAGTCCATGTAAGGTTTTCAGAAATGCTTTTTTTCTTTCACCAAATAAATCAGTTTTGCCATTTGTGTGATTTTTTTCAATTCAAACCCATTTCTCCACTATAGATATTTCAGTATTCTCCTATCATTGTTCTTACAATAATTTTTCTATATTTGCCAAATATTAAATCAGCCTACCATGAGTCTTTTCTAATTTCTTGTCCATAACTTCCAATAAAAAGAATTATTTTTCATATTAATCTCTAACATCATTTGCATTTTTGTTTGAATCTGTATTCAAAATTTCTTAGTTTCTTACAAGTTCAGCATGTCTGATTAAATGCTCTCTAATGTTTTTCATGCTTTACAACACTGGTTTGAAATACCTTTGAATATTTTGGTAGTTTTTCAGTTGTTATATACCAATTATACACTTTTATAAGCAATTATGACAAAGTAAAAATTAAACATCCAAATTGATCCAAAATGAAAATACATTACTTTGTTATTCAATCTTTAATTTGTATTTTTTTCCTGCTTCAAATCTTAACAAACACTTATACATTTTTGTTATTACATGTTTCTCATTTGTACATAATTTGTACATATTTCATTTCTGGATTTTAACCGTTGATTCATATTTGAGATTAGTAGTAGTGAGAAATTCTATAAAATATATTTAATTTTTATCCTGATCCTTCCCACGAATATATTCCCATAAAATTGGAACTTCTTAGCCTTACTGGAGGGATCTTCATTTGAGAAAGAGAATGTTGACTTAGATAAGCAGAACAAAGGCCAACCTTTAGCACCAATATTATGACAGATCCAGGCCATACAACTCCTGCAATCCTGTACAAGAGGGATGTCAGCTTCATCTGGTAGACCAGACCATGAAAACAACTCCACAGGAAGTCTAAACTACTTTTATTGAGATCGGCTCTAATAACAGAATCTTATGCTGTGCCTCTTTTTTCTTTATTATTCTGTGACTAAGGAAATATTTTTCTGAGCAGCTCCCAAACATTATCTAGATATTCTAGAATTTAACAATTTTTCAGACCCGTTTGTATAGGGATCATCTTCTGCGTATCTCCATCAAGATCATCTTCCTTGCTCTTTATACTTAAACCCACTTTGACTGTTTTTGATAAGGGAGTGGAAAACATCAGGTATTCAAGATTCCAGTAGCTTCCATCAATAAAATTTTCAGTGTAAAGTCCATTTCCTGATCTGGCCTACCATGAAAGACTAACAGTAAGAGCCATCATAAGAGCCATTGCATCTGGAAAACTGGACAGAGTACCAGGTTTCCCTGGAAAGTACCTTGAGAATAATGGTCTATTTAAATTAAGGAGACCAGATGTCCCGATTTCAGCGTGGCAATCATGCTTTATAACAATTTGTCCCGTGTCCCGGGCCGTTTTAAAAAAGTCCCGATTTTCTGGCTTCATGTTGAAAGCCCAGTGGATTTGCTTAAGAAATCCTAACCGGGGCAAGACAAAAGACACCCTGTCTAACCTCTCTCTCTCTGTCTCAGTACTTTCATTGAAGATATTAAAACGTTAAAGCAACAAAACGGACCCCTCCCACCCTTTTACCTCATTTTATAAGAAAAAATTACCAAGTACCATAGAGCTCCAGGAAACGCTTGGCTAGAGGGGCCACGAGTGTTACTTCCTGGATTTTCCGGAGGGGAGGGGCACGGAGGTTGAAGGTCTAGAAAAAATGGTGGCAAGGTTTCTTTGAAAAATGTTTCCCTGACTAATTTCACCATTTCAATTTGCTCAGTTCTTTGTATTAACATCTACATCATTCTGGGTACACTTGGAGTGCAAGCCTGCTGGTAAGTGAGCTGGGTTTTTTTTCTTTTATTTTTTTAATGTATTTTAAAATAATATTTTATTTATTGTGCATAGGATTTTTTAAAATTCTGTGTGGATTTTTTTTTAAATTGTCTTAGACTATTTAAAAAAAGATTCTATCCACAATAAATTGAAGTGAAACCATGTTTAAAAATTCTATGCACAATACTTTGAAATATATTGTGCATAGAAAGAATAGTTTGAAATGTTTTACTTCAATTTATTCTGTGTGGATTCTTTTTTAAAATTGTCTTAGGCTATTTAAAAAAAGATTCTATCCAAAATACAAAATACCAGCTGCAGTTATTCACTTAAGAACTGTGGCAAGAAAGGTGGTATAGTGACCAAAGTTACAATGGCATTGAAAAAAGTGACTGATGACCATTTTTCACACTTAGCGACCATTTTCACACTGAGCGACCATTGCAGCATCCTCATGGTCACGTGATCAAAATTTTGATGTTTGGCAACAGTTACAATTTATATTTCTAAATTGTAGTTATGTTGAAATAAAAAAAATATTACAATACTATTTTTGCGTTGTATGAAAAATTTTGTTGCTCCGTATAAAATTTTTAATCACCCCCCCCGTCAAAGGTGTCCCTCTTTACCAATCTGAAAATCTGATCACCTTAATTTAAATCTACTTTTTTTTGCTTTGGTCATAGTCTGATGTTGGAGCCCTGGTGTGTGTGTGTGAGTGTGTGAGTGTGTGTGTGCGTGCGCACGCGCACGCGCACACGCACACACACACCAATTTTAACAATCTAGTTGAGGAATACCAGCTATGTTCAATGGTAAGATGGAGCTTTAAGCAGAAAGAGGTGCTATGTGGAATGCACTAGAGTAAATTTGTGATGGCTGTCATAAGGTTTGCCTGTCTATTTCACTGATATTTCACTGACCTGAGAATGCACTACTGTATCTTCCGAATGCAGAATGTGAGAATAGAGTTCTGTGTACTTTGGACCCTGAACTAGTCTGTGATTCTCCTTCATCTAATAATTATTTTATGAATACTTATAGGAATGTTTGATTGTTGTATAAATCCTTCAAGACAAGACCATGTAGGAGCATCTTGTTGATTGATTATGGGCTAAAATTTCCTTCTGAGAAGGAAAGCTGAATATGAACCTGAGTCAGAGTCCTGGTGAATCTATTTTACAATTCTGATTGGAATGATGGTGGTTTCCTTCTGATGTCAATGTACATATGCAGATAGAGTTGTTGGAACTTGAACCTGAACATTACATGTACAAATGCTCAGCATGCATTTCAGGGATTTTCAATCTTATCAAGTATCTGTCACAATTCCCAAAGAAAAAGAATTAAACACTTTTCCTTAACATTTTACATATAATTTAATTTGAAGTTATATAGATTCTATCTAGGAATGCCATTTGGCACCTTGACCACTCATTGTCAGCATCTTCTGATTTATGCTGATCCCCAGCTTTATCCTATCCTAAGAAAGGATCCTAAAGTTCTATAATATCTAGAAAAAAAACCCCAAACTAAACAAAAAACCCTGAAGTGGCCAAATTCAAAAGATATAATTTAGTCCAGTTATATACCATATTTTTCAGACTATAAGACGCACCAGAGTATAAGACACACCAAGATTTTGAAGAGGTTAAAAAAAATGTTTTTGCACTCTGCAGGCCTCCTAAACCCTCTTCACGCCTCGGTTTTTGTGAAAAACAGGGCATGCAGAGAGTTTGAGAGGCCTGCAAAGTACTCCTGGGGCTGCCACCACCCCCCAAAATGAAATTTTTTTTGTGAAAACGGGCCCGTTTTTTTGCAAAAAACAGGGAATGTATAGGCTTTGGGAGGCTTATAGAGTGCTCCTGGGGGCTGGGGGGGAATGAGCAAAAAACGGCCTGTCCCCAGCTCCCAGGAGCACTTTGCAGATATTCCAAACCCTCTACAGGTCCAGTTTTGCAAAGGGGGCAGGATTTCAGGAGAACAAAAACGCTGTATTCAGTGTATAAAATGCACCCTTATTTTCACCCTCTTTTTTTGGGGGGGGGGGAAGGTGCATCTTATACTCTGAAAAATATGGTAGTCTTATCAAAATTTCAATATAGAAGGTAGCTCTTTCCCACCTTGATGGAGGAAAAAATTCTCCAGGGAAGTAAGTTGTTTCATTTGAAAGCTTAGAGAGCTTTTACATGCCTGAATGGAGACATTGAGTAGCAAAGTATTTCCCGCCCCCCCCATCTGTCATAGGTTTGAGTTTGCTGCTACCCTCATCATCCTTTGTTCTTCACAAAACCTTCTCCTCATCCTCTCTGAGACTAAAAATGTCACTCCCTGATGACTTAGTTTTCTTAAACGTTTGGCCTGTTTATTGTAATGAATCCAGCCTCCAGTATCGGTCTGTTTTGGAAGCAAAGCTCCTTTTCAATGTTGGCATGGATCTGTGCAAAAGTTGAATTCCTGCATTCCTAACTAGTGTGAAAATTATACCACTTGGAGCAGTTATTTGGGGAAGGTTCCTTCTTTTTAGAATACGATTCTCACTGGCCAAAAAAGATTGACTTTCTTGGAAGAACATTCAGAATGTTTCTGAACTGCTTTGTTGCCATCTGTGGGAGAAATACCAGATGGAAATAATAGGGAGCAAAGACACATCTCTTGCAGAGGGAAACCAAATCATAAACACTGCTTATGAGCACTGGCAAATCATCCAGATAGTATGTAGATTCATTAAAAGGTTCATTTTTGAACCAACTACGTCAAACTTAGAGAATGTGTCCAAAAACCAGGACCCATGGTTCCTGTAGAATGGAAATTTGGCAAATTTTAGGAAAAAAAAATGTGACATAAAAATTATTGTAAAGCAATTTATGACATAATTAAGGTGACCAGATTTTCAGATTGGTAAAGAGGGACACCTTTGACCAGGGGGGGGTGTGTTTGATTAAAAATTTTATACGGAGCAACAAAAATTTTCATATAACGCAAAAATAGTATTGTAATATTTTTTTTATTTCAACATAACTACAATTTACAAATATAAATTGTAACTGTTGCCAAACATCAAAATTTTGATCACGTGACCATGAGGATCTGCAACGGTCGCTAAGTGTGAAAATGGTCACTAAGTGTGAAAAATGGTCATCAGTCACTTTTTTCAATGCCATTGTAACTTTGGTCACTATACCACCTTTCTTGCCACAGTTCTTAAGTGAATAATTGCAGCTGGTATTTTGTATTTTGGATAGAATCTTTTTTTAAATAGTCTAAGACAATTTAAAAAAAGAATCCACACAGAATAAATTGAAGTAAAACATTTCAAACTATTCCACACAGAATAAATTTAAGTAAAACTATTTTTAAAAATTCTATGCACAATCTATTTCAAAGTATTGTGCATAGAATTTTTAAAAATGGTTTCACTTCAATTTATTTTGGATAGAATCTTTTTTTAAATAGTCTAAGACAATTTAAAAAAAGAATCCACACAGAATAAATTGAAGTAAAACATTTCAAACTATTCCACACAGAATAAATTTAAGTAAAACTATTTTTAAAAATTCTATGCACAATCTATTTCAAAGTATTGTGCATAGAATTTTTAAAAATGGTTTCACTTCAATTTATTTTGGATAGAATCTTTTTTTAAATAGTCTAAGACAATTTAAAAAAAGAATCCACACAGAATAAAACTATTTTAAAAAATCCTATACACAATAAATAAAATATTATTTTAAAATACATTAAAAACATAAAAGAAAAAAATCCAGCTCACTTACCAGCAGGCAGACACTCCAAGTCAATCCAGAATGATGTAGATGTTAATACAAAGAACTGAGCAAATTAAAATGGTGAAATTATTAGTCCCAGGGAAATATTTTTCAAAGAAACTTTGCCACCATTTTTTCCACACAAGCCGACCTCCAACCTCCATACCCCTCCTCTCCGGAAAATCCAGGAAGAAACACTCGCGACTTCTCTAGCCAAGTATTTCCTGGAACTCTTATAAAATGAGGTAAAAGGGTGTGGGGGGGTTCCGTTTTGTTGCTTTAACGTTTTAATATCTTCAATGAAAGTACTGAGACAGAGAGAGGGTTTAGCAGAGTGCCTTTTGTCTTTCCCCGGTTAGGATTTCTTAAGCAAATCCACTGGGCTTTCAACATGAAGCCAGAAAATCGGGACTTTTTTAAAACGGCCCGGGACATGGGACAAATTGTTATAAATCGTGACTGTCCCGCCGAAATCGGGACATCTGGTCACCTTAGACATAATACAAAATGTGGTAAAACATTTCCTTTGCTGAGGTTTGTGCTATACATGTACTATTTCAAAGGCAGATATATCTCTGTATGCATCTAACATATACAGTGAAGGCTGTATATTACAGGCAGGTCCTCAACTTATGACTTGTCTTTTAATGATCGTTTGAAGTAATGATGGCCTCAGAAAGGATGCTTTACAGCCTCTAAAGCATTCCCAATTGTCCTAAAATGTTGTAAATCTTCTCTCCCTGTCATAAAACTGCCTTTTGGGCACTTAGCGACTGGCTCACATTTACAACTGGTTGCAGTGTCTTGCAGTCATGTGACCACAATTTGTGGTCACATGATTGTTTCCAGGAAAAAAATGCCCATTGGAGTACATTTAACACTGTGTGATTTGCTTAATGATTGCTATAAAATGGTTGAGAAATTGGGCTTAATCCTATTAGTGCCTTGATTTACAACACAAAATCCAATGCTAACTTGAGGACTACCTGTAGAAGTTGTGTCATGGTTAAATTTGGTAAGGAAATGTCTCTGAAAAGATGAGCTAAGGGGTTACAGGTTGTCTAATAAACTCCAAACCTGGTCTGAACAGATTTCAACTGATTTCATTTTCCTACAGAATTTAAAACAGATTATTTCCATTATCAATACGGTTCTCTCTATACACTTGCCCTCTTATAAAAAAGAACTCTTTTAATGTTGTTTGTCTGAAATACTAACCATAATCGCTTCATCTTGATACGCCTGATTCTTACTTCAAAGCAATTTTTAAAGATAGGTATTGTGTAACTTTATATTTTAAAATGTAAATTCATAATTTAAATTATATCAGGCATAATATAACAGAAAGACTTTTGAGGATCATCTCAAGATTCTACATTTAAATTCTACAGAAATATGTAATATGACAAAAATAGAGTACTAAACATTTCTCCCCTCTCCTGTCCTCCTCCTTCTCCTCTCCCCTCTCTTCTCCTTTTCTCCTCCTCCCCTCCCCTCTCCTCTCCCTTACTGAAGAATATCCCAGTTCTTTTTTTCCCTTATCCTCACAAATTTTTTATTTTCATTTTCATTTTCATACACTCACATGTATACTGTACATAGCCAACACCATACAGCATTAAACAATAATTGCATCAATTCCTCTTGTCACCAAGGCCCCAGAAAATAGAAACCCAATATAACTCTTCCGCTCTCCATACACCTCTTTCTTCCGCCACCTACCAACTTTCTATCTTCCCTCCATCATCCCCCTCTACCCTACTTCCCCTCCCCCTCTACCACTCCTCTCTCCCCATCCACTCCCCCCTTCCTTCTCACATTTCCCTCCCATCCTCTCTCCCATCCCTCTCTGCCCATCTTTCTTCTTTCCCACTCGTCCGCTCCTTGGTGTATTTCCACTACATATCAATATACTTGGCCTATCCTATTTTTAAAGAAAGATTAAAAAAGAACAGTATGCATGTGAAGTCACATTACCTTGAGATCTAACACATCTTGTCTAACCTAATATATTCCCTCCCCCCACCCTCCCCCCGACCCCCCACATCCTTCCCCCCCTGACTTCCCAGAACCCGTACACGGTATAGATTTTTAACAAACACGGTCTAAAATATATTGAAAAGAAAAGAATAAGAAATTAACAACATCTCTACATTGAGCTTAGCTCCTTCTTGCTAAGCTATCTTTAAACAATTTAAATCATTCCTGATCTTAAGCATAGGCTATCTGGAATTTCTTAGTCCCATATTTATTTTGTATATAATCAATCCATTTTTTCCAGTCTCGTTTATATCTCTCATTTGAGTGGTCTTTAAGATATGCAGATATTTTAGCCATCTCGGCTAAATTTGTGACTTTCAATGTCCATTCTTGAATTGTAGGCAAGTCTTCCTTCTTCCAATATTGCGCCACCAACAGTCTTGCTGCCGTTATTAAGTGCACTCTCCCTTACTGAAAACATCCCAGTTCTTTATACTCTAAGACCACATGTTGAAAAACTGTAATGCTGCCTTTGTTGAAGTAGGTGCACTTTGAAATGCATATAAAAAGTTTACTAATCCTTTTCACTTCCGGTGCTATTCTAGGGAAGACTTAAGTCAGCATTTTTTTAAAGAGGCCATCAAGGAAGTTAATGCATTTATAAAGAAAAGGCTGAGCTTCCAATGTCTTGAGCAGATTCTTTGAGTATATCCATTTCAGGACTGGCAATAAGTTCAGGATTCCCCATTAGTTGTAGATCTGGCTCCATCTTCCATTTCACATTTATTCATAGCCTTTTTGTCTGAAGATATATACCCAAAATGCTTATAGCTAAAATATACATGCATTCAAAACTAGATAAAACACATCAATAACAAACCATTGTGGCCATTCACTTCCTGCTTCTCTTTCTCTACATCATTCATCAACATGAATATTATTCTGTGTAATAATACATACATATCAACAGTTGCATATCATATAGGATCACCAATTTTTGCTTGGTCTGGTCTGCAGCAGAATTCTATCCCAGGAAATCCAAAAGCTGAAATCAGTAACCTTGTTCTGAATTATTTCACGTTGTTCCTCCCAGGCTCAGCTTGTCTTTGTCTCTTGTTGGCAGAAGTCATGAAACGATCACTGATATCATGATTCTGAGCTTACACCAACTTGAAGAAACAATTTCTGATGTCCCTGCAATAATGATAAGAAATTCTATGGAATCACTTTTGGCAAGCTCATTTGATTCTCATTTTGTCACTTTATTTTTTTCTCTCTCTCAATGGAATGATTTTGTAGCCAGTAAATTAATAATAGTAACCAACTATTTTCCATCTGCAACTTGTGATGGCTTGCTAAGCATTTGGCAGTGCCTGCCTGGATTTGTCTGGGCTCACGATAAAGCTGTTTGGAACTTTGAATTTGAAGAGAGTCCTTGGCTTTTAAAATGTCTCAGAGATCTTCCCAGGATTGACCCAGCCCTTTTTTATTTGTATCTAACAGACAAAAAATGGGCACAGTATGTTGCCCCCAGCTTTTGTCATTTATCATTTTGACTCAGCTGTAGATGCCCTTGGCCACATAGTAAGATGTGTTTAGGTATTTTGACAATTGTTTTCTTGCTTTGAGATTTCTTCAGTCAGACTTCTTGCTTTTGGTTCTTCCTAATTAAATGTATGTCTATAAATGATTGATGGGCAGCTGCTCAAGATCTTGTGGTCTTGTTCTGGGGGTTTGTGGTTGGATAATTAAGATCAGTTCAATTCCCCTCTCCATGTTGGAATTTAGCAATTCATCTTAATAGAGTGGAATGGAATAGAATAGAATAAATTCAATTCTTTATTGGTCAAGTGTGATTAGACACACACGGAATTTGTCTCTGGTGCATAAACTCATACTGTACATATAAACAACAAGTAATCATCATAGATCGTAAATCATAGTTACAATTGTTAATCATTACAAACAACAATTGATGAATCACAAGAAACCAATAAGAGAAGGCAGTAGGAAAGATGAGAAGATGAGAAAGATGAGAAGTCCTGTGGGAATTGATTGTTCAGCAGAGTGATGGGACAGGGGAACAAACTAGCTTTGTGGTAGTTGTTTTGGCATGCAATGCTCTACAGCAGCATTCTAAGGGGAGAAATCGAAATAGATTATGAGAGGTCTGCAGATATTTTCTCAGCCCTCTTTCTGGTTCAGGCAGTATACTGATCCTCAGTGGAAAGCAGACTGGTAATATTTTTCTGCAATCCTAACTATCCATTGAAATCTGTACCTGTTCTATTTTGTTGCTGTGTCAAACCAGGCAGTTATTTAGGTACAAATGACAAACTCAATAATTCCTCTGTAAAACTGCATCAGCAGCTCCTTGTCTGAGCTTTCTCAGTTAATGCAGGAAGAAAATTCTATTTTGGCTTATCGAATTATCTGAGAAGTTGTTGGTTTTGTTTTGGTGAAAATTTTTGGAGCCACTCCAAAGAGTTTTCTGGAGGCATTTTTTATTTTACTATATTATCAATCTCTGTATTTATGTTCTAAAAATTAAACCATTGATAAAAACCAAAAATGATTGAAAGAAGAAAATGGTTTATTGAGCAATGTGTGGCTATAGATAGATACATACATATGTAATTTTAAAGAAATAATAACCATTTTAAGAATTCATATTATGAATAACAACATATGTATTGGCAAACATAATATATAAGAAATGACTTATATTGCTTCAGTTCAATTCAGAACTTGGAATGCACTGATGAAGCTTCAAAATAAAATTATAAGTAATATAATAATACATTAAACTATGGCTTTAAGCAAGAACTCAGACATAATAGTGCTCTGGATATTATTAACATTTATGACTTCCCTTGTAAAAAGTCAAGTGCACATGTGTTTGCTATAAAATACTCTTTGGAACCTAATTGTATATTGTTTTGTGTGCCATCATTTTTATCCAGAGAGTGGGTTTATGTTTCAAAGAAGATACTAAACCACAGGTGTATTTTATTCTTAAACATGTTTTCTGCCTAGTTCCTCATCTCTTTAGCAGCTGTGCTGTAGGATTGTCTCATCCTCTGCCTTTCAGTTGTGGAAAATCACAAAGAAAGCTTTGCTCGTGGAGTTGTTGAAAATCATAAAAAAACTTTGCTCACGGAGAACTATTCTACTGAGAATTATTCCTGTATTTTAGCTCTTTAAAAAAACTTCTCTGGTTCTTCTGAGGAAGAAAAAAAATATGTCCTTTCCTCTTTCTTGATGAGAGTGATGATGATGTATCAAGAATTTATTTTTAAATATTGTAGTCCGGCAACTGATGAATATTTAATATACATTAACAACTACAAAGAAATTTAGCTACCTGTAATTAGTCTCTGACTAATTGATTCTGTCCAGCCAGCTCTTGGATTGAGTTAGATAGTTCAGAAGTGGCTTGCCATTGTCTCCTTTCTAGGATTTAGAAGGTGTAAATCAGCCAAAGTCACCTAGCCAGCTTTGTGCCCAAGGTGGGATACAACTTTCAGTCTCCTGATTTCTATCTCATTGGTTTAATCTGTAGACCAAATGAGATAACTTTAAGCTAAGTTATCTTGCCATTTTCTAGTTATCTAGATCATTAATATGATTCAGTGGTTGGAGCAAGTTAAATCACCAATTCCTTGATAAACAGAATGGATAACAATTTCCAGAAAGCAGTTGTAACAAAAATAAGAAAGTACAGATAATCATCACTTAATATCCATTTGTTCAGCAAACATTTGAAATTACAACGGTGCTGAACAAAGAGACTTAGGGCCATCTTGAAGTTCTGACTGTTGTAGTGTCCCTGTGTGCTCATGTTTAGCGCATTTGAACTCACCTGCACTTAAACTGCCTTTTGACTGCTCTTCTTCTCACTGTTGCCAGCTGATCCTGCCCATTGTCACAGTGGCCATGGCCATGACACTGCATACCATTACAGTGCTGACTGGGCCCCTCTTTGTGTCAGTGCAAGGCCAAGGCCTCAATTTGGAGGACAAGGTGCAAGACAAACCCTGGCTGCATCAGTGTGAAGGAAGAGGCACAAAAGAAAGTGCTTGCCAGTACAATATTGTTGCATGGTGTGGTGGTGGGCACCTGGGCAGCAGGAGAAGCTGGTGGCAGGAGAAGGCTGGCAACGAAAGAGACAAGGTTGGGAAATAGGTGGGTAGGGAGACTTGAAGAGAAGGCAATTCCTTATCTTACCGAGCATTGTAGATGGACAGGACCAAGCCAAAGATAGCTTGGGTCCCCACCTAACAAATGGTAGAATTCATTTAGCAACATAATACAATGACACATTGGGATTGACATTGTTAAGCAGTGTGGTGATGTGACTTGCACTTTATGATCATATTGCTTAGCAGTGGAAATTCTGATCCCAAATACTGTTGTAACTCAAGGACTGTATGTTCTTAGTCCTCAAAGATTTATTCATACTAGCAATAGTAGAAACTACAATGGACAGTATTTTGTTGACCCAAGGCCAAGGGCATTAATATTTTAAAGGACAGTGAGATCTGCAGTGAGATAACAGTTATAAAAAAGGTGAGAGTAGAGTTATAGATATAGTAGAATCAAAGTTTTCTAGCTACCCCTCCCCCCATGCATTTTGTGAATTCTATTTAAAAAATAGGAAATTCTGTAATAAAACCTGCTAGCTATTTTCTTTATTCCCCAAAGACAGAAAAGGCAGAAAAAGTATAACTGGTGTGCTGCTATTAGCAGTCACAGAAAGCAGAATTTAAACCATGACTTAATTGCCTGGAACTGCCTGAATAAATCCAGGCAGTTCCTTGACAATATTTTTCAAAGTGGTTTTCCATTGCTGTTTTCATAGGGCTGGGAGAGACTGATTGGCTCAAGTTTTCCACATGATTTTATGCTTAAGGTTTTCTGGTTCTTACCCTGGTGTCTTTAACATAGGGTCGAACTATCTTATTATGCTCATGTTTTATTTACTGTAACATTTGTATAAATCACCACACCAGTTATGTTGCTGCTTATCTGTTGCATTGTTCAATTCATTCAGGATGATTTTATGTTTTCCCCTTACTGTCAGATTAAAAAGGACTTTGTTATATATAATATTGCAAAAAATTATGTAATAAGCAGGAATCATTGGCATTAGATTGGTAATTGGTCACAATTTAATGTGTATTTTAAATGTCTTGAGTGCTTTAGACTGTTTTTGTGGTGTATCAGTGTATGTACCCAGCTCCATCATGCTATATAACAACTGAGTTAATATTTGTATATTATTTGCTTAAAATTTTATCAAGCTGCCCATCAGGTTTAATGAATCATGTGTATATCTAGGTTCAGAGTTCTTCAAAACAAATATTGTACTGTTGTTTGTCCAGCCACTTATAAAAATTAATGAAATGTTATGCATTGCATTAAAAGGTTCTAGAAATCTGATTTTTTAAACATGCTTTTTACCTTAAGTGATGTTAGATTAAATGTCAGGATGATTCTTGGGTGAAGTGTGCTTCACATTCACAAAAGAGGTGTTGATTGCACCAATCATGGCTGTGAAAAGCATTTCCAGGCAATTTTCTCTCTGTGGAACCTAGGAATAATTTTAAAAATAAAGAGTGTATTTCCTTTCAAAAATGCCCGCTTTCTTGTAGCACATGGATATTGTATGAAATTGCTTATATACACATGACACATGCTCTTAAGTCAGAAGGTAGGATGCCCTGAAAACTTGCTAATATTTAGGAGATGCATAGAGTTTCAAATTAAGACATTTCTGCTCAAAATACTCAATTTTGAATTTGAAAAACTCTGAATTCTGAATATTTGAGAAGTATTTCAATCTTACAACAGATACTTTGAGTTTCAAAAGGGTCGAAAAGCATGCCTCCTGATGTCCATGAGAATTATGCTAGGGATTTTGAGAAACTCACTATGTCTGTGCCCTGAACTCTTATCACCTTTTAAGGTTTTAGGAATATTTTTAAAAGGGCTGTCAAGCTCATGACTTGTGGGCTAGATGCGTCACACTGTGGCCATGCCAATGCATGGTTTAATGAAGGGGAAAAACGTTGCGATATGTCATGTGATGCCACCCTGACGCCACAAATTTGCCATCTCTGATTTATAACATGCCAGAATCCCTTGTGACCAAAATGCTTACTTCCACGGAGCTAATCACCTTAGTAACTATGAGAGAATATTTGAAATAAAGATGATATTGTGCAGAAATGTTTCATAATATGTTAATACATACAAGAGAATTAAAATGACAAAAGCAAAAAGAAATGAGTTCTGATGCATGTTGTTTGCTTTATCATATTTAGAAAAAAGTAATACATTTTTTTGGCAAACTGATTTTTAGATAATACTGTTTGTGAGACAGTGATAGCAGTCATGGAATCAATATTGTATAATAAATTTTATATTTTATTTGAGAAGAGGGCTTATATAAAAGCAACCGAGTTATCCTTAAGTGTAGATGTTGTATACGTTGTAATGAGAAAAATATTGCATGTGAAAGAGAGGCTTAGTGGATTTACCTGCCAAGTGTTTTTAGCATATATATGAACATACCTAAAAAAATAGTTTCTATCAGGTTTATTCACAAATGGTACTTTTTATTAGGTGGTTAGCACAGAGATATAGTGGAAAATAACTGTGTGTGTATAATTTTTCTTGTGAGATGAGAGGCATATAGATTTGATAAATAAATAAATATTTTTTTTCCTATTGTTTCAGTGATCTACTGTCTTCAGAATATCTTGAGAGGCATATTGACCGCAATGGGAAGACGGTGGAAGTTAAAGTAAGACTCTGCACACTGATACTTATTTTTGCTGTACTGTTAATGTGATTCAATTACCAAGTTGTACTGCAAGTGCTGTTGTTAGACTCCGATCCTAGGCAGCTGAGGTGGTTTTTAAGTGCTGTAAACCTTGTAATTTTCCAGAGAGGTATATGTTTGCGTTTTGTAATTCTGTTGAAGGATTACCTTTCATGATAAAAATTGATATCTGAAGGTTGCTGATTATAGTTCCCACCGAGAATGAACTCTTGATAATAGTTGTAATATAAACTCATGTTAATGCGTTCAGTACATGCTTACTTCATAGCATTGGCATAGAGAAATCTGAATGGAATGGGGAATTCTGAGTGCAGCTGGCTCCACATAATTATTCATGTTAAGAACATAAATAGGGTATAGAATCTTGCTGTAATTTTTCACACTGAGAAATAAAACATTTATTTAGCATTTTTTTGCAGAATTGTACTTGTATAGACAAAGTTATCTCTTTGGAAAATATATTGAATAAATGTAGGATTTTCAAAATTCTAGGTTTTATTAATTTCTATGCCAAAGCAATTTTCCATACCTTTACACTCAACTGATTCAATAAAAAGGTACATTAACATTTCCTAGGGTTTTGTAGTTATAGACGGCAATTAAAATTCAGGAAAGGAATTCATTTCTGATGTCACACATCTATTTTATTTGCTTTAATGTATAGTAAACAAGAGGGATGTGGTGGCTTAGTGGCTAAGATGATGAGCTTGTCGATCAGAAAGATTTGCAGTTCGGCAGTTTGAATCTTACTCCGTTACGCTCACTCTGCATAATGGAATGAGCTCTCATTATTTGTCCCAGCTACTGCCAATCTAACTGTTTGAAAGCACCTAAAAAATGCAAGTAGAAAAATAGGAACCACCTTTGCTGGGAAGGTAACAGCGTTCCATGCGCCTTTGGTATTTAGTCATGCCAGCCACATGACCACAGAGACATTTTCGGACACTGCTGGTTCTTTGGCTTTGAAATGGAGATGAGTACCGCCCCCTAGAGTCTGGAACGACTAGCACATATGCGCGAGGGGAACCTTTACCTATAGTAAACAAACAGTACAATTAGTTGTAAAACATTATTAGGTGACTTTTCCAGTTATTTAAACAACAGAAGTATTAAATGTAGATTGCTATCAAAGAGGATGAGATATGTTTCCTTTCCTGCCAACATAATTTAGACAAATTCTAATAGATATATATGAATTATCCTCATGGTCAATTTTTTAAATTACTATGATAAATTTTAAATGTTTGTCATATGTTACAACAAAAATCACTATGTTCAAATCCAAAATCTTTTACTTATAAAAGAATTGTAGTAATATTCATTAAATATAGGTTAAAAGAACCTGTTCATTCCAAAGTGTAAACACTAAAGATGTTGGTATTAAAGGAGATTAGGGATTTAAATTTCTATTTATTGGATATATAACAAATGCTTTTAAAATCCAGTTAGATTCTCACATTATTTTAATAAGAATAGTGTTTTTCTATAAAGTAAAGCCACTGAGACTATTTTTGACAAGCTGAAAGGTAGGTATGGAATGGAAATACTTAGTCAAACATTTTCTAAAGCATTTTGTTATTATTTCAGCAAATCTTGAGAGGCTTCAAAATAATTAGCAAATGTAAATATCAAAAAATTATAATATTAATGTTTGAGCAGGGAAAACATGAATGCTACTGGCCCCACATATATGCCATGGCGTCTATAGACTGTACATTACAATTCCTTAATTATGTGGCCTTCTTCAGAAAAGTAGAAATGTAGAATTCTTTAAAATCTAATGTTTAAATTTTGATTTGTGGCTGTAAACTGGACAATGATTTAAATGTGAAGAAGTACTTCCTTAAGTGTTAGGAAAACGGGGACATTCTTTCAGTACTGATACTTGGATGTTCTTTTTTTTTTTTTTTTTACTGAGAATGATAATGGTGTCTACATTTCTTGGTTGTTTCTCATATGATAAAATTTGGATCATGAGATCTACTTTAAAAGAAAAATGATTTCTGAGATCTGTTATCCATTATAATCCATTCACTGAGCCAGATTGGTTTTGTGCTTAAGGAACAAGGCCAGGAACCAGGGCATGGTATGTTTTAGTGACAAATTAGCCATGAAAGCCAGCTGAGTGACCATGGGCCAATCTCCCTCACCTCACGGGGTTGTTGTTGTGGGAACAATTGGAGGAGGAAGGAGCATTAGATAAGTTTGCCATCTTGAGTTTCATTAAAGGAGAGGTGAGATAGGAGAGAGAGTGAGTGAGAGTGAGAGAGAGACAGAGACAGACACACAGGAGTTAAACATTTGTCTTAGTGGATTTTTTTAAAATCCCACTTCAGTGATGGGATTCAATTTTTTTTACTACTGGTTCTGTGGGCGTGGGTTGATGGGTGTTTCATGGCTTGGCAGGCATAGCAGGGGACAGTGACGTGCGGTGAGATTTATGGCCAGTGAGGCAAGTGGGCAAGAGTCGCTCTATGTCTGCTGCCCTATGTCTGCCACCACCGTGGCTTCAGCGGGGCTTTCAGAAAGCCACCCCCTAAGCCCTGATGCGTTCCGCTCTAGGGCGGACACGGCGCTGGGACTTTAAAGCCCTGCCGCAATGTCCACCATAGAGGGGGATGCATCTGCATCTGCCGGGACTTTGCGGCAGGGCTTTAAAGTCCTAGCGCTGTGTCTGCCATAGAGTGGGACGCGTCCCGCTGTATGGTGGACAAAGTGGCAGGGCTTTAAAGTCCCGGCGCCATGTCCACCATAGAGCGGGACATGTCCTGCTTGTATGGTGGACACAGTGGCGGGGCTTCGGTGGGGCTTCGGGGGTTACCTGAGCGGCCATGATCCCCCCCTCCCCAGCCAGCTATCCCACCCACCTCCCGCCCAACCTACTCCCCACCTGGCTGGCCGGACAGCACAAACCCTCACCGTTCTCCTCCTCCTCCTCCTCCTCCTCCCCGCTCAAGCGGCAGCAGGCTCTGCGGGACAACAGGGTCTCATTCCTTCCACAGTGCGGCAAGCTCCAGCAGGCTGGATGCGGGTGTGAGGGACCTGGCCCCGCGGTGCCTCCTCGCTCAGTTGCAGCCAGCGAAGAAAGGGGAGAGAAGGAAGAAAGGGGAAGGGGAGCAGGACAGGGCTCCCGGTGGGGGGAGAGGAGAAAGGGAAGGGGGGCACAACGGGCAAAAGAAAGAATGTGCAAGCTCACCACCAGAGGCGGGTAAAATACCCGCCTGTGCTTGCAGGCTGCCCCTCTCTTCTCAAACAAGGCTGCCCCTCTCTTCTCAAACAAGGCTGCCCCTCTCTTCTCAAACAAACTCTCTCTCAAATTGAGAGAGAGTTTGTTTGAGTGAAGTGAAGAAACAAACACACACACACACACAAATTACTTACAATAAAAAGTTACTTACAAATTATAATTTTGAATTCCTCCCCCCTCCCTCCGATCCACATACCTTTTCCAGATGTGTCACAGAGGATTTCAACTCTGCTCTTGTCTGACATGATGAAAATGTAAAAAACGTAAAAAGAAAAAGGCAAGAGCTGCTGAGGTCAGGCTGGCTTAGCTGCTGCCAGAGCCCCCAATGGATGACTCTGCTTAACTGTTTAAAAAAAGCCTCTAAAAATGCCCTCTACAGGAGGAGGCAAGAGAACCATGTGCCTCATCTAAATAAGGAATTTTTCAGCTTTTAACCCTTGCTTAACTCTGCTCAAGTGATCATAAAGCTAGACTGAATGAGGCGCGTGGTTCTCTCGCATCCTCCTGCAGAGGGCACTTTTTTTGAGGCTTTTTAAAACAGTTACGCACTAAGCAGAGTCATCCACTGTGACTCTGGCAGCAACTACCTCAACCTTTTTCCTTTTATTTTTTTTCTTTTCATGATGACAGTGGTGAGGCCCTGCCTCTCCTGCCTCCCCTGACTGCACGTCACTGGCAGGGGAAGGATACTATGAAATCTTTATTCACTCCCCACTCCAGAGGAAGGTTACTGCAAAATCCCCACTTCCTCCCAATCAGCTGGGACTTGAGAGGCAGATAGTAGATGGGGGCAGGGCCAATCAGAGGTGGTATCTCTGAACTACTCAAAATTTCCGCTACCAGTTCTCCAGAACTGGTCGGAACCTGCTGAATACCACCTCTGCCCCACTTTTACTTTAACTCGTAATGCCTAAATTTCTGTAGTATGTTGTAGCTTTTCTATATGTGCCAACTCCCAAGCTATACACTCTGGGATCTGTTTTTGTGTCTTGACTTAGATTTATTTAATAACTTACTCTATGTGCATTTTGAGATATAGCTTAGCCAAAACCAGTCTGCTTTATTTAATGATCATTACTTCCAGATTATCTTTGTTTTTCCAATGTGGTTTTAAATATTCCTAAAAATTCATTCATTTTTCATCTGATATTTGATCACAGAAATGGTAATTGCATGTAAAATACCTCCTAAGGAGGAATACATGCTAAACTCATAGTTTTACTTTTAATAAGCGTATTAGCAATTCAACAGATGTAATAGGATTTGTTCTAAATCCTCCACTGATAACTCGTTTAGTTTCTAGTGAACTCTTATATCACAAACAATAACTGGTTTCTTCCTAAAAAATCTGAGCAGGATGAACATTAAGAAAGAGAAAATTTAAATTAGCTAAAGCTTAGATGATTTCTTAAAATACAAAGAATATCAGAAAAAGTATTTCGTGTCTTATTATCCCTGTCTGTAAAATAAATAGTTTCTATATGCTTAATTCCAAGACCTGATCACCAGCTTGCATATTTATTTTTTTACTCTTTCTCTCAAGGCTTGATATTCAAGGAAAGAAGGAAGGAAGGAAGGAAGGAAGGAAGGAAGGAAGGAAGGAAGGAAGGAAGGAAGGAACTTTCAAATCAGATAAAATCATGTTTAAACTAGCTCACTGAATGCTTAGTTGAAGAAAAAGAACTTGATTACTTTTTGAAACTACTGAGAGCAGATCCTGAGGGAATTCATTCCATTAGTTGGAATCAACATTTTTTTATTTTTATTTTCCAAATATGCCACAATTTTACTCCATATATTAGCTGCAGTAAACCTAATGTTTCAGGACTGATATTGTTACTGGAAACAAAACTTTCACTGTTTATTGTAGAGAAATCTTATTCTCTGGCCCTCACTCCAAATTTTGGCTGATGTGCCATGAGTTTTTCCCCCATCAAGAATTGACAATGCCAACTTTAGGGACAGGTGGTGACGACCCGAAGACAAGCTTTGCATGTATTTATGGTGGATAGTATTCGTAATATAAAACAGAGTGGTCATGTTTGTGGAATCATTAGAAGAGGATATTAGACAAAACAACATTACATCCACATTGTATAAACAGATGCAATGCTATTATTATTGTTATTTGTGTCAGTTATCTAAGTTATCTACTGTAAGTAACTTAGATAGGAAAGCACTTAATATGAAATATTTCTTAGAATAAATGGAATATTGATCTCTGTTCCAAGCAAATGCTCTGGGATATATCTATTATGTAAAGCATTAGTGATACTATTTATTTGTTCTCAAACACATGCATCCCAAGTAGCTTCTGAAGGAAAAGCAGGAGAAATTATGTTCTCTAATTTTTGGTCAGGTCCAACATATTTGTTGTGAATCTATTCTTTTTATAGTTTTCCATTCCTATATGTTTCTGTCCTTGTTGGTTACACATTTGAGAAGATATCCTGTTTGTCATTCTTTGTTGTTTGAATAATCTAGAACAAGATATTATTATTATGGAAATTTTGTCAACTTATTGTGTTTTACTATGTTCTCAAAAGTTAGTTTTTCTCACACAAATGTTCCCATATGTTTGTGATATTTTGCCTATTCTGTGGCCTAGTATCTGTCCCAAGTAGATTATGATCTAAAGTGCCTTAATTTTCTCACTAATTCTCCTTCCTTGTCAAGACCTGGTTCAGAAATGAGGACTTGCCTTAATAAGCTAAGGCAACTGCAGACTATACATTTGTCACTCACTTGTTTCTTGTTCAATCATCATTGCCTTTACATGCCTTTACATGCTTCTAGCCTTTCCCCAACCAAACTTTGGCTTGCTTCACCCCAGGTCAAATTTTCCATCCACACGCTAAAATGGCAAGTCATTACTAAACTATATATTGCCACTATATATCCAAAAATTAAGCGATTTCATATATTGGACAGTGACCAGTTTTCTAAATTTCTGCATGCTATAACGGTATATATAAACTAGCTTTGTTCCATTATTTTTGCAGCATTTTTGTGATAATAGGCATGTGCTATGTGCCTTTAAAAAGTTCACTGCATGGCTAATTGCATTATCAAAATGAGCTAATAAAGAAGTTGAAATGTAACCCCTTTTCTCTCCATCTGACAGAGAAGTTGGAACTATTTCTCATTCCAGTTAGTACTGGGCAAATTCAATAGATTTCTATAAGCTTTCTTTTTTATTTTGCAAGTTGCTAACTTAAGCCAAGTTGATAATTGAAAACGTGAATATTGTTGTCCTTCCTCAGAAGCAGAAAAGAAATTGATTCAGGAAATCAGTTTCTCCCCCTCTCTCTCCCACCCATTTCCTCCTCCCAGGAGGTAAAACTATTCAGGTTTTTGACTTGCATAATTCACTTTCTCCTAGGGTAGCCCAATTAGAATTTTAAAGTTAAAGTACAGTGCACAATGTGTTTCTGTTCCATGGAGATGTATTCTGCTGCCAGTTGTGCTTTGTTTGGTGAACTCCATTTTTTCCTCTCCTTCCTTCAGTGCAAAGATCCCTGCCCACTCCAGGGACTTTTGTAATACTGAAGAAATTTGGGGCTAATGTTAAATGCTCATGTGGTGTAATGAGTACTATGCATAATTCTGTGCATAAAAGGCCTTCCATTAGATAGTCAAATATATACCTCCTTTGTTTTTGTTCATTTATTAGTTCTACATGGCAACTTCACAACGCTTTGTATTTGAAATTGACTTTAGTCAGAACCACTTGAAAGTAAATATTATACGAAGGAATTATAAAGACCTAGCAAGAACAAACTATTATATGACAATAATGTTCTTGTTAGGAATCTTTTAATTATCAGATCACAGTGAACTGATGGAATGAATATTAAAGCATCAGATGCATTCAACTCTATGTTGGGTTTTGCCCTCCTCAAGGAGCTGTATTTATAGGATGAATGTCAAAGCAAAACATGCATTCAACTCTGTGTTGGATTTCTGACACTCTTGAGGTGAGATCTTAATTCTTGGTAGAGAATATGTCTGGCGTATTTATTTAAAAATACTGTAGAAGAATGGAAAATAAATGACATTGTAATCACAATAGACTAAACTTTCTGATTTGATATCTTCTAAATGGCAGTCAAATCCAATGCTTCTGAAGAATAACTAGGACAAAGGAAGTTGCAATTGGTTTAAGGTGATGTAATGTAGCACTTTGGCTTCCTGAACCTCTAATGTATATACTCTGTTTCCCCAAAAATAAGACCTCCACAGATAATAAGCCCAATTGGCCGTTTGAGCGCATGTGTTAAAATAAGCCCTCCCCTAAGGTGACCAGATTTTCAGATTGGTAAAGAGTGACACCTTTGACTGGGGGCGGGGGGCTTGATTAAAAATTTTATACGGAGCAACAAACATTTTCATACAACACAAAAATAGTATTGTAATATTTTTTTTATTTCAACATAACTACAATTTAGAAATATAAATTGTAACTGTTGCCAAACATCAAAATTTTGATCACGTGACTATGAGGATGCTGCAACGGTCACTAAGTGTGAAAATGATAGCTAAGTGTGAAAAATGGTCATCAGTCACTTTTTTTCAATGCCATTGTAACTTTGGTCACTAAATGAACTGTTTGAAAGCTAAGGCTAGCTTGCATCATAATGCCTTATGCTAGCTTACATTTTCAAGAGAGAGAAGCTAAACTCCTTATTAGAATTGAAATAGAAATGAATAGAGTAGAGTAGAGAGGAGTAGAGTAGAATAAAATAGAATAGTTTATTAGCCAAGTGTGATTGGACACACAAGGTGCATATGGTCTTTGGTGCATAGGCTCTCAGTGTACATAAAAGAAAAAAATACATTCATCAAGAATCATAAGCTACAACACTTAATGATAGTCATAGGTTACTAATAAGCAATCAAATTATACTAGGAAACAAATTATTGGATTTTTAAATTATTGGATTTTTTTTTCAAAGAAACTCAGTATGTGCTTCCTGATTATTAAAAGTGCAAATTCAGTGTCAATGACTCCTGACTATTTAAAATGTAGTCTAAGACAATTTAAAAAAAGAATCCACACAGAATAAAATTATTTTAAAATATCCTATGCACAATAAATAAAATATTATTTTAAAATACATTAAAAAAATAAAAGAAAAAACCTGGCTCACTTAACAGCAGGCAGGCACTTCAAGTCAATCCAGAATGATATAGATGTTAATATCTGCGGACCACCAAAATTTTCTCACAGACCACCAGTGGTCCACCACGAACCACTGGTTGGGGACCACTGCTCTAAAGCAGAATCTGCAGAGGGGAAGCAGGGAGACGGTTCCTAAATAGAACGTCCCCTTTAAAAATAGTAAGTTTTTAAATGACTCAATGCAGCCAAGTTCATTATATGGCACCATGCAAGGCTTGTCACATCTGATTATGCCATCATCTCTAAATCTCTTTAGAAAGTCTACACGAATATAAATCCCCCTATATTGCTCCTTTCCCCTGACTCCTGACGCTGGCAGGTAGACTGCCCTTGGCTACAGAAGCTCAAGAGGAGAAAATTGGATAAAGCACACCTTAGTCATGCTGGATGAAAATTTAAATTTCTAACTTGCCTCTCTTTGGGGGGGTGAGGGGGGAGCGTCAAGGCTGCCCAGGAAGACCAGCAGAATAATAATTTTAAAAAAGAGATAGACTTAATACGATAAATAGAGAAATGTGTAAAGAAATGTAAAGAATGAAGAGGAATGGATGGATGAAAAGGGGGAAAGATGAATGAGTTTTTAAGAGTCTGGGGCTGCAAAATGGGGGTTATTAATCTCTCTCTCTCTTTCTCCCTCCCTCCCTCCCTCCCCCCCTCTCTCTCTGTGTCCAGCCTTCATTCCTGCTCACTTCACACTGGATGCACAAAAAGACCAGTCAAAATGTGTGTGTGTGTGTGTACGATTTTTACCAGCAACAAAAGGGGAATTGCTAGCAGCTAGCAGGGTCTTTTATTTGCAGTTGTTAAGTGCTCGGTTACAGCAATTACGAGCTCTCAGGAGGAATGGGGGAACCTGGGGAGGGGGCGCGGGGGAGGGGGATCAAAGATCACAAGGTAGGAAAGGGATAGATTAAAAAAATAAGAGGGGATCGTACGCCCCCACCCACCCACTCCCAACCCCATCCGACAGAAGGAGACGAGAGAAGAGCAGCGGAGAGAAGGAAATCTCCATCCCCCGCCTCTTCCAAATTATATACACAGACACTGTCCTCCCCATCCCGCAGCCCCAATTCCAGCCGCACCAATTCAAGCTCCCAGATCTCTCTCTCTTTTTTTTCTCTACTCACCCCCCACCTCAACCAAACAAACGAGCAAAGGAAATACAAGAAAAGCAACTTTTTAAAAAATAAACAAAGAAATAAATGAAATCCAAGGCACGGGAGGAAAATCCCCCTTTCCCCTAATTCCCACTCCACCCCCATCCTGCCTCCTGATCCATTTGGGGTGGATTTCTTTATTTGCAATAAATCCTGGGTTCCCCCCCTTTTTTAAAGGAAGGAAAATGACAGATCTTCTCCCCCCCTCCCGCCCCCCCTCACCAAAAGGAGACCGGAGAAAAACAACCAGATCGAAAGGAAGGGAGTTATGATCGTGTTTGGAAGAGCAGGAGGGGAGGGAGGGCTGCGAGCAAGCCGAGCGGAGGGAGGGAAACCACTGCCCTCTAAAGGCTACATCGAGAACGACACTTCAGAGAAATAAAAACTTTTTTTTTTTAACAGCGTCCTTTTAAAATCGGGACTTTTTGAACACGCAGCGGGACACGGGACAAATTTTGAAAAACTGTGACTGTCCCGCCAAAAGCGGGATGTCTGGTCACCTTACCCTCCCCCCCAAAATATTGCAACACAGCAGCAGCCATGAGGTGACCATGCTCACTGCCTCCTGCATCTCAAAAATAATAAGACCTCCCTGAAAATAAGGCCAAGTGCTTATTTTGGGGGCCAAAAGAAAATAAGACCCTGTCTTATTTTCAGGGAAACACAGTATTAACTAGGCTGCACAAAGAATTAGATTTTGTTTTATGTAAGTTGGATCCATATAAAATAGTAAAGGAGTTTTTGTAAAGGAAAGTGTGTGAAAGAAAGATTTCAGAACAAACAATAATTGTTTTTATTTTCTTGTTTTGTTTGTTTTGAAGTGTCTGGATTTTGTTCTAAAATGTGTCCAGACTTCCTGTATCACAGTAGTGTTCCAGTGCAAGCAACTGTGTGATTATTCTCTTGCCATTTTATTTTATTTTGAAAGATCCTTTTCCAAAAATAAGTCAACCACACAATTTAAATAGTATTATAGAACAAAAAAAAATATTCTGGATATTTCACCACTTTTTATTTTCAAAAAATGGACTGGAAGAGCAATAAAAACACGTTATACAATAAACCATATTGTTTTTCAACATTTTTAAATTATTCAGGAATTGTAGACAGTGCCTATTTAATTTTTCCACAGCAAATAGGTAACAAAGAGCTGCTTGTTCTATCCATTGATTTATTTCTGCTTTAGGAAAAGTTCTGAAGTGGAAATTGGGAAGAATTGATTTGGGAAGTAAGTATGTAGGGGACTTAGCAATAGAATGCACTCCCCCCGCCCCCGGTTCCCCTTCTCTGTAACTGCATTACTCTAGCAAAAATGCCTTTGGAAAACTCCCTTTGCTCATTTTTACCTTAATCCTAACCTGTAGTTCCACTTTATGTGATAGTTCCATATTGGGTTAAGTGAAATGGACGCAAGTGACATTCTACAGTATGTATCATCTGAATCATGATGATATTGTGGAAATGACACAGATGCCCTAGTGTTTGGTGCCTTATTTTATAATACTGTTGTAAAATTTGGATAAGGTAATGGAAATTTCTGTCATTCTATCGGAAGTTCTCCAAATGTAGTTGCTTAGTATGTATAACAAATGACCTAAGGGGAAAGGGCAATATTGGAATAATTTATATCATGGTGAATTAAAATGAATTTGCTTAATCCTTTTGTGACCCCCTTAGCCCTTCTTTTCTCTTATAATTCTTCCCTTTATTTTTTTCCTTCAATTTTGTTCTAAATCAAAAGGTGAAGATTAATTTCTGAATTTACAAGAGTAGGAGAATTGAAGGAGCTTAGAAAAAAGATGAAGCAATTGTCAATTCTTTTATTTTCAATTAGGCCAGACCCAGGAGTGTTTTCCGGAAAAAAAAAGTAACTGTATTAGGTTAGAAGCAGAGGTGGTATTCAGCAGGTTTTGACCAGTTCTGGAGAACTGGTAATGGAAATTTTGAGTAGTTTGGAGAACTGGTAAATACCACCTTTTACTGGCCCCGCCCCATCTATTCTCTGCCTCCCGAGTCACAGCTGATTGGGAGGAAATGGGGATTTTGCAGTGTCCTTCCCCTGGAGTGGTGAGGGAATGGAGATTTTACAATATCCTTCCTCTGCCACCCCCACCAAGCCATGCCATACCCACCAAGCCACACCCACAGAACTGGTAGTAAAAAAATTATTGAATCCTACCACTGGTTAGAAGGCTTTCCAACCTGGCATTTTTTTTAGCGTTGTAACATTCAGAGAACACCATGTTGGTTTGTACGTGTTTGTATATAACACGTTTGATCTACATTGACTCACATCTGTGCATGTAACTTATGTCAGAGAGTTGAGAGAGTAAATTAAGTCAAGAATTTTGCCTTAGAGTTTGCATTTCCTGATAGTAATTATTATGATTTGTTTAGAATGAAGAAGGCAAGAAAAAAACAGTCCCTAATTTTCTTCCCTTTTTGTAGGTGCGATTCAAAGCCAGTTCCTTTGGTCTTAAGCAAAGCAATCAAAGGACAACTTTCTGAGCAGATGTTGTCATATCTTTCTTGCCAAATGTCAGAAAGCCATCTTTCCATACCTTGCAGCTGACTGCATAAAATGTCATATCAATAGCATAGCACTCCCTCGTCATTAAGGACACTATACTAAAGTTGATGCAGCATTTGCATTGCTTCTGTGGTTTCAGTTGACTATACCTTGCTTTCAAATATGATATTTAGAATAATGATTTATATATTCTGCTTTTGATAAAAAATGAGATGACTTTCCAAGTAAAAACCAATTCAACCAACCATTTCACTTAATCATGTAGTTGTCAACATATCTCCTTCTTCTTCTTCTAAGAGCCAAGGTGGCGCAGTGGTTAAATGCAGCACTGCAGGCTACTGCTAGATCAGCAGGTCAGCGGTTCAAATCTCACCGGCTCAGGGTTGACTCAGCCTTCCATCCTTCCGAGGTGGGTAAAATGAGGACCCAGATTGTTGGGGGCAATATGCTGACTCTCTGTAAACCGCTTAGAGAGGCCTGAAAGGCCTATGAAGCGGTATATAAGTCTACTGCTATTGCTATTCTCATTCAAATATATTGGGACCAAAATGGGATGGAATAGATATCTATGATTATATATGTATGTCTCAGAGGTACACCTATCTCATTTATTGTTACTTAGAAATGTATTCAATTATTATACAATTTTGTAATTACATAATTACAAAGTTAGAACCACAAAACTGCATTATAAAACAAGGCACCGAACAGTAGCATACATTCAGTCAAAAAACCATGTAAATTAGTGGGTTGTCATCTAGTATAAACAATTAATAAATTCTTGTACCAACTATAATTGGAAGAGAATAGAATTCTGCAATGAGACACAAACATTTTGAACATTCCATTTTTGATTGACATAAAATAGCAAGTGTGTAATTATCACATTGAAGAACAGCTGCAGGAATTGGATACGTCTGGTTTAATGAAAAGGACTACAGGTGACCTGATACCAATGTACCAATATCTCAGGGGCTACCACAAAGAAGAGGGAGTCAAGCTATTCTCCAAAGCACCTTAGGGCTGGACAAGAAGAAATGGGTGGGAACTAATCAAAGAGAGAATCAACCTAGAACTAAGAAGAAATTTCCTGACATTTAGAACAATTAATCAGTGGAACAACTTGCTTCCAGAAGTTGTGAATGCTCCAACACTGGAAGTTTTTAAGAAGATGGCGGATAACTCTTTGTCTGAAGTGGTGTAGGGTTTCCTGCCTAAGCAGGGGTTGGACTAGAAGATCTCCAAGGTCCCTTCCAACTCTGCTTTTATATTAAATGGCATCCCTCTTTGATCTTCTTTATTGGAAAAGTACATACAGTATCTTCCCATTCATCAGTCTCAGTCTTAAATATGTCCCAAATTATAACCAATGAAAAAATCAATAGGAAAAGATAGGGAAGGAGAGAAATAGAAAAAAGTCTAGTTGATAAGCATGACTAACTTACCTTTTCAGCAGAATATGGCCCTATTCACTTTCTCTCTTCATGCCATCCAACAATTCTGCCACATCTTTCTGATTTTTCTTAAGGTTGTTTCTCTTTCTACATGTCTGCATTCCTTCAAAATGTGTCTTGGAAATTGATTGGAGCAGAATGATATTTCCCTAATGCATTGAGTTTCTAGGCCGTGCAGAATGAAGTTCATGTCATATATGCCACAATATTATTTGTGGGCATGCACAATTCTTCTTTTCTCAATGTACTAGTAGCCTTTGTTAGTAATCTTTGCATGATCTTTCTGCCAATGGATATTTGTGATGTTTTAATAATTAGTAATAAAATTTACCTCCATGCTGAGAACAATGATTTCTCAACCCAGCTCCCTTGCAATGGCTGCCTGCTAGGAAACAAAAAGGTTAAATCATCTGTCGGTATTTCAGAAATATCAGACAATTCATTATCTTGGCTAGGTCAGGGCATCATTGTAACTAACAAATGATGTCACTTATTGCCTCTGCTTTCCTTGGAAAAACAAATTGTTAAAGGACATCTACATAAGAATGATAGAAAACATCATTTTACTTTCATCTGGAACTGAGTTTTTTAGGACAGGAAGACCCAACTTGAAAAGCAAGCTTTTTATGTCATATTTATTGATTGCAATTTAATGTGCTCTATGGAAATAGACGTTTATTCCATATATAGTATGAATGCATAAATCTAGTTTTTAATTTTAATTAATTTAAACGTATTTAGTTATTATTTATTAATACTTGGCAACAATATTGATTCATTTAAGGTTTGCTTATATTTCACTGTATTCCCAAACATTGAAGATTAGTCTATACTAGATGAGTTGAAACATGAATAAATTACTTAACGAGTGACAAAGTTAACATATTTCATACCAAAGTCAACATATTTCTATTATAACAATGGGTTATGCTTTTTCAGGGTAATTTTTGTTATCTGAAAAAGAATTGTTGTTGAAAACTTGCACATGTCTGCAAAGCTGATTTGATAAATGACCATTACAAGGAGAGATATGCACTTTTGAATTATAAGCAAAGATTGTGTTAGAATGTTGCTTTGGAAAGCCATTACTTGCAAGCAAGCAAGAAGTATTTAAATCAGTGTTTTTAAAACTTGGCAAATTAAAGATGTGTGGACTTTAAATTTTAGCTTGCTGGGAGGTTAAAGCCTAATGACTCTAAAGTTGCCAAGTTTGAAAAATACTGGTTTAAGCCATATATGGCAACTGACTGTATGATCTTTCAAAGTAAATACATATTCAATGGAGCTAAGTTGTTAAATTCATTGACCATATTCAAACTAGGATCTGTTTGTCTTGAAGATGAGCAGAAGTATTTTCTGTCTCAATTTAATTGCAATCATTTATTGTGAAGTTTTATAATCTTTTGGGGGTGGGGAAAGTACAGACAGCCCTCAACGTACAACAGTTCATTTAGTGACCATTCAAAGTTACAACGGCACTGAAAAAAGTGACATGGCCATTTGTCACACTTAAGACCTTTGAAGCATTCCTGTGGCCACATTTGACCAAATTGAGATGTTTGGCAACTGGTTCATACTTATGACCGTTGCTGTGTCCCAAGGTCATATTTTTGCAACCTTCTCACAAACAAAGTCAAGGGGGAAGCCAGATTCACTTAAACAACCATGTTAATTCTGTAACAACTGCAGTGATTCACTTAACAAGTGTGACAAGAAAGGTTGTAAGATGGGGCAAAGCTCACTAAACAAATGTCTCACTTAACAACAGAAATTCTGGGCTCAATTGTGGTCGTAAGTCAAGGGCTACCTGAATGTGGAAATAAAACCTACTTGGAAGAATTCTTTATTCTTTCATTAGATCCATTGACAATATTTTATTAAAATTGTGTACATTTAAAAGTAAACACTGTCTGATATAAAGCTATGTATCGGTACATTTATTAATTGTAAACCACCCAGAGTTACTTAGGAGATGGATGGTGACTAATTTGATTAATAAATAAAAGAGAAAAAAAGAAAGAACAGAGCAGAACTAGTACCAGTATTTCTGGTCTTTCCTGTCTTTTTCAATTATAAATCAGCATTCTAAGCAAGAGTAAGCCAAAAAAGAAAGAAAGAAAGAAAGAAAGAAAGAAAGAAAGAAAGAAAGAAAGAAGGAAGGAAAGAAATTACTTTGTTTGGGCTAACCTTTAGATCAGGTACACAGGAAGGCCCATGTAGTTATCCGTGTATTGTTCAGCCATTTATTTCAGCTTATCTGATTTTACAACTTATTTTGGGGTTGGACTAAGAACTGTCTTTGGGACATGTTGGAAATAAAATGAATTCATAGTCTTTGTTCTAATTGCAGGGAGGAGAACATTGTTATTATCAAGGTCACATCAGAGGGAATCCAGATTCATTTGTTGCTCTGTCCACCTGCCATGGACTTCAGTAAGTTTCTGTTAAGATTAAAATGAAATGATTAAAATGGAACAAGGTGGTTTTGAAATTTCATTATCTGCTAAAAACTAAGTCTACTCTACTTCTTTAGAATAGAGATTGGACAGTGTTATGAAAATTGATTGATTAGAATCAATTCATAGTTGGGTTTGATTGCAAATGTTAAATAAATAAAAGTGTTAAATAGATTAGCTCCAAAGTCAAGAAGCTTTGCTTGGCACTGAAAAATCACTTGGGCTCTCCACTCTGGGACGGAAAATCCTCCATGGCTGAAAATCTTGCTTGGATTTCAGCCTCAGGGGATTTTCAGCTAAGAAGTGAAAGATTTCAGAATTCTTTACACTCTGGTTTAAAAATGCTTTGGGCTGAGAATCCTGCTGGGATTTAGGCATGGATGTTTTTCTGCCAGAGACCAGAGAGAATTTTTTTGCTAAGCAGCAGTGACTTTTTAGCTTTCCTTGCATTAATTTTCTGGAGAACTGGCAAGGTAGATTGTAAGTGGCAATCACATTATTTTGCGACACTTGGCAACCAATTGTAAATGTGAACCAGTTTTCAAGCACCTAGATTGCAATTGTGACCAGAGAGATGGTTCAGTGTGCAAAATCTCAGGAAGGGATCATAAGTCTCTTCATTTAGCATCATAATAACTTTAAATGGTTGCTGAACAAATGGTCATAAATCAAGGACCACCCGTATGCTGTTGTGTGAAATCTGTGCTTCAGATCTTATCCCAACTGCAGGCTTATGCAAATTAATAAAAGGAATTTAGGCAAGCCCTTATAGCCTTTTCCTACTCCTATCTAACCAGTAACGCTGGGAACGCTACTCTATTTTGCAATACTGTAATTTTTGAATTAATGTATATTAAAAATTTAATACATTCTAAATGCTAAGGATTATTTACTTGTTTGTTTATATGTCATACAATATGGATTCATATGCTTATATTTCATATGCATATTTCATACTTCATGCTTCAGAATACTCATCCTAGTAAGATATTACTTCTAAGGTCAATTGAGGGATGCTGCTGTTATAAATAGAAGCACTTATCTCAGGATTCTCTGTCATCTTCCAATTTCCCTGAAAGGCTGGCACTTATCTTAGGGGAACTTCATTGATTGATGGCTTAATTCTTTCAGTATCACTTTTCAAAATACATTTAAAAATTATTATATACATATTTTTCAGAATTGAGGATTGTATTTAGTTGCACGTAGGAGTATATGTGTGTGGGTTTTAAATTGTTCATTTTATCTCTTGTCAGATTGGTGTGTGCATGCTCTCGCTCTCTCTCTCTCTCTCACACACACACACGTGCGCGTGTGCAAAACAAAGGAATTAATATATAATCATTCATTTTTGGAGACTGCCTGGACATACTCTTGTAGTTTTCCTGGCAAGGTTTTTCAGAAATGATTTGCCATTTCCTCCTTCCTGGGGCTGAGAGAAAGTAACTGACCCAAGGCCACCCAGCTGACTTAATGCCCAAGGCAGAACTAGAACTCACAGGTTGCTAGCCTGATACCTTAACCACGATATGAAACTGGTGATTTCTGTCTGTGTGTCTCCTTCTCTCTTTCTGCACTTGTGCTCACATGCACACAGACACAAACGCTTTTGCAAATTTTTGGCAGATTAACAGAATAACAGAGTTAGAAGGGACTTTGGAGTTCAGTCCAACTCACTGTTCAAGCAAGAAACCATATATCATTTCAGACAAATAGTTATCCAATCTCTTCTTAAAAACTAACACCCACAACTTCTGGAGGCAAGTCATTCTACTGATTAATTGTTCCAACTGTCAAGTTAGTTGTCTTCTTGATTAGTTTCCATCCATTGCTTTTTGTCCTGCCTTCAGGTGATTTGAAAAATAGGTTGACCCATTCTTTTTTTGGGAGCCTCTTAGATATTGGAACACTGCTATCATGTCATCCTTTTCATTAAACTAGAACATACCCAATTCCTGAAACTTTTCTTTTAGTTTCGAGGCCCCTAATCATCTTTGTTGTTCTTTTCTGCACTCTTTCTAGAATCTCAACATCTTTTTTATATCGTGGCAGCCAAAACTGGATACAGTATTCCTAGTGTGGTCTTAGCAGGGCATTATAAAGTGGTATTAACACTTCGTGTGATCTTGATTCTACCTTGTTAATGCCTAGGACTGCTTTGGCTTCTTTTGGCAGCTGTAATATGCCACTGGCTCATATTTAAGGGAATGTCCACTAGGAGTCCCAAGATCCTTTTTACAATTATTACTATTGAATCATGTACCACTTACACTATACCTATGCATTTGTTTTTTCTTGCCTAAATGTAGAACATTACTTTTCTCACCATTAAATACTATTTTGTTAGTCAATGTTCAAGTCTGTCAAGATCCTTCTGTATCTTGAGTGTGTCTTTTGAAGTATTGCCTACTCTTACCAGCTGGTTATCATCTGCAGCTTTGTTGAGTTCCCATCTATCTCCTCATCCAAATCATTGATGAAAATATTAAAGAGTACTGGACCTAAGACAGAGCCTTGGAGTATCCCACTGCACATTTCCCTCCATGTAGATGCAGTTCCATTAAAGATTACACCTTGAGTGAGGTTGATCAACAGTTACAAATCCATTTGGTGATAATGTCTAACCCATATGTTCTTTCTTATCAAGTATTAAGTTGTGGTCTACTTTATCAAATACCTTGCTTAAGTCCAGGTAAATTAGATTGGCAGCACTTTGCTGGTCCTCTAATTTTGCCACATTGTCAAAGAATGCAGTCTTGCACGATCTGTTTTTGGTAAAGCCATGTTGATTTCTGGTTATGACTTTGTTTGTCTCTAAGTGTTCTCAAATTTGTTGCTTGATTATTTTCCCAGTATCTTCTCAGGTATTGATGTCAGGCTGCACACTAGGTTCATGTCTTACAACTGAGTATCATCCTAAAATAGTACTTTAAATGCAGGTCTTTTAGGTTTTGGCTGCATGATCTTCTTTTATAGTAAAGTTTTAGTTCTTTAGTTCTCTTCCTAATGATCTGTCATTCTATCTGTCCCATTTCTGGTCCCTATTCCTTTTCAGTAATTTAAAGAATCAGTAAAGTAGAATGCTAGCTTTATTTTTCCCCATGCTTCATGTTGCATTCATGCTAATGATAAAAACTCAAGACTAATCAATTTGGGAATATTTTAGGCAGTATACCACAAATGCAAGCAAAACCCAGTTTTATCCTGAGGTATTCTGTGCAAGCCAGACTCTCTAATGTGAAGATGACCTTACTAGTTAGCCTTTTGTTCAGAAGAGAGTTAATGACTTGAGAAGAAGTAGAAGATTGAGAATACGTTATTGGAGTTGTTGAAAAATATTATAATGAGTAATTTGAAAGCCAAATGCATAACTTAAACTAGATTAAAAGCAAATATTATTTGCAAGGATATAAAGTTAGGAAGAAATATAATGAATACTATGTTTATGGAGATTCTCAGTAATCCAGGTCATGGTTGTCCAAAGATTCTTTTTCAAGACTTTCTGGTTTTTCTTTGATGACGTTTCGCTTCTCCTGTGTGCTGCTTGGAGAGTCCAAGCATAGGTTAATTATGTCTGCCCTGGACTGAATTGAAGATCTTTAGCCATGCCTCCTGTGCTGGCACCTCAGATTTTTCAATTCAGTCTAAGCCCAGTGGATGTGTTACAACGTGGTTCCTACAAAAATCCTTGATTGGACTCTCCAACTAGCTTTCATCCGAATTTATTGCAGTATACAGGTCGGTGAGCATTTTTTGGAAACATTTTCTCTGTCAGATGCATCAATCTGCAAGCTGATATGTCCTGGGCTTCGGTCGGGCATGTGCCAGCTTCTTCAGCTGTTACTGGATGGTGGGGAATGGAAGGATTTAAACTCTTTGCAGACACTGGTCATTTGCATTGTTTTAGTGGGTCATTAAGATCACCTGGCAGGTTATCTGTGTCATCAGCGTCACCTGAGTGGTGCAGATTGGTGTGGAGCCTTTTTGGAACTGTTGAAAGGACTGTTGTAGACTGAAAATAGATGACGTCATATCCCTCCTCCTCTGTTAAGAGAGATCTGTTCAGTTTTGACATAGATGGTTTCTTTGACTCCCTCAGCCAACATAACATACATGCATACTTCAAACCCAAGAAAACAGTAAGGCAGAAGCTTATCCACCCCAAGGATAAAACACAAACTGAGCAATGTGGTATAAACAGTACAATGCAGTGAATCATGTGCAGATCTGTACATTAGGGAAACAAAAAAACCAATTACTTTATAAACACATGGCACAACATAGGAGAACAAACCCATCAGGACTAGATTCAGCAGTCCATCTGCATTTAAAAGACAAATGCCACTCTTTTAAATACAGCAAAGTCCACATTTTGGACACAGAGGATCGCTGGTTTGAAAAAGGGGTCAAAGAGGCCATCTATGTCAAAATTAAACAGCTTTCTCTCAACAGAGAGGGGGGCAGATACGACATTATCTCCAGTCTTCAACAGAGGCTTTTCAACAGTTCTAAAAAGGCTCCACACCCATTTGGATGAGAAGTGAAACGTCTTCAAAGAAAACCAGAAAGTCCAGTTGCCTCTGGAAAAAACACCTTTGGGATAAAGAATGCTGTGGTGTAAAATAGATTTAGTTCAATTTCCTTTTAATTTCTGTTTATCTTCTGACTTTTGTTCTTTTGCTTATTATTTATCCTATCTATGTTTTGTATAAAGTTTGTTATCCTGAAAGGAAATAAAGACATCGATATACATGTATGTATGCAATGACAATTTATGTACAATCTTTAAAAAACGATTGCAGTGACAATTTATGTACAATCTTTATAAATCCGTAACAACAGCAAAAGCAAAATTTCAAAAGATAATGAAAACTGAAAATTTCTGCCTGTCCATCTAATACACTCATATAAATGTGATATTAATTAAATGCTGAGTAAGTAGAAAAAATGTACTAAACAACTGTCGCTAGGAAAAATCAAGGAGAGGAATTAAAACTCAGTTTTTAACGATGATCAGAAATCAGTAATTAATTTAACCAGGTAGTACAAATAATATATTCATATTAAACACTAAGTACATGCAAATGAAGAGGAATCTGCCTAAAAGGATCCTTGATGAAAATATGCATTGATTTCAAAAGAAAAAAATATTACTACTGTACAAACAGATATTGATTGTTTTAAGTAAAAATCGTAGTCTCTGGGGAATAGATGAGTAGCTAGTTATTTCTTAGTTCATCCCACTGATAATGCAGTATATAAACCTGCCATAGTCTAATGCATAACATACATTATTTAATCAGCTTGCCAGTTATACATGCAAGGTCAGAATCCAAGTATTAAAAATACTTGGCCAAGAGAGATTCAGTTCCTTGAAGGATCTACAGTAAATGCAAAAGAGGACATAGCTAGGGAGGCAATTATGTGCAGTGCTGTATCCTGTAACATATTTTATCTGTTCAGAAAAATAGATGCTATATAAATAAACTTTCTAAATTGATTTTGATTTTCAGCTCTTTCTTCAAAAAGTTGTTGATCTGTAGAATACAATAGCGTAGTTATATTTTTTCCTTATTTTCCCTTTTTTAAGTTTCTGAAATTTTAGAGTGTAGATCTTCTAAATCTAAAATTTGTGTAATTCCACTTCTTTGTTTGTATTGAACTTTTCAAGAAATAACTGCAGTGAAATGAGAATAACATTATATATGGAATAAAAGCAACTGTATGTGAGATTAAAGTGATAGTACTTATTCACAATATAACTTATTGTTGTAAGAGGGACTGCCTCATGAATACTTTTCTAATTCTGTCATTCCACTGAACTTGTACACGCAAATCTGAACACCTTCCTGAGATCAGATGTTGTCCTCCAGGTTGCCCTTACGACTCTACGGGTATTTCTCAATTTATGACCACTCATTCAGTGACTGTTCAAACATGTGATTATACATAATAAGTGGCACAACTGTATCTCAAAGTCATGGCTGTTGCAGTGTCTCTATGGTCATGTGATCACCATTTATGACCTTCTTTGTATCCAGCAAGCAAAAGGAATTGGGAAGTTGACAGGAGGTTGCAAATGGTAACCTTATGATGTCCTCACTTAATGACCCATGATGATTCATTTAGCAATGGAAACCAGGTCAAATTGTCGTCATTAAGCGGTGCGGTCACATGATATTTTGCTTTATTATTACATTGTTTAGTGATGGCAGTTGTAGTCCCAATTGCCATTGTAAACCAAGAACTATCTGTAGTTTCTTTTTTTATTTGTAGCCTGACCTGCTTTGAATAGCCAAACAGGGAGCTTAAACTCTTTCTTGTTATGCAGGAAACATTTGGCTTTCCAGTATTCAGAGATATTGATGCGTAGAGAGCACAAAAACTGAAAAAGGATAGAACTATTATGCTTTTTTTAACTCCTACCACCAGCATAGATCTTTGATAGTACAAAAAATGTAAATCAGAGGGACCTGACAGATAACAACCCAGAGTTCTGAAGGAGCTGGCAGATGTTATTCAAAACCATTGTACCATATCTTTCAAAAATCCTGGAGCACTGGGGCACTATTTGAGGATTGGGATTTCCATCTTTAAAAAAAAGGAGTGGGAAACACGAAACTACAGACTAATCAGCATAATATCAATATTTAGGAAGATACTGGGAAAGATAATCAAAAAACAGATCTGCGAACATCTAGAAACAAGTAAAGTTATAACTAGAAGCCGGAATGAGTTTGTTAAATACAGATCATGCACAATCTTATTTTAGTCTTTGACAAACTGACTAAATTAATAGACCAGTGAAATGATTGGGAGATAGTATACTTAGATTTCAGTAAAGCACTTGACAAAGTGGACCACAGTCTACTTTTTAGTAAGCTAGAAAAATGTGGGTTAGACAGCATCACCATCAGATGGATTTGTAATTGGCTGACAAATTGTGCTCAAGGAGTAGTTCTTAATGGTACTGCATCTACATGAAGGGAAGTAAGCAGTGGTATACAACAAGGTTCTATCTTATGCCCATTACTCTTCAATATCTTCATAAATGACTTAGATGAGAGAATAGAAGGGGAATTCATCAAATTTACAGATGACATTAAGCTAGCAGAAATAGCCAACACCACAGAAGATAAGCTCAGGATCCAAAAAGATTTTGACAGACTTGAAAAATGGCCCCTATCCAACAAAATAAAATTTAATGGGGAGACAAGCAAGGTTTTACACTTAGGCAGGAAAAGCCAAAAGTACAAGTACAGATTAGCGAAATTATGGCTCAAAAGCATTAAGTGGGAGAGGGACCTTGGAGTGCTAGTGGATGATCATTTACATATGAGCCAGCAATGTGTGGCAGCAACCAAAAAAACATAATACAATCCTGTGTTGTACAAACAGAGGCATAGAATTAAAATCACTTGAAGTATCAGTACCACTTTATAAAACCTTAGTAAGAGCACACCTGGAACACTGCATCCAGTTTTGGACACTACATTACAAAAAGGTGCTGACACTTTGGAAAGAGCGCAGAGAAGAACAACTAGGATGATTAAAGGCCTGAAGACTAAAACATATGAATAAAGCATCAAAGTATAGGGAAAAAAACAATGGATGGAAACTAATCAAGGAGAGAGACAACCTGGAATTAAGAAAAAACTTACTAATAGTGAGAACAATTAACCAATGGAACAGTTTGCCTTTATCAATGGAGATTTTTAAGAAAAGACTTGTTTTGTCTCAAATTGTATAGGGCCATGATGGTGAATCAATGGCACGTATGCCTGAAGTGGCACATGGAGCCATGTTGCCTGGCATGTGCAGGGTCTCCCATTGCTCTTCTGGGTTTATGGTGCACATGGGTGCGCAATGATCAGCTGGTCTTTGTGCGTGCGGCAGTGCGGGAAACTAGAAGAGCTGATCCTCCATTTTCCAGTGCATTTCCCGCGATGCGCGATGGCCAGCTGATCGTAGCTTGCACATGCATGTCAGTGACCAAAAGAGTAGCTTGTATGCACTGAAAACTGGAAGTTCATTTTCCGCCGTATACATACCCACTGGGCAGCTCCTCTTCTGGGTTGTGTCAAAGACGAGCATGTGTGCACATGTTCCTTTTCGGCACTCAGTGCCAAAGAGGTTCACCATCCCCGGTATAGGTTATCCTGCTTGAGCAGGGGATTGGTTTGCAAGACCTTCAATATCCCTTCCAGCTGTATTCTGATTACATTAAAAAATATAGGAATTCCGGGGACAGAATATCTCTTGCAAATTGCAAGCTGGTCTCTGCTGGAACACAGACAATTCGGGAGAGCTTAACCCTCTAAAATAATTGGCTCCATTGTCATTTTTAAAAAAATCCATCAGTGGGTAAATATAATCCTAAAATTTAACTACAGTGGATTTACTAAGCATTGTTACCATATGTGGGATAACTGCATGAACTGATTTGATAGCACTGTGTAGAAATTTGAACTGAAAGATATGCTATTATTATTTTTAAAATGGCACTCTATATTAAAGGCAAATCCTTTAGAAACAAAGGTTTAGTGCAAGAATTCTCAAATGCAACCTCTAGTATGTAACAATATATTTTCTGTATACTGTCCTTCTGTACAATATAGAGAAAGTATATTGTTGTCTCATTTGCATACAGTGCTAAAGATTAGTTCCCAAATCATTGGCATCGTGTTTTGTAGATTTGCAATAGGTATTGACTTTCAATAGGCTCACAGACTTGAGAACTACAGATAGTTACAAATAAACATTTCTTGAAATTGTTGTAGTTAATAAGCATGTATTTAAAGCAAGATCCTAACTATCCTAAAATAAATACTGTAAGACATTTTTATCAGCTGGCAATTTTTACTGCCCACTGGTGGCAAAGCATAAGTGCTGTCACTGCCAGTATAAAGAACTAAAACTAAAAATTACTATGGTCAATAAATAATAGTTTCATATGATTTTTTTTCTGTGCTGTGAAGAATTCTGCAACAGGTGTATTATATAATAGCATGGAAGGTAGTAAATAGTTGTGCTGTTCATAAGAGGAGAAGAGAGGAAATTCCTCAGGATTTATCTCAGGAAACAACTAAAATTAACCTCACAAGCTAGTTGGAGGATTAAAAATTTACGGGGCAATAATAGCCCATTTCTACATGAGATTCTCTTTTGCATGTAGTATTATTTTATGTTTACTTGTTAAATTATAACACGCAAGTCAGAGAGCTGCCTTTTTTTTAACAGTGGAATGTTCTATGATGGGAATCACACATATCTTATTGAGCCAGAAGAAAATTGTACATCTCAAGTAAGTACTGTAGAATTAAAATACAATTATCCTCAGATTATTCTTTAAAAAATTAATATATGACTTGCACTTCTTATATAGATTCTAGTTGTAAGAATTCAGAAATAAAAATGAGTTTAGAAAGATATTCTTTAATGTATATATTTGCATATATGTATATAAGTATGCAAGTGTGTGTATGTGAATTGGTGCTTATATGTGTCTATATGCATATATCCAGAATACTATGATCTGCAATTTCCTGGGTATAAAAATGCATAGATCTAGCTAAAGTATCAGCCTTAGAATGATTTACTAAATTTAGATGTCTTTTATTTTAGGAGGAATTCCATTTACACTCTGTATACAAATCCAGATTATTTGAATTTCCTTTGGATTATCTTCCATCTGGTATATTTTTAATACTCTTATTGTTGCATTTATTTTGTAGTTAAATCATTGCTGGTTATTTTTATTCTGTTGTTGTTAATATTATAAAAGCCTCTCTGAACACAGGATTAGAAAACAACACATTTTCCAAAAAAGATTTGAAGACTTTTGATATTGCAATAGTAATTCAATGATTGGCTTTCGAAAGAAGAGTCTTTATAGGTCAAAAGAGACTAACCTGTTATACATACAAAGCTAACCTGTTAGAAAACAGTTCCTGTCCAAATGCTGAACATTTCAAGAGAATATTTTTGGTTCCATAAGATTTTAATCCGTTCTAACAGAACTTTCAATTTATGAAAACGAGACTCCCCTTCCCTCCACAAAACTAATTTATAATAAGCAAGTCTTATGTTTACTTCACCTTTCTCTATTCCAGTTTTCTTAAAGACAGAACATGGGAAAACTGGAACCAACCTTTTTTTTTTTTTTGAGAGGCTCTCCATGAGAGTTAGAACCCTTGGGAATCAGGATTCTAAGTTGCATTGAGAGTATGTGGCATGTGTGCATGCATGTGTGGAAGCAAATTTGTTACAGATGAATTTCCTGTTATTGATTTTTAAATGCCTGAAAAAGGTTAATGTCAAGATTTGACCAATGTTGTGACTTCATATAGTTTGTCATGTTTTAGAGTATCATTTGATATCACCACTATATAGATCATGTGCTTATTAAACAGCATTTTCATTGTCTTGTAAATGCCTGATGATTACATTTTAGCTTGAATTTTCATAACTTCTTTTTTAATACCCTGTTTATATGTAAAAAGTCTCATTTGTTAATGAAAAAAATGCCTTTCCAAGGCTAATATCTGCGTCCAAGAATACATTATGCAAGAAACTATTCTGAGTGTTTATATTTCCTTTATGTTTATTTCCTTTCCTTATTGTTCGCTTTAATTTAATTTGAAGTTTTTCAGTGTACCTTAAAAACTATTTTGTTTCAGCTTTCATCACTCTATAACCCACTTGTCAAATTCATGAACTTGTTACAAAGCAGGTTTTTTTTTAATAAAAATGCCAGCCTTTGCACTGATGAATTTCCAATATCTTGTTTTTGTGGCAGTAGATAATATGACTATGTCTAGTATTTTCTTGAGTTCTGAGTAATTCTTAAAATATTTAAAATAGGTATTTATTCAACCTTGTGCTTTATTTATTTTGCTTCTAAAAGTGCTTGTCTTAAGCAAGACAAGCTGTCATTAAACTGACTGTAATGTGTGTCCCATTCAGAATTCTGGCACATGAATACTACATCACAGAAATTTGGTGTGAAATCAAGATATAAAAGAAGAAAAAGGCAGGTATGCCCTCCTATCCTGTTATTTATTTTCGCAATCTTTTACAAAAAAAATATCATTCAGCCTTCCTTTTTCAGGAAATTCAAGGCAGATGATTTTGCCTGCTTCCTCATGTCTCCATTATAAGCCCCCTTTTTCATGCTGAGAACATCCAACAGTGTTCTTTGATAATAGATATCAATCTAAAAAGAATAGTCTCATCAGAGGCTGGGAGGAAAGCAAATGTCTCCTTTCATTTTGCCGATTGCAAAACCAACCAAAAAATGATTTTCTATAGCATGACTGTTTAAGACAATCAAATTGAATCTTTGTTATTTAAAAATTGCTCTTAGTGGGTGTAATTGACACATCTCTTCAATATCAAGCATTTTATCTTCATTTTGATGAGTGAGTGTTAATATTACTTGCATTTGACTAAGCTGTAGGTCTACAATCTGACCAGGGAATGGGTGTCACCATACAATTTCACCTGTTATTTATTGCAGGAGCTAAAATATAAAGAAATAATATATATTAAGAAAGATAAATGCCCAAAGTGTTAAGAACAGAGAAATTTCAAGGTTGACTGTTTTATGAGATTTTGAACATTTGCATTTTAAAAAAGAAATAGAAAAGGAAATGAATATCAATTCATACTACTTGCCTGAACATTGAACCAAACATAGAATATTCTTAGGTATCCCTATGCCCTGCATTTGGGGGTAGCATTCTGGGCATTATTGATAAAGTATATAAAACCTGTGAAAAAATAACATCACACAGAATAGGCATGTTGTGATGTATATTTTTAATATAAAAAAAGCACAAATATAAACATCAGCCATTAATAAAACATATGGCTTTGAAGATATTTAATACATAGAGGAATTCACTAATGAAGCTAAAGGCTATAGGAATTCCTTTAAAAGGATGGAATCTTATCAAACCGTATTTTGAAAATTGCTTATTAAATTTATTTATTAAATCTATATGCTGCCCATTTAAGTCCAGTACTGGTCAATATAACAATATAAAATTATCTCTTATATTTCTTCTAAGCTTACATTAGAACTAGATTGCTTAATTTTCTGTCATTCAAATGTTAGACATCCTGATATTTTCTTTTTCTAATTGGGTATCATGAATTAGTTTTAAGTGCAACGAAGGAAAGAAATCAGCTCAGAATAATTAGTCTAGAAACCAGGTGTTTGTTGCTGACCTTTTTAAATATATACAGCATCTTCCTCTTTCTGTAGGTCCAACTGAATCTACCTAGAGTTGAAGATGAAACAAAATATGTCGAGCTAATGATTGTAAACGATCATCTAATGGTGAGGTTTTACATACAAGGCTTTTTAAAAGTTATCAATAATGCATGCATAGCTTTGTGTCTATAATAGATTCAACAATAATGTACCTATTGCAAAATGATTCTAATCATTCCACTGAAGTCGGGCTGTCTGGAACTGTGCTGGAAGTCACTCAACAAGACATCTAAGAGCAGAGATTAGATTGGTAATTACAACAGAACTTGGCTTTTTTTTTTTTTTTTTTTTACAGAATATAACATTTTTTTTCCTGAATAATTTTCCTGAAGACCATATTTAGCTTTGTAATTCATTCACAGATTTTAAAGAGCTATTTATATTAACTATTGAGTGGTTGGATTACCTCTCTCTGGAGATAGAAGTTGGATAGCTTTCTATTGAAGACCCTCTGTATATTTGTTGCATCACACTGGAGATTGGAAATACCTTTTTCATCTTTAGTTGTGATTATATTCTCTCTAATATAGTGGGACCTCTAGTCATGACCGTAATCTGTTCCAGGACTTCCTTCGGCACTCGATTTAGTTGTGACCAGAAGCAAGACTGACCGGACAGGCACATGCACATGCACGTGCACAAACACACACACACACACACACACACACACACACACACACACACACACAAGGCGCAGAAGGAAAAATTGTTGCAGCTGTGTTTGATCACCACCCGAGGATGTGTTCATGAACAGAGTGAAACATTTAGTGTATTTTTTGGTTGGCATCCGGTTTGGTCATGGTCAGAACCGTTCATGACCTCAGATCCCACGGTAGTATAGTATCTACACCAAACATAAACAATCTTTTTAGTCAGTAAATAAATTTGGAATTTTACATACATGCAGAGATCCTTTTGTAAACACTTCTAATGGGAAGATATTTGCTTGTTCATAAACTGTCTTCCATAATGGAACTAGACTCAAAACATCTGTTTATCAAAATGCTGTTCTGTATTATCCTATGATGCTATCTTTGGCTTTTTTCTGGTCATGGGATCATATTTATGCAAAACACTAGGCAGCAATTATCGAAATCTAAAGATGTCTGGGATGTTTGTGTGAGGTCAGAAGCATTCATGGAAAAGCAGATTTTGTTAGAAGGTGGGTACTTTGTTTTACGGCATACCACCTTCTTAAAAAATTAGTCTGGATCATCAGGGAGCTTAGCTATTGAAAAAAAAATCTGAAATATATACATTACACTGTGACTTTGCAAAACTGATTTAGCTACATTTTGGGCATGGATTTTTCTTAAAACTGCTGGTGATTAGAGAATTTTTTTAGCGAATCGAACCTAATGCCAATATATTTATTTCAGGAGCAAGAATGACTTTAAGCAATATTGAGTCAGCAAATCTTTCTGTAGGCATTCTGTTGGAATTACGGATGCTTGAACAAAGATACAGTATGTCATGGTATAGGCTGAAGTGGAATGGATCATGCCCTCTATCATGCCATGAATGTATAGGTTGGCTTTTTAAATCAAACTTTATATTTCTTTGCAAGGATTCCCTTTATGTTTGGCCTACATATGCATTATTATTTTTTCTTATACTATATACAAGCAAATCTAGAGATAAATCTTTTTACAAGTCAGAAGGTATTTCTCCCCCTCCTCCCGTTCCAGATTTTTTAAAATGGAATTTCCATTACAGTGGAATCGTAATTCCTCATTTAGGCTCTAAGTAAACGGGGGAGGGGATCTCATTTAAACCATTATATCAGGTGTCTCTTAGAAGAAGAAGAGGTTATTGATTGTTTTCTTGCTTCTTCAAGGAATAGGAAAGAAAGTAGCTGTATTTTATTGGGTGTCACATGAGACTCTTCGATTGCCCTTATGTTTATACAGCTATCCATACTTGCGATTGCCAAGCAGAGAAAGGTGTACGTATGTGTAAAAATGATTTTGGTCATTATTGCCAAAAGCTGAATTTAATTCCAATTCTTGTTCTGAATCTTCAGTTCAGCTATTTATAAAGTATTGAAATATACTGAAATAGGAATAAGCAGAACAGCCATTAATCAAAGTAGTGATCTTTGTGTAATCTCACTATAATCCTCAAAATATATGGAAAATGAAGTAACTAATAGTAGTATCTTATATATGTCTGTTTAATAATAAACTGGATCCTTGTACTACTTGGAGAACCCTGAAGAGGTTGAGAGTTGGAGCTGCTAAGTGTAAAGCCAATGTTCTGAACTGGAGGTTCTTAGCACATAACAACACACTGTGTGAATATGGAAACACACAGAGTCCAATCCATCTGCTGGTATGTTGGGTAATATCAGAAACAGATACCAATAATGGCTTATTTTTGGTCAATAACAAAGTCAAAAAGCCGGCTTTATTCTGGCAATTTATAGTTTGATGTAGACAGGGAAGAGGAGGAGGAGGAAGAGGAGGAGGAGGAGGAAGAAGAAGAAGAAGAGGAAGAAGAGGAAGAAGAGGAAGAAGAAGAAGAAGAAGAAGAAGAAGAAGAAGAAGAAGAAGAAGAAGAAGAAGAAGAAGAAGAAGAAGAAGAAGAAGAAACTGAATAGTGTTGACTTCTGCTTTATTCTTCTTCCCCGGTTTTCAATTTTTTGTCACCATTCTATTGAGTACCCATGCCTTAGTACAGTGTTTTTCAACCTTTTTTGTGCAAAGGAACACTTTTTTCATGAAAAAAATCACGAGGCATACCACCATTAGAAAATGTTAAAAAAATTTAACTCTGTGCCTATATTGACTATGTATAAAGTAATTCTCCCACCGCACACCTTACACTATGTCACGGCACACTAGTGTGCCGCGGCACAGTGGTTGAAAAACACTGCCTTAGTAGAATGGAAGACTCAGTTCCCTTTAACAAATGCTTTCTTTTAAATTATTGTTGGGCTTAATTTAAGTTTGCCATATTTCCTTCTTGAGTCGTAATCAGGATCTTTTTAAGGGTAGGCAAGGGACTATAGCACAGATCCCATAGCTGGAAGAGGCTCTTCCAAAGGATAATATAGAGCCAATTTGATCTAATGATTAAGATCTAGTGGTGTATATTGTGTGTTTATGTGGGGTGTGTGTGTGTGGTTGGTGAGCCATGGCTTATAACACTATGACATAAGTCTATGGCTTACATACTTGTGTTAGATTTTGGATCACAAGTACACAAGACTAGAGGATGCAATGTGTTAATAGTACTCTTTTGGATATCTAAGGTCTAATCCTCAAGGAAAATGAAATGCTATAAAAACAGCATTAACAATGCAAAATATTACAAAAGCCAAGTGTTTTATTATCCAATTGTATATTTCTTATGTTCTACCATATTTTATATTTTTGTTGCATTACAATATTATTCTCATGATCCTTTCACCTTTTCTTTCAGTAATTAATATTATGATATGGAATACATAGATTATAATTATGATTGTATCACAGGTGCCTCATATAATTTAAATTATTTATAATTGTTTCCAGAAATGCAGATAAAGAATCTTCTGAGATTGGCATTTTACAAGTACAAATTTAGAGATAATCTGAACAACTCTGTGTTGCTTTTGTTATGACAAAATCTAATACAGAAGAATAGTCATATCTAGAAAATGACACATGACACATATGTAGATTGTAAAAGGAGGACCAGTGAGCACATACAGCTCTCATCTGATTAGGTTGTTGGAATCAGCAATATTGAGGCCACTTTGTTTTGGTAAGGTATCAGATATAACACGCGCCCTGACGCTCCTTTTAATGTTGCAATTGGGTCTTTAAAAAAAACAATTAATATGTATTTATATTTAAGAGCACACAAGAGGAGTTTCAATCAATCAATTTTATTTTGATGAACCACTAGCATGCTCCATACAAATAATTAACCAAATAGAAAAGACATGTGATTCAAACTTGCATCAGTTGTTACCTTGTTTTTATTGTGAAAACGTAGAATATAGCTGCCATATGGATTATAATTTCATAGCTGAGAAAAAGAGGTTCACACAATGACTTGTTCTTTCTGTCTATTGATTAGCAGGTATAAGATACTCCAAATATATTGTTGCACATGCTAAACTATTTCTGTGTCCTTGGGTCCGCATGGGCAGGGATGATCAGTTAAATGGGGTATTACCTATACTGCAGAAGTTCAGAAGGAAGGATGATTTGCCTGGCCTTCAAAAATGTTTTTTCAACTTGGAAAATGAAGAATGATTAAATACTTTTTCAGACCCCATGCAACTTTTATAGCCAAATTCAATCTGATAGTCCAACTTTTTAAACTTTAAGAGAACATTAGTCTAGCCCAGGGATGGTGAACCTTTTTTGGCTCATGTGCCATAAGCAGGGGGAGCGCAGGGGGTTCATGCCCAGGTGTGCCACACCCATAATGCAATGTGCGACCCCCAGCACACATGCGTGCATGACAGGCGCTCCCCCATTTTTCATGCTTTTTTCGCCCTCCCCAGGCTCCAGAGGCTTTATAGGAGGATGAAAACAGCCTCCCCCGCCCCCTGGAAGCCCTCCGGAGGCTTCAGGAGCCTTCCGGACGTTTCCCTGTAGCCTCCAGAGGATGAAAAACAACCCTATGAGCAAACCGGAAGTCACTAAAAACAGCCCTAGGAGCAAACCGGTTTGCTCATTGGGTCATTTTTTGTCCTCCTGAGCCTTCAGGGAAGCCTCCGGAAGGCCCCTGAAGCCTCTGGAGGGCTTAAACTGGCTCTACAAGCAAAGTCCATTCCTGAACTTCTGGTTTGCCATATGGCTGGTTTTTTGCGCCCCGGAGGCTTCAGGGAAACTCCTAAAGCCTCCGGAGGGCCTCAGGGGGTGGTGGGGAGCTGTTTTTGCCCTCCCCAGGTTCCTATAAAGCCTCTAGAGCCTGGGGAGGGTGAAAAATGACTAAAAAAAGACTGAAAACTGGCCAGTGCGCACATGCGTGCTGGCCAGCTGACAGGGCAACACCTCACGTGCCCTGGCAAATGCCTCCGCATGCTACCTGTGGCACGCTTGCCATAGGTTCACCATCCCGGGTCTAGCCTGTTCATAAACCAAACACATTAAATATGCTACTGATAGCACATATGATTCTACTTTTTAAAATGTACTGCAGCTTTCTATTGTGATAAATAATTATTAAGAAAAATTAAAGGCGAAAAATCTGTAGGAACAAAAGCAGTGCAGTTTTGATATCAGAATAAATTTAACTCTATACATTAGCATACTCATTACCAGCAATTTAAGCTTGATGTATGTCAGGTTGCATATATAAAAAGAGCTTGAATGCTTGCACATAGTCTTGTGGTTATGAAGTTGATCGTAATAAAGATATTGCCTCTAATTTGGATTTTTTTAAGTGCTGTTGTTCTGTAGACATTTGCATTATCTTGTGGGCACCTCTCTCCTCCAATGTGTATAAAAGCTGACCCACAGTATACAGATATTATATTACCAATTTATGTTGCCTGGAAGCTCACCAAACAACAAAGTCATTTGGTATTTTTAATTTTTATAGTGCTGTATTGATTTTAAAATATATATATATTTATACTTGAATAAGTAGCCCTTAACCCACATATCTGAAGTAAAAGGTAATCTTTGGCTGAAGTCATTCCTGAAAGCACATGATGTTTCAGAAAGATGTTTGGAATTTGTCTGTGTTTTTTTTTAGCTGAAAAAACATCGATTATCAGTTGGTCACACAAACAGCTTTGCAAAATCAGTAGTGAATATGGCAGATTTAGTAAGTATAATTCTCAAAGTCTGCCTGCCTGCCTACCTGCCTGCCTGCCCATCCATCCATCCATCCATCCATCCATCCATCCATCCATCCATCCATCCATCCATCTATCTTCTATCTACTTATAACTATTTCTGTGTGTCTCTTTATCAGCCTCTCTGTGAGTGAGATAGAAACCACTATCTCACTCACTCTATGTCATAGAGTCAGTGTGTGTGTGTGTGTGTCTGTGTGTGTGTCTGTGTCTGTGTGTCTGTGTATATATATATATACAGTATAGCAATGTTAATAAAGGAATGCCAATTTAAAGTCAAAGGGGACAAAAGAAAGTGTTAATTCATTATTCAGTAATTCTACTTCGCTTGATTCTTAGATAAATATGAATGAAAAACAGAAGCAGAATGGCAGGTGCTGTATTTTTTGGTTGTGTATGTGTTTCACCTGGCATTCTATCAAAGCTCCAGTCAATTCTGAAGCACTCCACCTTTCAAAAGAATGACGTTAAAACAGTTTAGCTTTTTCACAATGAATTTAATATATTAAACTATGGTTGTCTAAACTTTTGGGGTGCTTGGGCTGCACTAAGTGAAGAGGAATTGTTTTAGGCTGCATGTAAACTATAAAATTAGTTAATGAATATAAATCACATAATAATATTAAAAGTTTACAATCTTGTGGGGCTGCATTACTAGCTGCCCATGTAGTCTGCATGCCATGGATTGGACACATCTGTGTTAGGCTATATATGACAGTGATTAATGTAAGTATTGGATTTAGTCACTTTTTTGTATATTGCTTAACAAAACAATATTGACACTATTATTTTATGATCATTCATTTTTCTAATGTGCTAGATTTATAAAGAACAACTGAACACCAGAATAGTCTTGGTTGCCATGGAAACCTGGGGTACTGATAACAAGTTCACCATATCTGAAAATCCACTGGTAACTCTACGTGAATTTATGAAATATAGGAGAGATTTTATCAAAGAGAAAAGTGATGCAGTTCATCTTTTTTCGTACGTAATTTTGTATTGTTTGGTTATTATTGGAGATGAAGGAAACTATTGAAAGTGTAATTTGAGACATAGAAATGGTTGTATGGCTTAGTGTTATATAGTTCCTTTGTCGTGATCATAAAGATATCAAGTGCCTTTATTTAAACATGCTTTACTTTTATATTGAACTATGAGTGTGGCTTAAGGAAAATAAAAATGAAGTTGACAATTCCCCCACTGTTGCCACTGTTAAGATGAAGTACACCTTGTTTAGATATAATAAGCATCTATATCCCATTGAAATATATATATATATATATATATATATATATATATATATATATATATATATATATATATATATATATATATATATATATATATATATATATATAAATTTTTCCCTCTTGTCACGATACTGAAATGTCCAAAGGGGATTTGATGAACTATGGTTTCCTTATTGCTAAATTGGAAACCCCCACTTGACGTTTGAGTGAGGTGTGGCACAAAATTTCAAAAAGTGGATGACACAGGGGCAAAAATGGGTGATCAGAAAAAAAGCTAAAATTGATGCAATTTCAATTTCAGTTTAATTAATGTTAAATTTAATGAAGTTTATGTGTGTTTTTATTTCATGTACAGTACTTACTTAGAATGTTTAGAAGAGCTGTAAAGTTGTATTTCGTTTTACTGATATTTTTGGTATTGAATGATATTTGTACACAAATGTATTGAGAAAGTTATTATAAGAGATTAAGAGAGCGGGAATTGAAACATTTCTTCTCACAAGTTCCAAACATTTGAATCCCATTTTTGTTTTAAGATGCTTAAAGTAAGCATCACCAACATTGTGTTGGCTGGAAAACCAAAGGCAAGTCAGATGGCACTGTTATCATTTGCATTTTAGCATTTTCAATTTTTCTTATTTTTTGTGTGGGTAAATCCCCCAAAAAACTCTATATTTTAAGGCTTGTGATATAATTTGGTAATGTCATGGCGGAGCATGACAGGAAACTATGTTGCTCATATTAACATTTCACTGAATGAATGTGTTTGGAATATCATGAAAAATGGAATCTGAGGAGCTCCACATTCCTCTCCCCTAGTTTAAACAGAATATTGTCTCCAGTGGTATATTGGTGCCTTTACAGTTGTCCTTAACTTCTGATGACTACATGGATATGTCTTGTCTTCTTAACAACATTATGGAACTGGTTTGCCATGTATTTTTCAATTTTCCTGTCCACTCTAGAGCTCTAGTCTAGTGGTTTTCCATCCAGTTATGTCACTATCTCATCTCAGATTGTACTAATTGTACTAATTTTCTAATTTTTTCCCACACAAGTTTTAAGACATAAGCATTCATATTGTAGTGCAAATTGTTTTATCATGCTTACCACAATCTTCACATAAAATAATACATAATGCAAAAGTGACAAGGTGAAGTGAGAAACTTTCTGAAAATCAGCCCTCCCTATCATCTAGAGCCACCGAGATGTGTGGGGATTGCATTGCCCAGACATTAATGATTGAGGTTAACTCATCCTTCCATCCTTCCGAGGTTGATAAAATGAGGACCCAGATTGTTGGCTGACTCTGTAAACCACTTAGAGAGTAAATCACTAAGAAGTGGTACATCGGTCTAAGTGTTATTGCTATTATTCTGGAATTCTGTCCCAGAATTTTGCAGTCCAATTAGATCCTCAAAAATTTTGGCCCAGGATAACATTGTTAGGACTACAAAATGCTTACTTTTTTACTTTCCAAAGGATAACTGTGTTTTTCAATGGTTAGTTTTTAAATTAAAAGAAGATATAGTGCCCTCAAGGTAGCTTTGTTTTTTCATTTTCAAATATCTGGTTCATACAAGTTAAATTTGTGCAGATCATTCTAATGGAACTGTAGTATTCTATACAGAAAACATTATTTTGGCACAGTCTATAAAAACATATTTCTTGCGCGCGCGCACACACACACACACCCTGTTCAATGTTTAGGAATTTTTGAGTGGAGGAATATTAAATTGCTGAATCTTTTCTTGTTATAACTCTTTCTATCATGAATACCCCTACATTTTTTTTTTGGTTGAAAATGTATTGTAGTTCCCCAAATGCGATGGATTTTATTAACTGTATTGCTGTTTCTGTTTTGTTTTAAAAGGGGAAGCCAGTTTCTCAGTAGCCGTAGCGGGGCAGCCTTTATTGGTGGCATTTGTTCACTGCTGAAAGGTGGTGGTGTAAATGAAGTATGTCGGCATTATTCTACAAACACAAAATGATAGTCCCATAATTGTCAAATTATTTCTACTTCTGCTTTTATTTATACTTTGCATCAAGTTCCTGCTTTATGTCGTTTCCAAGGAAAAGCAACCATTGGCCAGGTCTTTCCTTTAAATGTTTGGGACTCCTTAAATAGGAAAAATCTCAGCTGCTCATCTGTGATCTGAAAAATTTCATAGTATATGCATTTTAGGCTACAACATAATATTTTAAAATTTATTTTTGAAGGAAGGGAATGCTATTTCCATTTGCAGAAATGTGTATATTTTATTTACCCAACTGTCTGAGGATGGAAGGCTTAAACATTTTGCCTCTTAACATGAGCCTGGTTAGAATTTTATGTTATTTTTTTTAGTTTGATTCAATTTATTTTATTTTACTGGATAGAGACAACTTTACCAATGGTTTTTGTTAAAGCTTCTTATTTCACCCCAAATAGTAGGTACTGTATACGGAGCTTTAATTATCCGCCTAGTTTGGAAAAGGACAACTTGTCGCAGCCAACATGCTGCGAGACAACTCATCATGGGACAATTCAACAAATACAGAAGTTAAATTAATTTTGATGGAACTATGCCCAATAGTAATAAAATAAAGAAAGTCAATCCAGAAATTCAAAAGTTACAATAATTTCAATGAAAACTAATAATAAAAGTAACTGAATGAAAAAAGAATACACTGTTGAAATGTCCCATGGCAGGTGGCAAGTCAGCTGTGATGAGTTGCCCTGTGGCAAGTTGGCTATAGCGAGTTGGTCACAGTGAGTTGGCTGTGGAGAGTTGTTCTAGACCATTCTAGCTGTCTTTTTCATATATATTTTTCCTTTTATTTTTAAATTGTAAGCTACACAAGAGTTCCTGAGAATTGAGACCCCTCACAATCAAATAAATATAATAAATAATCATAACAAAGAGTGACAAAGAATTATGGTTAGGGGACTTATCTAGCACTAGAGTTAACTCAACCACAGAGTAAAAACTTAATTGCCTAACTCAAATAGGTTATTGCAAGCATACAGGGCATTTAAAAGAAAGTTTATACAACATAATGAATATGTTTGGCTCTGAGCCAAACTTATGCTTAATATTTCATCTGTCTTTGTTTTTATTGTTTTAAACAGTGCTTTGCAAATTTTTGCTAGTTTGTTTACTCATCTGCATTTCAAAGCATACTTTGGGGAATAAATGCCCCAGGATGGTTCAATATGTTTTGCTAATTTAAAATTTCTAAAATGGAAATGCTTTAAAGTCATTGTCTTGTTTTTCAGTTTGGAAAGCCAGATTTAATGGCTGTTACATTGGCACAGTCATTGGCACACAATCTTGGGATCTTCTCAGACAAAAGAAGGTTGCAAAGTGGTAAGAAATGTTGAGGTTTCAATACAGATTCTTTTTTCTGGTGAATAAATTCTCATACTTTTTATTCCAACAGAGCCATTGTTAGCTTTGGTAATTAAATATGACTTTTTAAAAAAGATTGCTTGCAATGTCTGTAGGAATCCGGTTGAATTAACTGAAAAGGAACCTTAAAAATAGTCACAGAACTGAAATTCTGTCCAGCTTGTATCACAGTCTAAGATTTTTTAGCACTTTTTAATTCCAATTTGCCTTAATTGAAAATCTAAAAAGTGCATACATTTAAACATTAAATATAGCATTGCCTATATAAGATATAGGGACTTGGTGGCTCGATGGCTAAGATGCTGAGCTTGTCGATCAGAAAGGTTGACAGTTTGGTGGTTCAAATGCCTAGCGCCATGTAACAGAGTGAGCTTCCATTACTTTTCCCAGGTTCCTCCAACCTAGCAATTTGAAAGCATGAAAAATGCAAGTATAAAAATAGGGACCACCTTTGGTGGGAAGGTCACAGCATTCCGTGCACCTTCAGCATTTAAACATGCTGGCCAGATGAGCTTGGAGACGGACAGCGCTGTTCTTCAGCTTTGAAATGGAGATAAGCACTGCCTCCTAGTTGGGAACGACTAGCACATATTTGTGAGGGGAACCTTTACCTTTACCTTATATAAGATGTTGAGAAAAAAATTCCTGGAAAGTTATGAGATCATCTATGGCTTAAGTCACAGCAATGTTAGTTTTCAAATTGACCCCATGTCAATTATTTATACTGGTTTTGCAAAAACAAAAAGAGTTTGAGAATAATTTCTACTCTGCCTTGAAAAATCTGAAAGGAATCTTTCAGATTCCTTCAACTTCTTAAAGGACTAAAGGGATGTTGACATCCTAATCAATTTATCAGATTACAACAAAAATAACAATAATGTATTTTGTGTTGTGGCCTGCCAGCTGCCAGCAGATTCAAAAAAGGAGGAGGTTGGGGAGGAACATGGACCAGTCCTGGAGTCTGGAGAAGACTCTGATGAGGGCTCTGTGTCAAAGACAGAGAGCCATATGCTAGAGCCGAATGCCAGTTACCAGCTGCCTTCAGAGTCAGACATCAGTGAGACAGATGAATAGCTGGAACCTATTCCCAGTGTGCACATGTGCAGAGTTGTCAGACAAAGAAAACAGCTAAAGAACAGGGGTCAACTTGGGAGTAAGGCCACAGGTGGATGATGAATGGCCCTACCAGAGGAAATAAAAGAGGAGCGAATGGGGAGTGCAGTTGCAGGAGACAATTAATTCGCTTAATTGGTTTGTGACTTTCCGACACTCTTTGCCAAGTTTTGGAGATATAGGCCAGTCAACTTTCCAAGCCAGATAAGGTCTGTGAATGCAAATCCTCCCTTGAAAGACTTTGCTGGTTGTGAAAGAGCAGAATTCACAGTAAATTAATAAAAGGGGGGTTTTCTCGGGACAAAGAATTCCTTCATGCTCTTGGGAACCCTAGGTCAGAACATTTTGAGGGAAAACACTTTATCCTTTGTATACTGATTGTATAAGACATGAGATGTAGCTATTGTGATACACTTATATTGCATTATGATATACTGAATACATGTATTTATTTTTTTGGAACAAACATTTGAAATAAACCATGTATAATGGTAAATGTTGTGTTCTAGGTAGTTCTTGACTTGACCATAAATGTCTTCAAAATTTGCTTTGCTAAGTGAGACATTTATTAAGTAAATTTTGTTCCATGTTACAACCATTCCTGCCATAGTTGTTCAGTGAATTACTGCAGTTGTTGTTAGTAATATAGTTGTTAAGTAAACCTGGCTTTCCTGTTGACTTTGCTTGTCAGAAGGTCACAAAAGATGATCAAATGACCCAAGGACACCGCAACCCATTATAAATATGAGTCATTCGTCAAGCGGCTGAATTTTGGTCATGTGACCCTGGGGATACTACAACAGTCATAAATGTGAAAAACTGTCATAAATCACTTTTTTTCTGTGCCCTTGTAACTTTGAACAGTCAGTAAATGAACGTTGTAATTTGAGGACTATCTATGTAACAATCTGTAAAAAACAGAACACAAAACAAAACAAGAGGATATCCATTCAGTCTATACAAAAATACACACACATCAAGCAAGGGTTTCATCCGTTTTAGTCCAAAGGTTGGGACAATAACCAGGCTTTTGTCCCTTACTTCCAGAATACCAACAGGGTGGGACCCCCAAAGATTTTAGGGGAGCTCATTTCCAGAGGGCAGATGCTGTGACAAGGAATGCAAGCTTTCAAGTTCATCTTTCAAAAGATGGCACTTTATGACAAAATAGAGAGTTGCGCCAAATTTAAATAGTAACAAATTTGTGATAACACACTGCTTCATTTTCTATTAAAACAGAGAGGTATACAATTACCTGCTGCAAGATTGCATGATGTTTTTTATTTAATTATAGTTCCTTATTTAATATAACATGTGATTGCTCACTTTTATATTGTAATGTGAATTGCCTATTTTATTTATTTTAGGTGAATGTAAATGTGAGGATACATGGTCCGGATGTATAATGGGAGACACAGGGTGAGAGGTTTTCTTTCAGAGATTTCTATGCAATAGAAATGTAAATTTGCAGATAGTTAATAGATGAAAACCTGTGGCTGCTTAAAGCTGTTAACAGAAAAATGATATACATATGACTCAATTGACACTGATGTACCAATTAGTGAATTAATGCATAGTTAATTAGCTTCAGAGCCAGTTTTGCGTAGTGGTTAAACCATCAGTCTAGAACGTGCGAGGCAATGAATTCTAGTTCTACCTTAGGGACTAATAAGCCCATTGGGTGATTTTGACCCAGTCAATTTCTTCAAAGAAAAAGAAGAAATCAGAGAAAACAATTTCCATTTCCATAACAATGTTGCTGTGAAAACTGTGTGGACTCTCCAGAAGTCAAGGGAGATTTGAAAACAACAAATATAAATACTTTACATTTACAGTTTTAGAATCATATTTGTACAGATGATTATGAATTCCAAGGATTGATTATTTGTTACATTCAGAAAAGAATATATTAATCTATATTATTCTAGATATAATTCCTGACATCTCCAGTCCTAAGAATATGTATAGTAATTCCTCATCATCTGGAGAGAGATATGTTGACTACAATTCCTTAGAGATTTGCACCTTGGTTCCTGATAGACAATTTGAAAAGAATTTAGACAAATTTATGGTGCATAGGCTGCTTAACAGATATTAATTACAATTAAGTGGTGAAACCTCCAGATTCAGGGCTACTCCAGAAGCAGTATAGATCTGAATCTGGAAGACATATGAAGCTCTCTGGATTAAAAATCTCTCTGGCTGGTGAGTAATATGATGTATTCTCAGAAGATAATATACTACCCTGACTACTGGTCCCAGCATATGAAAAGATACCCTTTCTACAAAGTCTTTGACTTATAAAGGACATGTCACGATTGTTGTCAGATACTGAGGAGTCTAGCCTAGAAACAAGTATTCCCCAAAACGTTCTCAATGTTGTCAGTATTCATAGTTCTCCCAGAGAAAAATACAATGCAAGTTTAGGCTGCAATTCTATATCAAGAAAATAACATATGGTCAAGGATATTTGACTGGACACTTGCATTCATAACACTTGTTTCATATATCTTAGTAGCAGGTGAAAGCCTATATTGTATTTGCTGTATAACTTTGAATATTTTTGTATGAAGTTTAGAGAATTGTGCATTAATAAAGCCCAAGTTGAAGATTGCAACTGCATTCTGCATCAACTTAAACATGTTTTTAAATGTATTATGTAATTTTCAGGTATGAATGTAGAGAAAAGAAGTGCTCAATTAAAATGATCTAGCCTACTGTTCCAGAAAATTTAGAGTTATGGATAGTTTTCCTATTTTTTTTTATATTTGGTCATGAAATAACTTATTGGCCCAGCTGCAGAATGAAATTTCTTTTTAATTTTGTAGAAATGAACTGACTTTTTTTTTTTTTTTGGATCGCAGTTATTATCTTCCAACTAAGTTCTCCAAATGTGATATTGAGGAATACCATGAATTTTTAAATAATGGTGGTGGAGCCTGCCTTTACAACAAGCCTTCCAAGGTAAAAACAAAAATAATTTTGTTTGCAAATTTTTCTTTCAGTTCTTAATTTAACAGTCTCATGACAGTTGTGTTGAAATGCTTAACTGAAGTGTTTGATAGTAAACATATGGAAGTTATTATAATAATGCTTATTATGGTTGGTTTCACAGTCAGCCAGATTATTATTATTAGTGATTTTCCTAAGCATTTTAGAAATCAAGATGCCCAAATTATTTTGATCAAGAATGGCATTTCATCTCTAAATGATGTAGCTATCCAAAAATAGTAATTGATCACAGAAAAAAACCTTTAATTTCAATCAGTTCTCCTACTAAGAATCCACAGCTAATATGTGAGGACTAATATTTAAAAATTCAGGAGCAAATACACTAAAACCAGACTAACAAAGTAAAATCTTCAACTCAGAAATAGGAGGTTTTTATATCAAATGTACATATAAAAATAAAGCTTCACTATAAATATGGACCTGGATATTATACTTGGCAATTACTGATATTCTTTCTTAAATTTTATTCTAATTCTTGCAATAATTTTTGAATATCATAGACTTCCATCCTTGAAACACTACATACTAAGCCTGATTTTTTATTTAAAAAAAAAACATTTTTGTGTTACTATAGCAGGGTGCAATGGCTTATTGTGGTCCTGGAAATTTTTTCCTCATTAAATGAAAATGTGAAAATCAAGACTTGTATACAGGGAGATATATAGCACCCATTTCTATAATTATATCTACAGTACATCTTTTCTGCCATTGAAATAATGATCCTCTACCATCTGTCATCATGCATGGCAAGATACTAATATGTTACATTTTTAATGCTTTCTTCTTTTTGTATTGTAGCTCCTGGATCCCCCAGAATGTGGTAATGGTTTTGTTGAAACTGGGGAAGAATGTGATTGTGGCGCTCAATCGGTAAATTTAACATTACATAGCTAATTAGAGGCAGCTCTTCTATTCTAGTTAAGAGGCTCTTTCTAATGGTTTTAGATAAGTTCTTCAATATTGAATAGTTTGTGAAAAATGAGTTCTTTGCACTCTAATGGTAGAGAGGAAAATTTGAAGAGTTGCAATTTGCAAGCAATTATTCTTCAAAAACCAAAATGAGGATTTTCTTCACAGCTTTGTGACAGTGAATGAAACATAGACTCCTCATTATGATCCAGAAGCAAAGTATCAGCCGTGAAATAAATATTATCACAAAACTTCACCTATGGAAACAAAAATTCAAAACACAGGATTCAATAGGAAAACTTATAGTTGTCATTTTTTTGAGGTGCAAGTGCTATTATTCAGATGGGCTTCATTGTTGCCTAGTACGATAATCAACTAAGAGTGCTGCATTTTAATACTCAAAGACTTTGAGGCAAATTTTAAACAAGAGTTCAGAAGTGCAACAAGAAAATTTTGCTGCAGTATGACAATATAAGATCCAATACCTCATGAATTATCCAAGAAGCAATTGCAAAACTGGAGCTCAGTGTTTTACTCCGTGTATTATACAGTTTTGGTGCCACTCATTTCACAAAATTTTCCCTTCCTGGGTATTTATTTCACTGAAACAGATGAAAAATTGAAAAATTAGAAAGAATGATCCTGGCTAAAGAGACAGCCCAGAGACATTTTGTGACAGCTTTAGGAAGCGTGTCCGTCATTTGCAGAAGTGTGAAAGAAATGTAACAATGTGAAGTGTAACAAATCTGCTTATGTGGAGAAAAAAACACAGGTAAAATTAAAAACTCACTTAAAGCATTATTTTTCTATTTTCCTACAATGGTCCTAATTAAATTTATTGAGGTGAGGGTATTACTTTTCATCCAGTCATACTACACAAATTACAATTGAATTAATGCCATCTTTAACTCCAATGTGCTCCTTCTTTGCTTCCTTCCTCAAAAAAGGGAAAAAATGATCTAGGAAACTACAGACCAATCAGCCTGACATCAGTACTTAGGAATATTCTGAACAGATAATTAAGCAACATATTTGTGAACACCTAAACAGTGTTTCTCAACCTTGGCAACTTGAAGTCCGGACATCTTCAAGTTGCCAAGGTTGAGAAACACTGACCTAAAAGCAAGCAAAGTTATAACCAGAGGCCAACATGGATTTGTTAAAAACCCAATGTACTAAACAAATCTTATTTCATTCTTTAACAAAGTGACTAAATTAAAGGATCAGTAAAATACTGTGGACATAGTATACTTGGATTTCAGTAAGGCATTTGACAAGGTAGACCACAACCTATTTCTTTGTAAGTTAGAAAAATGTGGAATAGAGAGCATCACCAGATAGAACTGGCTGACAAATGACACTCAACATATAGTCCTTAAGGTTGTCTTAGGTCCAGTACTCATTCACATCTACATAAATGATTTAGGGATAGAAGAGGAACTTGTAATTTGCAGATGACACCAAGCTGGCAGGAATAGCCAAAACTCCAGAAGACAGGCTTGAGATATAGAAGGATCTTGACAAACTTGAACATTGAGCTCTATCTAACAAAATGAAATTCAGTGGTGAGAAAAGTAATGTTTTACATTTAGGCATGAAAAACCAAATGGCAGGTATAGAATATGTGAAACCTGACTCAATAGTAGTAACTGTGAGAGGATCGAGGAATCCCAGTGGACAACCACTTAATTATTAGCCAGTAGTGTGCTGAAGTCACCAAAACAAGAAAGAAAAGAAAATGCAGTCATAGGCTGCATTAACAGATGGATAGAATCAAGATCATGTGAAGTGCTAATACCACAACCTAATCAAGATCATGTGAAGTGCTAATACCACAACCTATTCTTCTTCTAAAGCAGGACAAAAAGCAATGGATGAAAACTTGTGTCAAGAAAAGACACAATCTAGAACCAAGGAGAAACTTCTTGACAATGAAAATAATTAATCAGTGGAACAGCTTATCTCCTGAAGTTGTGGGTGCTACATCACAAGAGGTTTTTAAGAAGAGATTGGACAGACATTTGTCCAAAATGGTGTAGAATCTCTTGCTTAGGTGGGGTGTTGGACTAGAGGACATCTTGGGTCTCTTCCATCTCTATTATTCTGTTCTGTTATTCTGTTATTTTTTTCTGCGATCATGTATATCCATCCCGTCAAGCCTAAAGAAATCTGGAATAGTATAGGTTCTCCTGAAATGAGCAGGCAGTTGGACTAGAGGACATCCTAAGTCCCTTCCAAGCCTATTATTATAAGTTCTTTTCTGGCGTTCTCCCTCATGCTATCAAAATACTGTTGTTTTCTTTGTAATCTGAAGTGTGCATTATGCCCAGAGTAGGGAGACAAGTGAAATTTTGAGTAGCAAGCATCTCCACAGTTTTCTGGCCAAGCTGCAGCACGTTTCGGTCAAACTGCTGTTTCACCATTGGTTCCATTCCCTAGGAATGTCATGCTGAAGGTGAAGATTGCTGCAGTTCCTGCACTCTAACTGCTAACTCTCAATGCAGTAATGGACTTTGTTGTAGAAAATGTCAGGTACGTATTGAAATGACTTAGGGGGGGGGGAAGGAACCCATCTTTATTATGATTATGAAATTATTTATTTAGCATATGGCATATCATAGGTGGACTAGTAATATATACTGACATTTCATCTAGATCAGTGATGGCTAATCTTTTTGTTGTCGTGTGCTGAAAGCGCGTGCCCCCTGCACCCATAACACAATGGGTGCATGACACCCCCGTGTGCCGCCCTGCGCATATGCATGTGCCCCCCCTTTGGTCCCCCTCCTCTCCTGTGCATGCACACGTGACCCCCCCACTCGATTTTGGGCCTACTAGGCCTCCCTACAACCTCCTTGGACCAAAAATGGACCATGGGGGGGTGGCTCTGTCCTTGCACTCCCCTTGTCCCTATGCATGCACGAGGGTCCCCCCACCCCCATGCATGCATGTGCGTCTTCCGCCTGCACCCTGCCCATCGTGAATGTGTGGCAGAGAATGTGTTGGAACAGCCGCTACTGCCACTGCTGTCCTCATCACCGCCATTACTGGCCGTTTCACCACCTCGCAATTCATCATCTGCTGCGTTTTTGACATCTGGCTGTTACTCTTACATATTATCCTTAACACTGACCATTATTATGATAGACATAAGCTTCCCGCTACCCCCCCTGAACACTGTCGGCTGCCCCCCTCCCATGGACATGTCATCTTCTCGTTCCATCTCCCCGTGATATCATCCCGTCTGGTTGATGCCACACTCTCCTCTATGTTATACTGTGACAGAACTTTATTCCCTTCGGGAACTCCCCCTTTCCTGGGGATGGCCTTCTTGACTATCAAGATGCTTCCTTAATGACAGATCTTGGGATCCCGAGAGGCGGCATGCGAAGAAGAGACTTCTTAGGTTTTTTTTACAGGGGTGTTTAAATCAAATTTTTAAGGGGGGAGCAGGGGGGTTGATTTGGATGGCTCAGACAGGTTTGGGGGGGAGTCTGCCAGGGCACAGGCCAGAGTTAACTAAGGGATGCGGGTCGGGAGTGCTGGGAAGGGTTGGGATTCCGGGGGAGACATTAAGCCATTCCATTGGGGGGTTTACCATCTCTACTGTTTGTGGGAGAGGCAGATATGGTGGGGGCCGAGGGCCAAATTATGTTTGGGGGATGTGGGTTCACTGTTTAAGAGCGATTGCACGTTCCAACCCTCATCATCCTTCTTACACCCCTGGGATTACAGGATCCTGGTCTCTGGTTGGTGTCGCTTAATGCCAGGCCCGTGGTACAAAAGGCTCCCCTCATTTACGACCTCATACAAGAGAGTAGACCGGACCTGGTGTGCATTACGGAGACCTGGTTGGGCCATGAGGGGGGTGTTCCCCTTAGTGAGTTATGCCCACTAGGCTTCCGGGCGTTTCAGCAGCCGAGAGTCCAGGGCAGGGGTGTGGGGGCGTGGCGGTGGTTATTAGGGAACGTTTCGGACCTCAGGAGGTCACTGTGCCTCAGATAGCCGATGTGAGTCCCTTTTTGTGAAATGGGACCTTGGAGTTCAGGTGGGCCTTTTTGTTACGTACCTGTCTCCCTGCTATGTTTCATCGGCCCTGCCGGAGCTGCTGGATGTGTTAGCTGGATTGGCGGTTGATTTCCACAGGCTTATGATCCTGGGGGATTTCAATCTGCCTTCCATTGGCGAGACATCCGAGTCAGCTCGGGAGTTCATGGCTTCCATGACGACTATGGATCTAACTCAGTTAATTTAAGACCCCATCCATAATGGGGGACACACGCTCAACCTGATTTTTGTCTCTGGGCAGTGGATGAATGATCTAGATTTAGGGGATATTTCTATCCAACCCTTGTCATGGTTGGATCATTTCCTCATCAGGCTTAACTTCCATACTGCTACCCCTCTCCGCAGGGAGGCGGAACCGACTAGATGATTCTGTCCCAGGTGCCTGATGGACCCTGAAAGATTCCTGATGGAGCTTGGGACTTTCCCTGAATCCCTTGCTCATAACTCGACCGAAGCCCTAGTGGAAGCCTGGGATAGGGTGGCCACTGAGGCTTTGGATCGTGTTGTGCCTTTGCGGCCTCTGACCCGGTGTCAATCCTGGGTACCTCCCTGGTTTACTGTGGAGCCCCGGGAGATGAAATGCCAGAAAAGATGCCTAGAGACTGGTTGGAGGGCCAGCCGGTTTGAATCTGATCGAACACTAGTAAGAATTCATATTAAATCCTACCTAGTGGCGATAAAAGTGGCAAAACAGCAACATTTTTCTGCTCTAATTCCGTCCGTAGATAACTGCCCAGCCACCTTGTTTAGGGTGACCTGCTCCTTACTTAACCAAGGAACTGGGAAAGACCCCTTGCAGGGTAGGGCTGAAGAATCTGTTCAGTATCTGCAGGATAAAATCACTCAGATCCGGACTCTGGTTTGGACTCTGACTGGGTAGATTCAGGCGAGTTGACGGGGATGAATCTTGTAGAGACCATCTGGAATGAGTTTGATCCTGTGACCCCCGAGGGCATGGACAGGATTATGGGGAGACTCAGTGCTGCCAGTTGTGTGCTGGACCCGTGTCCCTCTTGGTTAGTCTCGGCTTCCCGGGAGGTGACACGAGGCTGGCTCCAGGCAATTACCAATGCTTCATTGAGAGAGGGGTTCTTTCCCACCGCCTTGAAGGAAGTGGTGGTGAGGCCCCTTCTTAAGAAGCCTTCCCTGGACCCAGCTTCTTTAGCCAACTATCGTCCGGTCTCCAACAAAGCGAAGGTTGTTGAGAGTGCGGTAGCATGTCAGCTTCCCCAGTATCTGGATGAGGCTGTCTACCTGGATCCGTTTCAGTTGGGTTTCAGGCCCGGATACAGCACAGAGACGGCATTGGTCGCGTTGGTCGATGATCTCTGGTGTTCCCGGGACAGGGGCTGCTCCTCTGTCCTGGTTCTATTAGACCTCTTGGTGGCTTTCGATACCATCAACCATGGTATCCTACTGTGATGACTCGGGGGTTGGGAGTGGGGGGCACTGTTTTTCAATGGTTCTCTTCCTACCTGTCGGATCGATCACAGTTTGTGTTGACTGGAGGGCAGGGATAGACCCCGAGGCACGTCACTTGTGGGGTGCCCCAGGTGTTGGTTCTCTCACCCCTCCTGTTCAACATATATATGAAACCACTGGGTGAGATCATCCGTGGTTTTGGGGTACGGTATCATCAATATGCTGATTATACCCAACTTTTCATCTCTACCCCAAACCACCAAAATAATGCCCTCAACGTGATGCCCCAATGCCTGGAGGCTATGCGGATCTGGATGGGGAGGAACAGGCTCAAGCTCAATCCCTCCAAGACTGAGTGGCTGTGGTTTCCGTCATCCTGATTTGTGCATCTTGTTCTATCTTTGATGATAGGGGGAGAAATTTTAGCCCCCTCAGAGAGGGCCCGCAATCTGGGAGTCCTCCTGGATATGCAGCTTAGTTTAGAAGAACACCTGATGGCCGTGACCAGGGGGGGCTTTTTCCAGGTTCGTCTGGTACATGAGTTGCGCCCCTTCCTGGATCGGGATGCTCTGTGCACAGTCACTCATGCCCTCGTCGTTTCTCGCCTGGACTACTGTAACGCTCTCTACATGGGGCTGCCCTTGAAGAGCACCCGGAGGCTTCAACTGGTCCAGAATGCGGCTGTGTGAGTTATCATGGGGACACCTAGGTGCTCCCATGTTACACCCCTTTTAGGCAGCCTGCACTGATTGCCAGTTGTCTTCTGGGTGCGATTCAAGGTACTAATTATGACCTTTAAAGCACTCCATGGCTTAGGCCCAGGATAACTGCGAGATCTCCTACTGCCACCGGTAGCCTCCCACTATCCAGTGCGATCCCACAGAGTTAGCCTCCTCAGGGTGCCGTCGGCCAGACAGTGTCGGCTAGAGACCCCCAGGGGAAGAGCCTTCTCTGTGGGAGCGCCTTCCCTCTGGAATGAGCTGCCCCCGGAGCTTTGTATAATCCCCGACCTCCGGTCCTTCCGATGTGCCCTAAAAAGCTGGCTTTTCCATCAAGCCAGCCTGGCCTGAACAAAACAAAATAAATTATTTATTATTGTTAATTTTAATGAAATTTGTTTTTAAAAAATGTTACTGTTAATCTTAATTGGGTTTGTTTTGGATATTCTATTTCATTTTTTTTAAAAAAAATTGTAATATGTGTTTCTTTTAATGTTGTACGCCGCCCTGAGTCCTTGGGAGAAGAGCGGCTTATAAATCCAATAAACCAAACCAAACCAAACCCAAAAATTAGCTGGCTGGCAGGAGGTGTGCAGACATGCATGGTGGAGCTGAGCTGGGGCGACAGCTCACGTGCCTGCAGAGAGGGCTCTGCCTGCCACCTGTGGCACATGTGCCGTAGGTTTGCCATTATGGATCCAGATTAATTAAATACAATAAAATATAAATGTTGAAAAGATTTATATTCAAATACCAACGTCTAGGGCATCTAACCATTGAAGCGCAACATTGTTTATATGAAAGAAAAAATCAGATACTGAACTGTTATATGCCCTCAGCTTAGCTGGTCATGATGTGATCTACAGTTTGACATGGAAGTTGCACTATGCCCCATTCACACAGAGAGTCCTTGTAGACCCCATGTGAGGTAGGAATCCTATTCAGGATTGTACATTGGCATTTTTGGGGGTGAGGTCATTTATATATCTTCCTTTGTCTGGGTGTACAGAGATCCATTTTGGCTTTCCATTGGGAATCAATGTTAAAAGTTGTTGGGCAGGTGCTGTTCAAGTGCCAGTGGGGGCTTCCTGGATTTGAATCTTCCAGTTGTGGTATGAAATTAGTTGCCTCCTCATGGTGCACCTGGTTAGCATCATAGTGTAAACTAAACGACTGCAACTGCTGACTTTCCTGGCTCTCAAAATACATGGCAACAAAAACGAAAAAGTGAGATAATGAAATGATTTAAAAATAGTCTCATTCAGTACAATGCCAAAATATATAAACTCTGCCATACAAAATATCAAAGGGCAATCAAGGATTTTTTTTACTTTTTATTTCTATGCATGTTGCAGTCTAATACCTTAATCACTACACTATAAAGTAGAGTACACTGGCTGTTTTTATGATTCTGGTGAAATACGTTTCTTTATGATTATACAATTTAATTACACAAGAACTGAACTCTGGAACCATGAAGATATTCCAAGCATATGATTGTTGATACAAAAAACAATGTCAGCATTGTGTGCTGATCTTGTTGTTACAGATTATCAACCAATAAATTGATTTTTTTTTAAAGACTGAAAATCTTAAACTGAACATTTGAGAATCATATCTTTAATTATGGGAGTGGTATTGAGAATCTCCAGTAAACTAGAAGTAAAAACATTACTTATATATATGTGTATGTGTATGTGTATGTGTATGTGTATGTGTATGTGTATGTGTATATGTATATGTATATGTATATGTATATGTATATGTATATGTATATGTATATGTATATGTATATGTATATGTATATGTATATGTATATGTATATGTATATGTATATGTATTCAAACAATTGTAAATATATATGGTAAATGTCTCCAAATGTTACTTTTTATATTTCAGTTTGAACTTAAAGGTGTGGTGTGCAGAGAAGCTGTAAATGATTGTGACATTCCAGAGACATGCAAAGGGGACTCTAGTCAGGTAAAGCTCATTAAAAAAATGGAAAACATAATTTTTGGAGACTTTTTACAGGTAGTCCTCAACCTACAACATCAATTGAGCTCAAAGTTTCTGTTGTCAAGTAAGACATTCGTTAAGTGAATTTTGCCCCATTTTATGATTTTTCTTAACCTTGGTTGTTAAGTGAATTGATGCAGTTGTTAAGCTAGTAACATGGTTGTTAAATGAATCTGGCTTTCCCATTGACTTTGCTTGTGAGAAGGTTGCAAAAATTGATCACATGAACCTGGGACACTGCAACACCATAAAATCAGTTGCCAAATGTCTGAATTTTGATAATATGTCAATGGAGATGCTGCAATAGTTGTAAATGTGAAAAATAGTCATGTTACATTTTCCCCAGTGTCATTGTAACTTTTTTACAATAATAAATGATTGTAAGTTGGGGACTACTTATATTTAATGAAAAGCAAGATTTGGAAAACTTTTAAAAATTAATTTTAGATATTACAGTTATCACAGGGTTGATTATTTAATTCATTCTGCTTTATCTTTAGTGCTCTCCAAATCTCTACAAAATAGATGGGTATTCATGTGATAATGAACAGGTATGTACAATGTATTCGATTTTTATTATCAGAATATAAGGCAGATTGTATCCTAAAACCAAGCTGAGATTCTGAAAGGTTGTTGCATTCATGGTTTCCACCAAAGAGTCCTATCTGTAATTGATTGGTACAATGGGAGCCTTCAATACTAGACTGATACTTTCTTCTTACAATGAAAAGAATAAACATGTGACTTGAGTTTAAATATTGGGTCATGTACCTCACCAATTGGTTTTCTGTTGCTGAAGAAAAAAATTTCAGTTAACGCTTCAGTTAAGTTTGTTCCTCTGATTATTCATGACCCTATTGTATGTTCATTGTTTGGCTCAATTCCACATGTTTATTATTGTATCTCTTTTCTCTCGCTAATTAGAATGCAAAATATATTTCAGCAAGGTCTGTAACCAAGAAAAAAAAATACCCCTTCATTTGCTGTGTGACATTATGCTAACAGATACAGTCTTAAATATGTAGCACTCATTATGCATGTTGGCTTTACAAAATTGATGCATTAATGATTTTTAATGGTTAATGGTTAAAATGGCTTTAAAAAATCCCTATATGAAGAAAAATTAAAAAGCTGAACAAGTTGGACTTGTTGAAATTTATAACTGGTTCTGCTTAGAATGGAAAGATAAAATGTATTTCAATGATGACCACCAGATGGCAGTACAACTCTAGTAAATAGCTTCTGGCTTTGAAGTCATAACCTGTGTGCTTCTGATCAAATGGAAAATTCTTCTCAAAGCCTTAGCAATCAGCAGTTCGACCAAAATGGGATGTTGGAATTCATAAGCATTTCTCTTTCAATATAAATAGTATTAAATATATAAAACAATATATATTGTGCTAACAATACTCTTTTGAGATGGCCATAGAACCGGTCAGAAGCTTACAATGCCTCACCATTATTGTGAACCCATAATAACACAAAAGCCTGCTCATTCTGCCAAATGATAGAAAGATGACCATCTTGCAGCTTGTCATCTGCTTTCAGTATGCAAGGCTGTGGGAAGGAGGCAGGAAGGATAAGTTGGAGTGAGAAGAGGCAGTACAGCCTATATATGAGGGTTGTGGTAAGAAATCATTTGAAAGAGCCTCTGACTTAACTGGCTCACTATATGTCAGCCCAAGAATTTACTGTTACAGTTTTAAAGGTTATATTTTCACTCCTGACTGGCATTGAAAATGTATGTTTGCCAGCTACATGGAGCTTGATGTTCAGATGATGAGATCTCATAGTCTGATTAAGCTTCAAAGTTAGCATCATCTGCATAAACTCAATATCATGGATGGCATTTCTCTTCCATTCTTTCCATGGATGCTCATCTCCTTTCAGTACCTAAAACCTCAGAAAACTTCAAGATGTTTAGCAATCCCAACAAAGTCAATGAGATCTCTCATGGACAGTAGACATAAATGACCCTCTTTCTAGATCCAGTTTACTATAGAAACCTTCCTTGGGAAGGGAATATACTGTCTATGTTAAATAGCCCAGGGAGTGAGAATGCCTAAAGGATCATAAATGTCGTGGAACTGTAAGCAACATAATTTCCCTTGGAGAAGTTCCCCCTAAAAGGCTGCACATCTTCCTCTGATAGACCATGTGACCAGTGGTGGATTCAAATAATTTAGCCACCAGTTCTCTGGCCTGACTGGCTGAGTAAGCATGTCTGGGTGGCTGAGTGGGCAGGGCCAACTCGACATCACTCATGTCGAGGGGCACCTCGCCTTGCCCAGCCTCTCCTTGCCATGCCTGGCCATGCCTCACCCCTCCCCTCCTTGCGACTCCTTGTCACTGGCCTGGATGAGCAGCTGGGTGGCCGAGTGAGTGACTGGGCAGCGAAGCGAGTGGTGGCTAGGAGGAGAAGGGCAAGGTGGGGCCAGGCAAGGGGAGGCATGCTATTCAGTTGATTTGCTGAACTTCACAAAAAGTTAGCTACCGGTTCTACCGAACCTGTGCGAACCAGCTGAATCCCACCACTGCATGTGACAAAATTCACATCAGGAAGGAGGGAGATAGCAGACACAAAGAGTGAGATTTTAGTGAATGGAGATCATTGGACCTCTGAGGATTACAATGTGTTTGAATTGTATTCTTCAGAAGTCCAGTGATGGATCACCTAGCAATCCTCATTGTAACAGGTTATGAAAATTGAAGAAAAAATAGACATAAATAATCAAGACATAGAAGACGTCTGTTCACAGCTTATCTCATAAAGACAACTCAGCACAGGCTGCAAGAACCGGAAACTGAAATGTATTTGAATATAAGTAAGAATTGGAAATAATTTTTTCAAATGATTCAAAGGAATTCCTCATACAACATACAAGTTTATATAAACTATCATTAAAAAACATGCAATCTCTGCTGTTTTATTTTCTTCATCTTGTCCAAGGGTTTAATATTCAGCATAGGACCTACTAACCACCAATCACAAGATGGAGCAATTCATTTCATTTTCTGATCTATGAAACAGAAGCCATAGGGCCGCCTGGCCCAGTGATGGTTGCTTGGCACTGATGTTTTGTAGCATATGAACACATATTTGTTATTGTTAATTAAAAATAATAATAAATAAAGTATTGCATTCACTTCACACAAGTTTTGAAGAATATATTGGCAGTCACGTTGTTGCTCTTAGGCGTCATATTGGGAATCTAGTTAGTTAGGATAAAAGAGAGTTTCAAAATATCAAAGGACTTTGCGACAATTATGGGAGTTCAGACAGACTGCAAAAATACTATGAACAGGATTTGTTTTTTAAAATGCTTTAAATCCATTGAACAAAAGACAGCTAAATATAAATAGGGTAATTGAATTTCTCTTGGAAGCATGATACTGTTCTAAGCTATTTGATATATTAAGAAGGTAGTAATTATTAATTATTTTTTTAAAAAACCATCAGTTCAAATCTAAATGAATTTACTGGCAGGAAAGAAGGTTGCATTCAGATATGTTGTGCTAGGTATTTATGATTTTGGGAAGCTGCCCAACGTTGAATTAGTAAGTGAGAGCACTCAGTCCTAAATCCAATCAGTAACAGCAATTACAGCCCTTAGAGGTTCTTGTTTACAGTTCTTGTTCTGTGAATTTACAATAATTTGTACTCAGTTCCACTGTTTTTTTGCAGAAAATGAAAACTTGGAGCCATAATTCTTGAGAATGTTTAAGCAAAATACACGGCACAGAAATACCTATGTATTCAGTATCATCTCTGTTCCTCTGTAACAATAAGTAGAGAAAGGAAATTGTTGTATGCCACTCAGAGTTGTGAGACCAAGATCATATACATTAATCAAATAAATCACTTTTCTGGATCTGGTGGCATTCTGTTTTGAATCTTTAAGCATTTGAAATTAACAATTTATAAACCTGAATAAATTTTATGTTAAGTTGCAATCCTGAATCTCACTAAACACAGTCAAACTTACTTTGGCAGCACATGCCTGAATATGTTTACTTCCTAGATAGAAAAATAGATAAGCAATGGTTGTTTATTGAACAAATATTTACAAAATATGGTGATTACTTTCTAACATTTTTCTTTAGGGCATTTGTTTTGGAGGAAGATGCAAAACAAGAGACAGACAGTGTAAATACATATGGGGAGATAGTGAGTAATATCTTGAAATTGTGTGTTTTTGCTTCTTTTGAAAACTCGTTGATTAGGTATTAATGTTGATTAGGTATACCATGTATACGTATTATATGTTTCTTCCTCCTCCCAAAATGTGGTACCTTTCCAGAACTTTACCAGATTTCATTGTTCAAGAGGTGGTTTGGCAGTTATTGGAAATAGATTCTCTTAAAAAGCACTGAATTGAAATGGTCTGGAGATAGTTGAGATCCAGAACAACTCTGTGTAATCCATTTCTACGAAAATTCAAACCACTAAACTTACTTTCAGAAACTGCCTAATCATCCAATGATCCAGAGGGAGGAATGGAATAATCTGGAGTTCTCAAAAATGTTCCATTTCTGAATTGATGAATTTTGCACATCCTTATCTATTGCATGAAGGACGCGGTGGCTCAGTGGCTAAGATGCTGAGCTTATCGATCAGAAAGGTTGGCAGTTCGACGGTTTGAATCACGTAATGGAGTGCCCTCCCGTTACTTATCCCAGCTTCTGCCAACCTAGCAGTTTGAAAGCACGTACAAAATGCAAGTAGAAAAATAGGGACCATCTTTGGTGGGAAGGTAACATTGCTCTGTGCGCTTTCGGCGTTTAGTCATGCCGGCCACACGACCTTGGAGATGTCTTCAAACAGCACTGGCTCTTTGGCTTTGAAACGGAGATGAGCACTGCCTCCTAGAACTGGGAACAACTAGCACATATGTGCAAAGAGAACCTTTAACTTTTGTATCTATTGCATTTTGCCATTTTCTCTGAGCAACTGATGAATTTTTCTCTGTCTTATCTAAAGAAAATTTAAGGAATTTATCTTATCTAAAAGTCCTTGTTGTTCTTAGCATCATTTGGCTACCGCAGCAAATTCTTTTCCTGATGCCATTCTCCAGTTCCAGGAAAACTTTCATTTTGACTTGGTCCTCTTTATACTCCTAGGTGTTTTCAAAGTTTCATTAAGCGTGTTGGTTTTTTCTGTCTTCCATTCTTTTTAGTCTAATTAGAAATTCCCCCCTCTTCAGTTCTTTTTCCCATTAGTTTTCCCTAACGGAGAACCTATTTATCTATGTTCTGAATTTATTATAATTCATATATATGGAGCCAGAAGACTTTCAGCCATCAGGTAAATCTGTAAAACACTATAAACTGGAGTAAAAAATAAATTCAATAGAACTAGATAAAGCATTTTCTCTTTCATTTCCTTTTCCTTTCAGTATTTCTGGCATGCTGACTATGGCATAATGGAACATTAGGTTGAGTGCAAATAAAGATATCAGGTTGGCAAAGACTAGGTTAGATGGCATCATTTTAGATACAAATTCTTGTGTGTTTTTTATGCTCCAGCAGTTTTTTATATTTTATTTTTATACGACTATAAGAAAAATAATTGAGAGCATATAATATGTGGCTTTAACATGAATATTTACATTTACAATGTTGAATTTCTAACTCCAACCACACATCATTATCTTTTTAAATATATTTTGTGTGCAGAAGTGACATCAGCTGATAAATATTGCTATGAAAGATTAAATATAGAAGGAACAGAGAAAGGTAGCTGTGGCAGAGACAAAGATACTTGGATTCAGTGCAAGAATGAGTAAGTTAAGCCCACTCTGCTTGCATAATATAGTATTTGTGTTTGTATTCTATCATGGTTCATAAGCTTCTTTAAAAATATTCTTTTTCACTTTTAAACTTTCATGCTAATCTATGTAATGGTGATTCTTATTCTCCCTACATTTCTTGTAGAATCTTTGTTCTCCTAGTGCTCCTTCTCTAATGAATAATTATTAAATTGGCTGATTAGAATCTTGTGACTTTGTTTACAGCAGATCTTGATACTCCATTAATATTAATGGCAGGTTGTGTTTAGTTGCTATGAATAGCATTAAGATTGTACTTCTGAACACAAGTCTATAGAGTCCTGTAGCCTAGAGCAGCGTTTCTCAACTTTGGCAACTTGAAGATGTGTGGACTTCAACTCCCAGAATTCCCCAGCCAGCAAAGCTGAAGTTGAAGTCCACACATCTTCAAGTTGCAAAGGTTGAGAAACACCGGCCTAGAGTATTTTTTGGAGTAGGAAATTATAGTTAAAAATGTTTTTAAGGCTTTTTTAAAAATAACAACTTGCTTAATATTTTTTTTCCCCTAGAGATGTTCTTTGTGGATATCTACTGTGTTCTAACATTGTCTCTAATATTCCAAGACTTGGAGAGCTTGATGGCGAAATCACATCTATTTCTCTCCAAAATTTGGGAAAAACTTTCAATTGCAGGTAATCTTTGGCAACAGATATCTCTGTATTTTATGGCTATTGTATTTTTTATCTTAGATTTAAAAAAAGATAAAATTAGTTATTTTATAGATAATTAATTATTTCCTCACCTCCTCTAACCTTTTACACTGGGCTCGCCTAACCTTCCCTTCCCCAAATACTGAGCAGTAGACTAGCTGTGTTCATTGCTCTTCTTTTAACTAAAGTTAATTAAATTCACTATATTTTCAACCATCTAAGTTATAAAGTACTAGTATATATGAGGTAATGTTTCTCCTAACACTTTAAAGTCTACTTTCTATTTCTTTCTTTTAGTCCAGAATTTTTAGTAATATATTATGCATATAAATTAATTAAGGTGATGATATACAATCTAGGCACACTTCTTTTTCAATTTGAAACTATGTAGTTGCTCTAATTATTGCTTTCTGGTTATCCTACAAGTTCATCAATAGGATGGAGAGGTGACTTGGTACAGTATACTCATATTTTTAACAACTACTCACAATTTGTGGTGTAGTCAAATATCTCTATCAACAAAGAAAAAAATAGATATGTTTTGGAACTTTCAAGTGATGTGAACTCAGGTGTCTCTGCCTCTTCTGTATTTGGCATCGGAAAATTCTCATTAAATATTTTGTTGAAGCCTGGACAGCAAAATCAAGCATTATCTATCTAATATGTGAAATAGATGCAGTTGTTCAACAATTTGAATATTCATCAGCACTGTCTAATTTGGATATTAGAATGATCTTTTCCATAGTTGGCTTATGAACTACAAGTAGAACTTTAATTGCATCATTTTGGAAGATTTTAATCAATTTTACTGGTATTTCATCAATTCCTGCAGCTTTGTTGGTAATATTTTCAAGGGTCTATTCCAGAATGTGTGGCTCTATTCCATGATCATTACACATATTATCAATGTTACGATTTCTTGGTTTCCCTATACAACTGCACCATCTTTTTTCTGTATTATTCCTTCCCGAAGGTATTTGTCTTTTTTGTCTTGTATCATGTTCAACCAATCTTACCCATCTAGGTGATCTTCTGTGAAAATATGTTCCCACAGTATAGCTCATAGCTTTATTGTATGTGTTGCTTTTCATCGCAGCAAGCTAACAATCCATGAAGTTGTCCTTACAACCCTGATATTCCATGGACTGATCCATCTTAACTTCCATGGCCAGGCAAGGTCACCTACACATACATAGTGATCTACTAAGACTTGTACAGATACCGATGGGCATAATATCTTAGTATAGAATAATACGGTTGAATTTAGTTCAAAATGATTTTTATTTGGTAAAATGTTTTCATTAACTAAACCTTCTTACTCTATTTGTAGTGGTGGTCATGTGAAGTTGGAGGAAGATGCAGACCTGGGTTATGTAGAAGATGGGACACCCTGTGGTTCTAGTAGAATATGCTGGGATCACAGATGTCTCTCAATGGATACTTTTAACTTCAGTTCCTGTCCCGGAAGTACAGATGGCTTTATTTGCTCAGGACACGGAGTAAGTTTAGTCTTCTTGTCTTGAATTGGGGGAGTTCGAATGTGGAGGAAATACGACTTATTTATTATTTTTGGATATTTGAAGAAGCCAAGTAATGCACCAGTACATGGATGAAGAATAACGATAAAAGTGCCTGTAAGCTGAGCTCATTTCCTAGTGATTACATCAACCGGTATAATTTTCTTTGCGCAGTGTAGAAGCAGTTGTTATTACCTTTTTCTATGAGCTTTTTTTAAATTATCCAGTTTAGAATATAACCCTGGGATTTTCTTCAATTCTGCAGTAAAACTTTGACAAAACAAAATGAATCTTTCTGTCCCTTGTAGACAAATGCCTTTAATGACATTCCAAAATAAATGGAGTAAACCTGGGAGACATCTATTAACAATTCGGTTTCAGGCAGTAGTTCTAAAAACGAAAGGGGAGCTTTCAAATGAAGATGTGAAAAAGTGCGTAATTGTATATCCATGCATGCATGTTCCTTTGAGAAAGTTTATTTCTGACTGATCAAGAGTGTCTCTTATAGGGAGTGATAATTTCAGCATATTAATTTTTGTATTGCCCAGAAGAAAATAACTGTGCCCCCATAAACACTTTCCCCCCAAATCCTTACATATGTTATTCAGTGCCACTAGTTTATATTCCCTTCTCTCCCCTTCTCTTAAAATAATAGTGCCAGGCTTTCAGATTCGGGTTAATGTCAGGGTTCCAAATAACATCCAAAATTAAATCAGAGTCCAAGGCAAGGTATTGCTCAAAGTTCCAATTTATTAAGAGAGTCATGTTGGCACATCTGGGAAAACCAGAATCTGAAAGCTTCCCGGTTTTCTCCACCCAGTTGAAAGTTCAAGATCCTGCCCCCACATTCAGAACTCCATCACATGGCCCAATCTTCCACTGCAATCCAGTTCCGGTGAGGTGCAGGGGTGTAGAGACAAAGGATAACTTTAGATTCTAGAAAGGAATTTTATTTTGACAACATCACATTCTACTCCTTACTATTCCTCCTCTCAATTCCCCACTAATGATACAGCATAGTAGAATAGAATATTCGTGTGGCAGGCCAAAGATCCCAAAAGGAACCAGCTGCAGGCCTGACAAATAGTTTGCCTGTTAAACTAATAAGATCAACAGTTTAGAAGTGGTTAGTGTTTTTGGTTGAGGCCATTACTTTCAAAATACTTACCATTTTCAACATCTGAGAGTGATAGGAGCCATTACATAGTCATAAGCAGGAATGATTTTAAAAAAAAATAGTGGAAGCTGAAAAAAATAGATTTTCTGGGTTTTAAATATAAAGAAAACTTTATATTAAAGACCAAAGTCTTGAAAACTTTCCACCAAAATGTAATGGAGAATCCTGAAGAAGCTCTATTGATTCCCATAATGGGAGTGAAGGCCACATGAGGACCATGAGTCAGTTTGGTTTAATTGTTAAGGCATCAAGCTAGAACTGGGAGACCTTAAGTTCTAATCCTGCTTTAGGCATAAAAGCCAGTTTGGTGCCTTTGGGCTAGTCAGTTTACTCACAGGACTATGGTGGGGAAGATAGGAGGAAGAAGTATTAGGTATCTTAAGAAACTTCTTGGATGAGAAGCGAAATGTCTTCTAAGAAAAATCAGAAAGCCCAGTTGCCTCTTGAAAAAGCACCTTTGGGACAACCATGACCTGGATGACTTCAGAATCTCTATAGACATTTAAGTATTAGGTATGTTTGCCTCCTTGAATCATTTATAAAAATAATAAAAACGGGATGTAAACAAACAACATGCATTATAGCTTATCCATCCATGGTCAACTAATTAAATATGGGAGATTATAATATGTTGTTTAAAATTCAATACTGTAGTTTCTTAGATTCCCAGGAAACATATATTAGGATTTTTCTGTTTTAAATTTGAATTGCATCCTTTGTAGGTTTGCAGTAATGAAATGCAGTGTGTCTGTGAGCAGTTATGGACAGGTGTAGATTGCAGCAAGCGTCTCATGAAACCAATTATTGATGGAAGCTTGCACAATTCAGGTGTGTTATATATATTTTGTGGCAATGTTACTATTCATGTGAAATGCCTTGAACATGATCTGTACTGAAATAAGGGTACTGATTCTTCAGTTAGCATTTTAAGGAAAGAGTTCTCCATCAAATTTTGGTCTTGATCAAATATAGTCTCACTTACATTCTTACATATAGAATTAGAAAGAATAACAACCCATAACTATTTTTGATCCTCGTCAGCGTGAATCCTGTGTAGCTCACTGTTCACTTAGGTGTCCCAGAATCCCCCCCCCTCAAAATTTTACATTAAAAGAAAAAAAAGATGTGTCTAATTTTAAGTGGGTTTCCCCAATAGTAATGCATTAAATTCTTGTTTTTGTTTTAATCTAGGTGTCACTAGCACAAATATTATTATTGGTGCTATTGCTGGTACAATTTTAGTGTTGGCTCTTATTATGGGAATAACAGCATGGGGTTACAGGTAAGTAATTTATATATAGAGAAAAAAATGTAAGCTAAGAAATAAGCTAAGGGTTGGTAACGTGTTAACAAAGAGTAAAGAAAAGAGCAAAAACCATTGGTTTCATCAGTTAGAAAAAACAGTAAGAAAGCAGGAAATATAATAATATATTACTTAATTAGATTTAAAGTCCAGTAGAGTAGAATAGAATATAATAGAATACTTTGTGAATAAATTTTAAAAAACACTTCATTTTCAAACATATATTTTTAAATAGATCCAATGAAGAAAATATTAGTGGAGAATTAAAGAACTGATATGCTCTTAATTTTAAAAGTATAGAAATCTGTCTCATTGTATGCAGAAGCACAAAGTTCGTTGTATTTTAAATTCTGTATATAATATTAAAACTGCTATACAATTTTGAAAATAATGCAGAAAATGTTTAAAAAAACCTCATTTCTTGATGTTAGCCACTGAAGCTGATTTACGATAGTTTCAAAAAGGGCACAAAGCCCCCTTTATATAATGTGTAATTAACAGAATTTGCTGCAGTGGATTATAGAGATGAAGATGAGAGAAAGAGAGAAAATAATTCAATTGACAAATGACTTTCCAGCAAATTATTAGGGCCCAATTCTGAAGGTTTAAGATACTAAAAGAAAAAAGGGTTGATAAATGCAGAACTGCTAAGCATAGCTAGCATTTTAATTTTCTGAAAGCATAAGAATCATATCATCTAAAAAATGTGAGGTATATATGTGAGAAGGGGGAAGATAGGTCTGTCTACTCCCATGCCCATCATCCCTGCCCCCTCCCTTCCCCCTCCCATGCACTCCTCTTTCCTGTCTTGTCTACAATCCTGGCACTTTGCCCTGAAGCATTTGTCTGACAGGGAGCCATTGAGAGGGGCCTTTCTTCCCCCTACTCCCATGGCCGCCATCCCTGCCCTCTCTCTCCCCCCTCCCATGCGCTCCTCTTTTCCACCCTGTCTACAATCCGGGCACTTTGCCCCAAATCCATCAAGCGCTTCCCCGTTGGTCCACTGGAGGGCAAACATCTACAGCTGGCTTTCTAGAGGAAGCTGCGAAGGAGCTGACAGCACAAACAATTGCCACTCTAGGATGCCACACTCATTCTTCTTAACTTATATCACATATATACATCACATTTGCTGTTGCTTCTTGCAAGTCGGTCTGAATGAAGGCACTTTGCCTTTTCACAAATCATGTGCCTCTGAAATATCAGTTATTGGTAGAGTTTTAGTTGAAGTTCTGTTTTCCAAGAAGTATTTTTTGTCTCTGTGGATATCAGAACAATTGACTAGAGTTCCAGATTTCTAGTGATCATAAATAACAGTCATGGTGCATGAATCTTTCGTTTCAATAAACAGGTTTCTTGCATTCAAGGTTTCTGAATTCCACTTTTCACGCTAAGCATCTCTTGATAGGTACCAGAAGAGAACTGTGATTTCTTTATATTTAGGAAAAATGAAATTGTATGCATTCATTTTCTTAGTACTTGGAAATTTTCACCAAAAATGTTGTTGAATGTAAAACAGAGAGTTCTTCGCATGCACTTGTCAAACATAAAAAAAATGTGTCTCCTAGTTTTTCATGGCAGCAGCATATTGTTTTAAATATAATTACATTAGATTCAAAAATCTAAAATCATTAATATCTACTAGCATTTTTTAAATATATTGTGATTCTATCCTTAGAATTGCTTATAAGAGTGAGATCTGATGTCAAACAACAACTTTCTACATAAATTCTCATCTTGTTCCTGCAGTTCTCATAAATTTCTAAAGAATTTTTTTTGGTGTACACATGAGGGGAGGGAAAGGGTGATTAATGGTGTAAGATACTATCGTATGAAGGAAAATGTAAGATTGCCTCCTTCTTCTCAGAGTTTATTGGATCCAAATATTTCTTCAAAACGCTAAATAAAGTGAAAGCAAATGCCACGTGATAACTCATTCTTTGTTTCTCTTCCTTTCTCTTGTAAGAAACTATCGAAGACAGAGGTAGGTGCAAATAAAGTATGACCACATTGACTAAGAATGCCCCCCCCCGTTTCTTATGTATTAGGGGGATAGATACTTACAGACATTTGTGTGAATCAAAGTGCCACATATCACCTTTATGTTCCACTGAAAGTTCTGTTTATTTGTGGACTTGTCACCAAAAAATAACATAATTTAATTGGTCTCTTTTTAAATTTTTAATCCTTCCTTCCCTTGGGTTTATATTTTTTATTATAATTTTTGTTCTTTAGCAATCAAAATGCTGAACATTTATCCCTAGACAGCCATCCACAAAAGTATATCTTAAACTTTTTAATTGTTAAGGTGCTGCTAGACATTGTAGGTACAGTAGACTAATAAGGAGAATTTCCTCTCGAAAACTGAGCCAATTAACTGATAGTTAATGACTTCTCAAACCCTTTAGATTATTAGCGCTTTTAAAGAGTTTGAATTTGCCTTTTACAAAGTTAAGCTGCTGCTTTTTATAATTTTTTAAATGGAGTCAATTCAGATAGTTATATATAATTTCACTTCCAGCTGGTATCCATCATGTTTTTTTTTTAAACCATGGCTTTAAAAAAAAAATAGTCAGAGACATGTAGAGTAAGAATCAGATATACTATCTTGGGTCTGATCTGATTGCATGTCTCTACTCAGTGTAACTTCTGAAGTTGCATACTGACGGCATTCTTCCATTCTCTCTGGAATGTGTGCAAAAAAAAAGCTTTTATATAGAGCCAAGGTGGCGCAGTGGTTAAATGCAGCACTGCAGGCTACTTCAGCTGACTTCAGTTCTGCAGTTCGGCTGTTCAAATCTCACCGGCTCAGGGTTGACTCAGCCTTCCATCCTTCCGAGGTGGGTAAAATGAGGACCCAGATTGTGGGGCGATATGCTGACTCTGTAAACGGCTTAGAGAGGGCTGAAAGCCCTATGAAGTGGTATATAAGTCTAACTGCTATTGCTATAGAGAAATAAACATTTATTTAAGAAATGAATACAATTTAAAATATGACACTGAGCAAAAACTAACTTTGTGATCACTATAATCAATAAGATTGCAAAAATATAGGGGCAAAAAAATCAATCAAGCTGTTATTATGAAAATTGCACCATTTCAACCTGTTTTCAGTCCAATAAAGTTCTAAACATCATTTCTGGTTTAGAATTAAACTGAGCATCCCTCAGGAAACTACCTCAAATGCAATTGGCTTTATTACTATTTATTGTATAATTTAAATGCTATATCACCTCTTTCTGAAATAACATAATTTAACTGTTCTTTGACTGCATGGAAAACTCAAATACATTTCATCACAATTTCTGTAGTGTATGTTAATATTCTTTTTTTTTTAAAAAATCCTCAGTGTTCAAATGAATGTTATGAACAGAAGTCTGGAATATATTTTATTTATATAGCTGAATTTTTATGAATTTTTAGAAACAAAATGGTTCTGTTGCTAAGGAGATAGGAAGAGTATTCTTTGTTCCATTTTTTTTTAAAAAGGCACAAGTGATTTCTTTGTTTTTGAGGACAGGAAGCATAGAAAGCTCTCTTGTCATAGCCAGGTACTTATAGATAACATCCATACAAGATTAAGGAATAGCAAAACTTTTTAAACAGTTTGTATCAATTATTCAGGAAACTGGAGGGAAACAAAGATGTGTGCAGTCATTAAATGGGATAGAAGCAGGAAAATACATGCTTCAGCAGGATTCATTACTCCATTTCTAGGGAAATCTAATTTAATTTCATAAAATTATTTCCTTTAAATATAAAGAAGCTTATCCCATTTCATTGGTGCATATTACATATGAACATTTTAGAAACTGCAAGATTAAACAATTATGTATTTTAGAAATACATTTTTGTACTATAGAATATATGCCTATTTTCCTCTATCACCTGTCTTATTTGTGTGATTGTGAGATAAAATAATTTAACCGCTTGCTAACTCTTTTTTCTTGACTGGAGAGAGAGATAGTGAGTAAGTCAATGTATTTTCAGCCTATGCATGTATTCTGTTGTTACTGACTTCAAAATGTTTATTATGCTTTAGACAAATTCCTCAGGGAGATTATGTTAAAAAGCCTGGTGAGGCCGACTCCTTTTATAGCGACATGCCACCTGGAGTCAGCACAAACTCTGCATCTAGTTCTAAGAAGAGGTCTGCTTTTCTGTCGCATTTTCAGATTTCTACCTGTTCCATCACACATTATTCCATTAGTCAGAACCTTTCATTGTTTTGCAGCAGGTTTGATTCCTTCTTTCCTTCCTTCCTTTTGTGGGCTCTGTTGAAATTCCTCCATCTCTGATTACTGACTCTTGCACCACAAATATTGATGAAACTAGGCTTTAATGAAATTTTAGGCTGTGAGATGATTTCTGAGGCCACTTCAAAATAAAACAAAACAAAAGCCAGGGGAATACTTGGCCTAACTGGTCCCCCCCCCCAAAAAAAGCTCTGAAATGTATATCTTTCAGGCTGAAGTTGTCTTCCACTGATAACACAGACACATCTAACACTAATTGGAGTGTCTAATATTAATGCCATTTTCTGCTTGGAAGTAGCTTATTTCCAGTTGCTAATGTGTTCAGTGGTAATTATCCTATTTTCATTCTTGTAGTCAAACAATACTTGAAAAGACAGGGTGGAACTTGGCATGGGATACTGTAATATTTGCATCCTGCACTGTAGATCCTCAATGAGTAAGTGGATTTTCCTGGAAACTTTCCAATTCTGTGATACCATGAAAACATTAAAGCCAACGAAACACCAAAATTAGCTTTATTTTATAGCTTGCTCAAGTAACCAAAGATGGAGGATTTTTTTTTACTCATACTTTTAACAATTGTAATAGATGAACAAAATGTAAGAATATACATGTTATATGTTATCACCACTTTGCTGTTTTTTGTTCTTATCTTACCTGGCATTTCCAGTTTACATTTCACATCTTTACCAATCATGTATGTTTAGAGCAAATCATTTGGTTGGCTTATAAGATATATGCACAATAATGTTGCATGAAGTAGAATGCTACTTATAATCAGCTGTCCTGTAAAAAGATTGTTCTGTTACAGATCAGGTCACAGAGATATTCATAAATCTTTGATTCTGCTAAAATAAATTTAATATTCAGTCGATTATCTTCGCTTGCAATATTTAAGCAGTGAATTATCAAAAAAATGCCTTGACTTCTGTGAAAGGAAGACTAAAGGCAGCAAATTCAAATTTTATTCTAGATCCAGAGTGTTATGCTTAACTTAATTGGACTAGATATCGCACCATTTACTGAAAAAGATATATTCATGATTTCAAATTATAAATTTATCTCTATTTAATAATAATAAGCAGATAAAGTCATTTTGATATCTTCCTTCATTATTTTAGTAGAAAGAATAATCAAAGTGTTTTAATGCTTTGTAAGTGACCAACCACCATTAGAGTAGCATAATGATAAACAATTAATTACAGTGCAGGAATGTAACTTTATTTAAAAAAGAAAAAATATAACTGATTCAGATTATTATTTTGGTGGTTATTCAAATGGGAAACTGAAATGGAGGAAGAAAGATTTTGCTATTTGAAAATGTTATAATAGTGTTAAATTTGGATTTTGGATATTAGTCTGAAGTACCTGGAGAACAGATGGGTGGAAAGCGGTACTAAAAAACACATTATAGTGCTAAAATAGTCATGTAATTAAGATGTTTTCCTTTATTAAACTTCAGTAAGATCTTTCTGATGGATGCCTATTTGAAAAAGAACCCTAAATCATTCCTGAATTGTTTGACAAAATTGTCTGATGTTAAATATTTTCTGAGAACCATATTTGAACAATGTGGAGTATTCCATTCTTGAATGTCTCCAGAAAATAAATTAAGAAATCTTTGGAATATCTGTTTCCTAAGATTTTTTAACAACTTTTGCAGGGTTCCAACATTATGTTCTTCCTGTGAATTGTTGACTGACTTTTAAAATGGGCATTGCTTAAATATTACATATTTATTATGTTTCTTCTACTACGTATTTCCAGTAATTCCTTCAGTTATTAGTTCTTAAGAACATTATAGTTTTATTAAAGTCTGCATCTTCTGAAATCTACAATAGCTGACCTTTTATTTCGTAATCAGAATATTAATACTTTTCAAGAGTTTTATAACAAGATTTAGTTTTAGCCTTCTCTAGTTATTCCTGAATTTCCACCTGCTGGTTGTGCTGCTAGAAATTCTAGGAACGGTAGTTGAGATACATCTGGGGACCATCTGGCTAAAGAAGGCTGGCTTGATTGTTGTTTCTGATAGCAACACTTGATATGCGGTCCTCCTATAACTTACATTTTGGCATGTGGGCAACCAGTGTTTATAGAATAGCAAAACTCATATGTAATCCTCAAAACATATATGCAACAATCCATTTTGGCTTTCTAATAAGAATTATCTGACTATTGCCTATAGGTTTCTATGTAACACAAAATGAAGAAGCAGAGTATCTAAAAAAGGATGGATGCCTCCAGTTTACTTTGCTCTCTGAGTCTTCTTACTGCTTACTTTGGCTTTCATCATATTATTCTGAACAAATATTATCCAGAAGGTTTCCTATCCTAATTTTATATTCTGCAGAGTAAAACAAAGCTTAAAATAGCGTTTGATGGCCTGATGCCTCCTAGATTTGTTGGGTGTGCTTGAGATGAAATAAAAACTACAGGACATGTGAAATTTAACCTATACTGCTAATTAATTTTGATACACGTTTGAGGATGTTCAGGAAGGCTTTAAGTTTCCTCAGCCTAATATGTAAGTTAATAATGGGACTATTGAAATACCAACATGCCAAAACCAACTGTTGCGTATGGATCTTGCTCTTTATCTTAGGTCAAACGGCTTATCTCATTCATGGAGTGAAAGAATCCAAGATGCAAAGAATCTTTCAGACATCTGTCAAAATGGGAGACCAAGGAGTAATTCATGGCAAGGTGGGAAACACTCTTGCTTAGCATGACAGATTTCAATGAGTCATGATTACCTAAAGAAGTTAGATTGTTTCTTAGATGTTTAGAGTGTAACAGAATTTTAAAAATTTGATGTTCTGCCTCCCGTTTTTCTCTTTTATCAAGGAGTTTAGATTGTAAACACAACCTGAGACAAAGTATAGTCTGATTTAAATGGGTGTGCCCTGAACCTAAATACATTGTATAGAGGTGAAACTCGAAAAATTAGAATATTGTGCAAAAGTTCATTTATTTCAGTAGTACAACTTAAAAGGTGAAATAATATATAAGGTAGACTCATTACATGCCTAGTAAGATAGTTCAAGCAGTGATTTGTCATAATTGTGATGTTTATGGCTTACAGCTCATGAAAACCCCAAATCCACAATCTCAGAAAATTAGTATATTGTGAAAAGGTGCAATATTCTACGCTCAAAGAGTCCCACTCTAATCAGCTAATTAAGCCACGACACCTGCAAAGGTTCCTGAGCCTTTAAATGGTCTCTCAGTCTGGTTCAGTAGGAATCACAATCATGGGAAAGACTGCTGACCTGACAGTTGTGCAGAAAACCATCATTGACACCCTCCATAAGGAGGGAAAGCCTCAAAAGGTAATTGCAAAAGAAATTGGATGTTCCCAAAGTGCTGTATCAAAGCACATTAATAGAAAGTTATGTGGAAGGGAAAAGTGTGGAAGAAAAAGGTGCACAAGCAGCAGGGATGACCGCAGCCTGGAGAGGATTGTCAGGAAAAGACCATTCAAAAGTGTTGGGGACTTTCACAAGGAGTGGACTGAGGCTGGAGTCAGTGCATCAAGAGCCACCACACAGAGACGGATCCTGGACATGGGCTTCAAATGTAGTATTCCTCTGGTCAAGCTGCTCCTGAACAACAAACAACATCAGAAGCGTCTTATCTGGGCAAAAGAAAAACAGACCTGGTCTGTTGCTCAGTGTTCCAAAATCCTCTTTTCTGATGAGAGCAACTTTTGCATCCCATTTGGAAACCAAGGACCCAGAGTATGGAGGAAGAATGGAGAGGCACACTGCAAGATGCTTGAAGTTCAGTGTGAAGTTTCCACAGTCTATGTTGATTTGGGGAGCCATGTCATCTGCTGGTGTTGGTCCACTGTGCTTCATTAAGTCCAGGGTCAACACAGCCGTCTACTAGGAGATTTTGGAGCACTTCATGCTTCCTTCTGCAGACGAGCTTTATGGGGATGCTGACTTCATTTTCCAGCAGGACTTGGCACCTGCCCACACTGCCAAAAGCACCAAAACCTGGTTCAATGACTGTGGGATTACTGTGCTTGATTGGCCAGCAAACTTGCCTGACCTGAACCCCATAGAGAATCTATGGGCCACTGCCAAGAGAAAGATGAGGGACATGAGACCGAACAAGGCAGAAGAGCTGAAGGCCGCTATTGAAGCATCCTGGTCTTCCATAACACCTCAGCAGTGCACAGACTGATAGCTTACATGCCACGCCACATTGAGGCAGTAATTGCTGCAAAAGGGGCCCAAACCAAGTACTGAGTACATAAGGATGCTTATACTTTTCAGGTCCAATATTGTTCTGTGTACAATCCTTGTTTTATTGAATGCATGTAATATTCTAATTTTCTGAGATTGTGGATTTGGGGTTTTCATGAGCTGTAAGCCATAATCATCACAATTATGACAAATCACGACTTAAACTATCTTGCTTTGCATGTAATGAGTCTATCTCATATATTAGTTTCACCTTTTAAGATGCATTACTGAAATAATTGAACTTTTGCACGATATTCTAATTTTTAGAGTTTCACCTGTATGTATCTTTAGGGCTGCTGAATGCCTGAATTCCAAAATTATAATTTACTATTATCTTTTTTACTATTATGTTTTGATCTCTTTCAGGTAATATAGGAGGCAACAGAAAGAAAGTCAAAGGCAAAAGATTTAGGCCACGGTCTAATTCAACTGAGTAAGTTTGGCCTTTTAGTTGAAAAAGGAAAACAGAAAAGCTCTCAAGCTACATTTCCTTCCATTCCTTCTTTTAAATGTTTGATATAGACCCTTAATAGTTACTTATGTTTTGAATAAAAGTACCTGCTGGTAAATAAGGTGGCAAATTATCTGTTATCCATTTATGGGTTTCTTTATTACCCTATTGTCAAACCACAGCTACTCTTTTTCCACTTAAAGCATTTTGTAAGAAGTAGGAAATCATAGTTTTAGTTAAGGGAGAAGGTGTTCCCCCTACCATTTTCCTTTTCTTATTTGTCTCCTTATTTCCCTTATTTCTTGTCATCTCATCTTTTGGGGAAATTTTCTATTTTAGAAATAGAAAATCTGAGTGGAGAAAAATTATTTAGCAGCTCCTGGAGACCACAGAAATCAGCCTGTGGGATTCATGAGACACTATCAGGTAAAAAGGTATCAAATAGTGGGCTACAGGAATTCAATTTGTTATTTTGGGGTATTTTTCCTGCAAAAAGGAACAACAGATGGTCAATCAATTGTCATTAAGCATATTGATTACCCATTTAATCTTGTTCTATAATGCTGAATCCCTAGACACATTCACCTACTTTGCTTCATCATTCTGAATAATGGCAAACAGTATTTTAGCATTCTGTGACCAAAGTTGGTTCTTGATTGATTTAGTGCTAATGACTATTCAGTACTGTTGTGTAATAGGAAAAAAAGTTAGTCAGGAATTGTAATTCAAAATTTCTCCATAATGTTTCCAAATAATTATTTGATAACATTATAGTGACTTTTTTTGTAAAGAAATGAAGTATATTGGGCAGGATAATCTATTAAAATCACATTGGGAACCATTTCATATTGCAAATTTCTTTTGTGGTGCTTCTTGAAAGGTTTTAAGAAATCTGCAAGCTGCTTATAGTTTGTTTCTGGAACCCTTCCTGTCTTGTCTGTCATTTTCTCCCATTAGTTATATAGTTTAATGCATTATTTAGAATAATACAAGACAACCATTTCAGTGAATGTTATTGATTGTGCAGAGAAGCTTTTATTGTAAAAATAACCCAAATGTTTCATCTCAAAGACACTAATAGGGGAGATAATGTTTCACTCTATAAGATTTTCTAAAATCACTTGTTTTGAGTTCCACTTATCAGAAGTGGACTGCAAAAACGTAGACAACCAACTGGAAACAACAAGGAGGTATTGAACATTCATTATAGTTTTTTACTGTCTGGATATTTGGAATCCAGATCTGGTAGCCCCAATTTGGGTAAATCTAAGATGTAAATACCAGTACCAAACTAGGCAATTCATATATTGTGTGTGAGGATTCAGTTGCACTACTTTAAATAATTTAATCTAGGTATAAATGACATTTGCCCTAAATAAGCCAATATCAAAGCTGTTGTCACTGGATTATAAGATACAATAAGTCACCCATACCTCTGAGAAATAAATTCCACAACCTCTGTCTATTCTTTGCAGATGGGTATGAATTGTTCCCCAATCCTATTGGCTATTTTGGTGGTTTATTTTAAGACAATGGTTCTTTGTTAAAGCAGTGGATGACTTTGAATATTATAATAAATCAAAGATTGGGAAGAACTTTTCCCTGTCTTAAACATTTTCTTTTTCTTCTAGATGTAAGAGTTTAATAGTTTTTATTTCTAGTTTCAACAAGCTATATAGTATTGCCATATTCAAGACAAACTCTTAAGAGTAATCACATTTTCTCCAGCTTAGGATACACAGCTGCTAATTGGACATGGATGAGAATGCTTCCAGATTTCTCTTCAGAATTATAGCAGTGGAGGAAACGGGCAGCATGAAAGCAGGGGAAGCAGCCCACCCTACATACAATAAAAATGCCTTACAATATGATTGACTGCAGTTAGTGAAAATGCCACCAGATCTCTCTTTAGCTTTTATGAAGTGGCTGTAGGAACAGAAATATATTGCCTTGATGATTGCAAAGGCCAGAGTTATAAAGCAACCATTTTTCTTGCATCAATACATCATTTCTTGGTGTATTAGTGAAATGGAAGATCATTTCTGACTGGGAAAAACAATTTCTGCAGTGGTTTTTCCTTTGTTGGTTAAATGTTGACCCTAGTGAAATGTATTTCATTCTAATGCCTGCAAAAATAAATGGATGGTCATATAGATTGTTCACCTACAAAAATCAGAACATTTATAATTGCATAAGAGCATGTGTTAAAGCATGTCCCAAGTATTCATACTGGCTGTCTGTTAATTTAAACTAACTTTACCATTAGATGTGCATCTTCCTCATTGTTATAAACTATATAGACTTTGGCTTAGATTTTCTTCTATTATATATTGTGTTTTTGCAGCAGGGTATCCCATGCTTCTGAGCCTGGGCTTTCCCACACCAATCAAATCCCACCCCAAGGCATAAGCCAGGGGGATTCTCACCACTCCCAAACAGGGAATCGGAATCACAGGTCAGTTTCAACTGCCTTTCTAGTTTGGCAGCCACTTTTACCCAAAGTTCCTTTTCCAAAATTTTACTGTGATGAAGAATTTTGATTGCTTGGAAGATCTTATGCTGATGGCAGTGCTAGCTAAGCCCTGTTCCTTGCTGGCCTGATGTATAATTTTCCCCCTCCTACACTATTGTAAAATCTAGGGTCCTTGCATTATTGCATGTTGTGCTCAAGCCAATTAAAACCATTAATTTAGTTTAAGGCATTTCACGCAAAGTTTTACCATCTGATCAGACAGGTTATTCTAGATCAGTGTTTCTCAACCTCAGCAAATTTAAGATGGGTCGGCCTTAACTCCTAGAATTCCTCAGCTTACATGGTGCCTGGGGAATTCTGGGAGTTGAAGTCCATGCATCTTAAGGTTGCTGCGGTTGAGGAATATTGCTCTGTATCAATGATGACTGATGCACAATTACCCCAGAGATGAATTTTTAACCTGTTTTAATTCTGCAAACTGGCATGATATTAAATTATAAGTGCAGGTTGATCAATAGGATTAGAAAAGTTAAATGGTTATGTATGAACATGCCTCATAACTTTATTGTTTGAATAGCTGCATGTTTTTGTTGCCATGCTAACACTATCTTTTTGCATTACAAAATCCAGATAAGGAGTGCTTCGTGTTTATTAAATGAATCTTTCCAATAAAATGTTGAAGGTTTGGCATTTTTTTTGCATTTGTCCATCGGAGTGGCAAGAATTAGCACAGAATGCCCTGCTGTGTTGCCTTTCCTTTCCTAGAAAATTACCCTGCGGTGATACTTCTAACTTGTACTTTTTAATTAGCAACTGAGCTGGAAAACATCAAGCACTTCTTTTTTTTAAGCTATTGTTAATTAGATGCAGTCACGGCTGATAGAAAATTGATGCTATGTTTGTGCTTACGCAATGGGAGTGGGAAGGAATATTGCAGTTTGGACAGCTATTATCTTAATAACATTGGAGCGATGGATTTAACAAACTAAGCTAGTCTGGATTTGATTTATTTTAAGAATGCAAACTCTACTAAACTAAACTAAACTCAACAAAGGCGGTGGCAAGTTTATTTTTTATTATTTATTTATTAATTAAAATTTTATGCCTCCCGTCTCCCCAATAAGGTGACTTTTACCAAGGGTTTTAAAATATGGCCATCTAAAGGGATAGAAGAATGGTGATACTGATATGAATCTGGGTTGAGATAAGCACCTTGTCCCTGTTAATTTTAAATTTCAACTCACATGAGTTCCAGGTATCACTGTAAAAAGCAAGAAACCATGAAATTTCTAATCCAAGGTACTTAAATAACATTAAATTGCCTTTTTCTGTCCTAATTTTTATGAAATGCTCCTGTACAATTAGTTAATTGCACATTGAAAAAGCAGTTAGGTCCTAAGTGGATGTTTTAACTTTCTAACATGTTGCATATGATAGTGATCAGCAGCCTATTTTGTCTACATTCAATTTATGCACAAATTGCCTAGCTTTTTCACGCCTCTACAGCAGAGTTCATGCTTACCTCTTATGTAGGGGTAGCTTGTATACAACAGAAGACTATTCCAAATGAATAATCCTATTGATTTCAGAAGGATTCATTTGATAAATCAGTGAACATAGGATTGTAGTCTGTCTAAATTATTGTATTGTTATTTAGTATCTTTTTGGGATACTAAGATATATGCCCTTACTTAGTAGTCCAAAATATGGGCTCCATATTTATGATGTATTAATTAAATGTCTAGCAACAATTAGTACATATAGCAGTTTACCAGATGGAAATCACCTATTTTCTTAAACTTTTCCATAGATTTTTCTTCAGTGACATAGAAAAAATAAAATATTTGGAATGTCTAGTTATGTAGATTATTGTTCGAGAACAGCTGTCATATAATCCAGGAAAAATGATGCTTAAGGAGGAATTATAAGATTGGATCAGTCAAAGGATCCATATTTGGCAAATCAATAAGATTTCCTCTTGCTTCCTACAATAATTTTATTCCTAGAAATAATATAAGGAAAAAGACACACACACAAATGCATATGCACATGCATACACATACCCACACCCACACGTACTGTCAACAAAACAAGATCAAGGCTTCTTCCTGAATCTGATTTGTAAATATCCAGGTACTTATACTACTTTTCTATGACACCAAATTAATAATCATTTGTTATACTCATAGAGGTCAAATTTATGGCTTTGAAATAACATGATTAGCCTGTTTAGGAAAATGCCTATAGAGCTACCAATAATATTCACCTTGGAAGGATTTATAGAATTTTCATGTTATGCTGTTGTGATGCACTGCTTCCTATTCTGGCTACTTGTGATTCATTTTTCTCCACTCCCTCAGAGCACTAAGTAACATTAAAATCGGCTTCTTATGAGTTCTTCTTTCAATTATAAAAAGTGGATAGTCCTTGTGTTGTCATGGTTTTTACACAAGGACAGATTCATGGCAAGTAAATAGAACATGTAAACTTAAGTTAATTTCTAAATGGGTATATTCTATGGGTCTCTTTGTTTAGCATTTGCACTGAGTTATAGTCCTTCATTACTGAGGGATAAAGGCATCCTTTCTGAGCTTGTGCTGTGTGTTCTCAGATATTTCTCTATTCTTCTTCTGCTTTCTTTGTTCCTTCCATTGCTTTTTGCAGGTATTTAAACCCATGGTTCAAAAGAGAATATAATGTAGCTAAGTGGGTAGAAGATGTGAATAAAAACACTGAAGGACCCTACTTTAGGTATTTTGTGAATTCATTCTCTCTACTCTTTAAGAACAGCTTAAGCATACACCAGATATTATGTGGCCCTTCTCTTGTATGTTCCAATACAAGTAATTTCTTTTAAGGTGTCAAGGGCTCTTTGTTCATTGCTGCCTTATGGGGGCTTCATTGTGCAATTACAATTCTTTTCTGTATGCCTTAATGAAACCTTTTGAAAATGATGCTCACGGTGCTTGCATTCTCATCACCATCTTTAGCTTTCAGCAGCTTCCTCTTTATTTAATGCCAAATAATATTTTAAGGGCATGATCAGAATCTTCAACTAATCAAGTAGCATTGGTAGTTTAAAATGAGTGCATTGGAGCCAATAACTTTACTTACAATGTGCTTTCGGTGCAATTATATGCCCTTACATTTAGGGGTCAATTCCACTTGCAATAAACAAACCCAATGTTTGAGAAGACATATTTAGAACATTATCTTGTAGAAAAGAAAAATGTTCTAAATTGCAACTGTGAGCAGAATTTTATCTTAATGCTTAAATTGAAATACAGGTAGTCCTTTCTTAACAACCATTTGTTCTAAACAACTTCAAATTACAACTAGCACTGAACAAATGGTATTTAACACTTGAAAATTATGCCTACTGTAGTGGTCTCACAGTAATGTGATCAAAATTTGGCCACTTGGCTGTCCACTTAACAACTGTAGAGTGCACCAACTCCCTCCATCCACTTAACACCCCCCCATCTCTACCCTTTATGCTGTTCTGCACAGTGGTACCCCTTGGTACCACTGTGCAGAACACAGAGCCAAGGTAGCACAGTGGTTAAATGCAGCACTGCAGGCTACTTCAGCTGACTGCAGTTCTGCAGTTCAGCTGTTCAAATCTCACCGGCTCAAGGTTGACTCAGCCTTCCATCCTTCCGAGGTGGGTAAAATGAGGACCCAGATTGTTGTTGGGGGCAATATGCTGACTCTGTAAACCGCTTAGAGAGGGCTGAAAGCCCTATGAAGCGGTATATAAGTCTAACTGCTATTGCTATTGCTATTGCTATTGGTAGCAGCCACACTAAGGCTGAAATAGAGGTCTGGTCTTCAACAGATGTAATCGCCTACCATTGTCCCAGACCTTTATTTCAAGTCCTGGGTTGCAGCCAGCCACCCCAGTGTCACAATACAAGTCCCCAGCTCTGCAGGTCCTGTGTCACCAGCTAACTTTCCCATCTTCCTCCCACGGCTGCTGAGGCATGCTCTAAGTGAGGCAGCTGCTAGCCAAACCAGTCCTCAAGACTACTACTGCTGTTCCTGCAATGGTTTTGAAAGCCTTTTGAGGTCTTCCAAAACATTGAGAAAAAGCTGAGTCTGCCGTTCTCCAAATAGCGCACCATTCTTGCAATGCTTTGGAAGGCCTGAGAAGTTTATGCTGTCCTAATAGCTCTAACTTTAACTTTCATGTAACAAAAAGGGGAAGTAGCTTATTTTTCTGCCTATATTTTATTTTGACAGGCTTTGTTTTCTCACAACAGAACCCATATTATTAATTACTTTTATACTAGCATTTGCACATTTAAAAACTAACCATTCCTTTTCTCATCTTCAGTAAATGTTCTATCTAGGTGCACCAATTCATCTATTCACCATATATGTTTTACATAGAATGTGAAAGTATTCATCCCTGTGAAATATGTTTACTTTGATCTTTGATACATTTATTTTTAATCTTTTTCATCATACAAGTTAACATTAACTGCAAATCATCAAGAGTCTTGTCCAACATCTGCGTACAAAAGTGCATTCACAAAAGTGTTCCTAACCGATATACATCTAATGTTGTCACAAGCAGTCCTTTATACATTTATCCATAAATATTATAAACATCTTGGGGACATCATACATTCTTGCTTTATTTCCTGTTCAATATTGAACCATTTGCTGAATATACCTTTATTATTGTGCATGTTTTATTCCTTCATTTACTGTTCTTGTTGCATTCTGCAATCAATTATTATGCCTTGAGGTCCCGAGTAAAAGGAAATACATCTAAATAAACCCCATATTCATGCAAAATATTACATAACACACAATACATTTTCCTTCTCACATTGGTAACAGAGATAATTGTCAGATGCATAAAAGAGACAATTTCCTTAAACTTCATCTGTCTATAGCGCTATGAGGAATTAATATTCAAAACTTTCTTTTTTATTTGTCTGACATCTGATGGCTTTTTTTTATAGTTTCACACAGAATAGATGACATAATAAGTTTTTAGTTGTTGCTTTAATCTATCTTGTTTTTATTTCTTCTTTTAGGTAATAGCTTAACATGAAACACATCTTGGTTTTATGACTGGGATATATGCATAAACGTTACTGAAATCAAACATCTATGAAATGAGAAAGATTGATAACCCTCAAAGAAATAAAATTCCAGAACATGAAAATGAATGCATTTAAAAACAGATGTTATGACCTAAGAAAGATTAGTAGAAAATATAGTAGAAAAGTTAGGGTTTGCCATTAGTTCACTCTTAATCAGTAGATTTCAAGATTAAAAAAAAAAGGCTGAGGTTCTGAGCCCTAGACATTAGTTTGTAAGAATAGAGTCCTTTCTTTTCTCCAATAAATTAGGAAAACAGTTTGATAGGATGAAGTTCCATATTGTGAACTGTCCTAAGTCCCTTAATTTTGGATTTAACCAAATGCAGATTTCCCAATGCAGGAAAAGTGACTTTTCTGAATATAACGGAAGACAATTGTTTTAAGTATCCCTACATTTTGAAAACATGGAAACACTGTGGACTTTACTATTTAGAATTTGCTCATGCAAATGTTTGAAGCTAGAAACCAGAGATGCAGATTTCTCTTCTACAGTCTCTAGCAGCACAATTACCATCATCTTGTCCTAGTCCTCAAGAGATAAGAGCTCCCCCTTGAGGCCAGGAAGGATAAGTATCTATAAGGGGTTCATTAAAAAAATATGGAATAGATTATGTTCTTTTATATATTTTTATATGAAACTAAAGAAGGTGAGATTATTTTTTTGTTTGGGACTGAACTGCAGTTTGATTGATTCCAGACCAAAATGAAAAAAGCCTATGATAGAATATATAAAGTTATCTAATAAGTGTGATAGAAAGAGAACAATAATGCTACCTATTTAGCTGTTCTGGGTAACAGAGGATTATGCAGTATAAAATAAGATTCAGATTATATACTGATTACATACTTATTTTCAGTATTTATTTATTTGATTAATACTGCCTCCCATCTCTCATACATGCTTTACAGAGGTGGGTTTCAAATCCAGGCACTACTGGTTCACGCATGCTTGCGCGCAATGGTTCTGCGCATGCGCAGAAGTGTCCAACCAGGTGGGAGGAACCTCCCACCATCACCACTATTTGTTCGTCCGATCTGGGCCAAACCGGGTGCAACCAACCTCTGATGCTATAATATATGTGGCCTTCAGCACAGCCAAAAAAATACATCCAGGGGGCCCAGACTCAAGCACAGAAGTAGGTCTTCAAGGCCTACAGAAAGTCAGCTGGATTGAAGAAGGGCAATATAAATTCTGGAGGTGAGGGCAGTAACCACTGCAGAAAAAAACATTTTTTTAAAAAAACCCTGCCAGCCAACATTTCTTGGCCAATAGTACCCACAACACATTTTTTTCCTGTTGGATTGGACAGGTAGAAACAATCAGGAAGAGATGGCTCTATAAATAAGCTATTATAGCTTTAAAAAGTGACTGTTGGCACCTTGAATTGCACCTGCAGAGGAACTGGTAGCCAATGCAGCTAACACAGCAATGGTGTCACATGCCATCATTAACACCCTGTGCCACCTCATTCCATATCAACTGAATGCTCCAAATGCATCCAAATGCCTTTCAAGGGCAGCCCAATATAGAGAATACTACAATAGTCCAAATAGGCTGTTGCAAGAACATAAAAGTCTGTGAGTAAAACCCCCTAGTCTATGAATAATGACCAATGATGCTCAACACAAATTTTTAAAAATCTGCCTTTGGCACCACTGCCCTTGCTCTTTCAGCAAGAGCCGTGAGTCCAAAGGTACTCCCAGACTGTGCATTAGTTCTATCTGAGACAGTGCCGCCTCATCCAAAAGCAAAGATGGAAGATCCTCATGACCGGGTGCTCCTAAAACCCAAAGTCACCCACTTGGGATATATTGAATTTTTTGGTAGGTCCCCATATCCACTAAGCCAATGATGGTGAACCCTTTTTCCCTTGGGTGCCGAAAGAATGTCTGTGCGTGCTATTGTGCGCGCATGCATACCCACACCAATAATTTAATGCCCCCTGCACTGTGTCCCCTGCACATGTGCAGGTGACCACCCCTGCTGCCTGGGGAGGGCGAAAATGGCCTTCCCAACCTCCCCAGAGGCTGAAAATCTCCTCCCAGAGCTTCTGTGCAAGCCCTGTACTTATCTGCTATCATGTAGAGGCTCCCAGGAAGGGAAGAGCAGTGTGGGCAGGCCAACCAAAAATCAGCTGGGCAGTGTGTGCATGATCATTGAAACCCCCAAAGAGATCAGGAAGAGGATGAATGCACCATCCTCACGCTGGTCCCGCCAGAGATAATTAAAGAGTGTGATTAATTTAACCTTGGTGCCAAAAGTAAGCCTCTGGGTGAAAGAGTTCTAGATAACCAACATCCCTTGAAGTTGAGAACAATCACTATCTTCCCTAAAAGGGAAAATATTGGAAAACTGGATGAAAATTCTCCCAAATGACCAGTTCCAACAATGGCCCTTTGAAGAAAAGATGGTGGATCCCCCTTGTCACTTCAAGAAAAATTAACCACTGCTGCACCCACTTGACTCCCTCCCAAGCCTTGATCATCCTGGAGGGACATGGATCTAATTTAGTGCCGACAGTCACAAGAAACCTTTCCAAATCCCCCGGCCCAATAAAACCAAAATCCCTACAGATAACAGAGATAAGCCCATCACCTCCATAGGATTTGCTTCAAGATCAGAATCTAACTTTGAATGGATCTGATCAATTTTATCTGTCAAATGTCTGGCATATTGTTCACAATGGTTTTGCAAGTGAAACCAGAGCCACTCCCTCCCAGAAGGACTGTATTCATCCAAAACAAGATCTTTGGACCTTGGGTGCACGGGTGCAATAAGGATGTAAAAATACATTTTCCTCCCTTACTGCCACAAGATAAGCCTCCCATATCACTCATGTTTGATCAGATTTACTCCTTATCATTTGCTGTAGGTATCTTCTTTTCCACTTTATATCCCTTTGTTCCTCCATAAATTAGGGAAAGTTCTGGGTCTGATCTAATCCAGAGTCAGGCTGTCATCTCATTCTAACCAGCTACTAAGGCTTTGGTCAGATCATGAAAAAGGTCCTATGGGACAATCCAAATGGGTTTGTTAATAATCTAGGGTGAATTGATTTAATAGATCCAGCTCCTCCATTGGAGTGGAGTATATGCACCCATAGGTTATCTAAAGAATGATGGTTGACCATGAGACAGAGAAACAAAGTCATTCACCCAAATCCAGATTATATCAGATTGATAGAAGAATCAGTCAGGCATACAACTGTTATATAACTTTATGGACATTGAATGATTTGGGAGATGGCAAAGTTGTCATTGTGACCATGAATTCACAAGCTACCTCTAACCCTACACCAAGAATAGGCAGATTGAAGCCCCCAAGACCAAAAGCATATCCAGGAAATCAATGAGTTCAGTAGAGAGATTGCTACACAGCTGGATGGTTGATATACTGTATGTTCTTATAGGAACAAGAACTGGGGATGAATTGTTGAACAAGTAAGTTTAAACGTAGTAGGTTATTGGAAATATTAGCATATTTCCAACTGGAATAATCAGTTGTAACCTCTGTAGTGGCCTAAAATTACCTCCAGAGCAATTTGTTTAGGAAATGGCATTATTTCAAGTATAATGTCATTTTTTGCAAGATGCTTTGTGTGTGCATATATGATGCAGTAGTGGATAAGACCAATACAATGTTTTTCAGAAGTGCTAAACTTCAGATCTTAGAGCAGTTCTGGAAATTCAAAGCATTTGAAGGGTAATTGTTTAGGGAGGAACTAGACTGGGTTGATGAACTATGTCTGTGGGCAAATTTATTAATTGAGCTCTTTACTTATTAACCTTTCTCTCTGAGTTATGCTGATTTCTCCCATCTAACTCTAACTCTAATGAAGCATAACCAAACTAGAGAATTTAGCGTCTGCAATAAATCTTGCTATACCTTAAACAATGCCTTTTTCCTTCAGATATGGTGCATTCAGTTAATGCTAGTCAATATTAAGTCAGTGCTCCAGAACAATAGATACTTTAATACAATTGTATAAATATGTAAAAATAGTTCCAAAGGAAAGCAGTTACATGATTGCAGGATTCATAGTGCCTAAATCAGGGATAGTTAGTTTTATGCTTTTATGTTGTTATTTTGAAATGTAGCTCTCATGGTCCTTTATTTTAATCACTTTAGCAGGCTTAGTTGCAAATTCAAGTCTACCTAGAGGCATCATATTGCTGATCTTTGAAGTAAACTAATTGCATGTTTACAGAAGTGCTTTGTTTACCTTCATGAAAAATAAATGGTCCACAGTGAAATAATCATCAACTTCTTCTTTTATTGTTTCTCTGTTGAAGCAACCATTGAAGATGGTTTTTTTGAGTTGGTAGAGAGATCTATGCCTAAATAGGTTCTGAGATGCTTGCAAGAGATCCCAACAAATGGATAGCACAGCTGTATGAATTAATAATAAAACAAAAGTCCTATCTGAGGTTCACCTGCTTGTCAGATGTTTTGTATTTGAGGAAGAATTAGATAGAATGCATTTGATACTTCATCCAAGTGGCACGAGATCAGCTGAGTTTCTGTTTTTTTTCCCATGGTAATAATTTTGTTTTATTTTGAAAGAAAAAAAGTATCAACAGCCATGAAATTATACCACAAGTACCAAAACAGTACTGTAACTTAATAGTTGTATTTATGAGCTTATTATAGTTTTTTTCAACCTGACTGCTTCCTCACGTGGAAGGGTTGCAATTCTAGATATAATGTGGGCTGGAAATTCGTAGCTCTCACACATTGGATGGGCATTAATTTGAGAATGGCTGAGAATTATAGGAGAACTACAATACAGGTTTAAATTTTCTTACATATAATAAAAATGCAGGATTTCCTAGGATTCCCTTCCAGTATTACTGATGTGAAGGCTCCTGTTCCTGCTCTGACATCTTTACAAACAATTGCATTTCTACTAACGTCAGAAGAGCAACACGGCACCTATGAAATTCAGCTGCTTGTAAAGATGGCCTAATGTCAGAGCAACTGTTTATACCTAGAAGTTTCATAGGGTCATGATAGCTAGCTTTGGTGATATTTGATCATGTGGACTCTCTCCGAGGAAGAATCCCCATGTCATAAAACAGAGTTCTTTTATAAATTATTGCACCCAGTAAATAGAAGTAGGATCTTTTAGACCTGGAATTCAAAAGTATGATCCCATACTTGTTTTAGCGTACTTAAGGACTGGTGCAGAAATAATATTTGCCCAGAGATCTGGTTCCTTTGATTCTGAGATCAATCACTCCTGGCCTTATGAGTAAAAGTGAAAAGCTTTTTATTGACTTGGAAAAAAACAGAATGCCTTACATGTGACGCAAATGTTGACTTGCTACTGCTTATCTGACCCACCTTGTTTAGAAATGCTGATAACTCAGTCCATTTGTCTACTCTCTCCTCCGTCCCACCCTCATGCCCTCAGATACCATGGTTGGCTGGAACCACAGTATATTAAATTATGCTTGCATGTGTATTGATTGAGCACCATTCTAACTTTTATACTGCATGCCTCTGTCTATGTTTTTGTTTTGTATACATGATGATAAATGGATCTTCTCTGTTGATTCTAAACTTGAGCTGCAACTCTGTGCATATAGAGTTTGGAAATGTGAAATGAGAGCTGGACTTTTAAAACATGGTGCTTAAGAACTGGGCTAGTTAATTATCTCTCACTTGTTCCTAACCAGGAACTGTCCTAATGCATTGGAGTGTATCATGATTCTCAGCTAACAGGGATTTATCAACTGGGAGTTATAATCCAAAATATATGGAAATTGCCTAGTTTTAAAAGTCTTGAGGTACATTGATGTAGGTACAGGTAGTCCTTGACTTAGGAGCAGTCATTTAGTGACTGCTCAAAGTTAAGATCTACCTGAAAAAGGGGACTTAAAACCCAAAGTTCTTACACTCACCCCTTGCCCTCCCAGCTACTTGACTGCACTTTGGGTGTTTTGCAACACAGCCATATTTACAGCTGTTGGCAGCATTCTGCAGTCACATGACTGTGTTTTACAATGGTTTTGTTGAAAACTCAGTGCTTCTTTTTGGGGCGGGGGGGGGAACCATGCCCATTGCGATCAACGGGTTCACTTAACAAATACTGCAAAAAATTAAAATCAGGTCAATCAGACTATGACCCATTTTATGATTGTTATAACTTACGACCATAATGGGCAAGCTGCATTATGGTTGTAAAACAAGGACTACCTGTACACAATGTTATCAGTATAAATTGGATTGGTGTAGATCACAAGTGGAAAACCTGCAGCCTAAATACCTAAGTCTTCTCTTTGCAGCTTTTGAAATCCCTTGACCATGGCTGATGCAAGCCAAGTGCATTGCTTCCTGTCCTTTTGAAATGGGAAACAAAATATTGCTGTAGAAGTGCTAAAACAAATAAGTTTGTTTTGCCCTATTCATAATGTGGCTCCACCTTTTTTAGATCTGTTAACACCCTCTCAAATGTTGAATGAGGCACTAAGCCACTAGAAGGTTGCCTATCCCTAATATCAATGATCTCTTCAGTACTTTTATTTGTATTTTCTCAAGCAACTCCAAAACATCTAAAAGCAACCATTTTATTGCATGGAATAATAACTTTTACTAGGGTTTCAAAACATGTTTCCCCAATCTGGTGTCTCCTAGTGGAAACAGTGGCCATAATCACAGTGGCCATAATCATAAGACACTGGCCACGATCATAGCCAATGTGGGAACTCCAGTATCAAGTTGCCAAAGGCTGCTTAGAAGATAGACCATATACTGTATGTATATATACATGGCTTCAGAAAATCCATATTGATTGTCCCATAAGTTAGACAAGTATTATTTTCTTTAGCCAAGTGAAAAAATACTTACTTGAAGCCATCCGATGTAAGCCAAAGTGTGAGGCAAAATCATTTATAGTTGCACTTCTTAACAACAACACAAACTAACATTGGCTTGTTTTGCTTTCATTTCTGTAAATGATGACAGCATAAAATTTTCTCCTTATCATTTGATTGCAAAAATGGTAAGAAATTACATCAGCTTCGTGTTGCTTCATAGCTGAGAAAGGGCATGGTCCACTTTTCCAGAGTTCGGACTAATATGAACCAAATGTCCTCAAGAAATGTGTTAGAGACAGTGCTTGGAAACTGCTTCCCTAAATGAAGGCTTGGACACCTTTAGTTCTCCTTGTAGAATGAAATGATTTAACTGAGATTCTTAGCAAAGCTTTCAGACAGTTGCAGTTTCGGTTGTCCCATGACATTTTGTGCCTCTTTTCTGTCTCTGTCCTCCAGGACTCTTTCCCCTGCAAAGTCCCCATCATCATCTACTGGCTCCATTGCTTCCAGCAGAAAGTATCCATATCCCATGCCTCCACTGCCTGATGAGGAGAAGAAGGCACACAGAGCTAGTGCCAGGGTATGCTTGACTTCTTCTTTGGTTTTTTTTTTCTTCTTCTTTGGCTATCTGGGCACAGGTAAGAGATATTTAGTCCGTGATTGGGCTGAAATTGAAACCTGGATCAGCTGAGTATTTTAAAAATAGAAAAGCAGGAATGGGCAAGCAGAGACCCACAGTCACTGCACTCAGTGGTAGGATTCAAATAATTTAACAACCGGTTCTCTGCCCTAATGACCAGCTGGGTAGGTGGGGCTCGGTGGTCATGTGACTGGGTGGGCATGATCAACTCAAAATCATTCACGTCGATGGGCGCTTCGCCTTAACTGGAGAGGCAGTTTCTGTAAGGGTAATAAATATTAGGCTAGAATATCACAGCACCAGAATGTTTCATTCGTGCCTTCCTTATAGGATTAGCCCTGCAAAGTAGAAAAAAACAACAACCGATTCTCCCGAATAGGTGCGAACTGGCTGAATCCCACCACCGACTGCACTCTTTTAGAAAAAAGTTAGAACATCAGACACTTAATCATTCCTACTAAAAATAGGATCACCTTGTTTTTATTGATGCAGAGAGTGGTTGATCAAAAAGAGATGATTCTGACCCACTGCATTACTTAGTGTTCCCCACCAGTGAAGTGCGGTGAGGGCGGCGGCGGCAGCGGCTGCTTTAAGTGCTCCCTTGTCTCACAGCTGGGGCCGCTCCAGGCTGCCGGCCGCTGACACGTGCTCCTGCAAGAGCCTCTGGGCAGCGCCAGGAGGCCGCAGAGAAGCTTCGCTCCGCTTCTCACCCAGCCTTCCCCCAGAGGCGATCCGGGACTTCCAGCGGCGGAGCTGGAGAAGCAGGCCGGGGCAGCGAGCGGCAGCATCGGGGATGGTGGGGCACTTTGCATCGCGGGAGCCGCCAAGCACCCAGGTCTGCAGCAAAGAGGCAGCCTCCTCCTTCTCGCCCACTCCTCTCTCCTCTGAAGCACGCCCCGCCCAACGTAAGCGTGCTCAAGAAGACACGATTGGCTGCTTCCAAATCAGGAGGTGGGAGAATTAGTGCTCTTTTCCATCTGAACTTCTTTGCCTTTTAACTCTTTATTAACTTTTAGAAGGCGAAAAATTCCTTATGGAAAAGAGGCCCCGAGTTCTCTCGCCTCCTGCTTTGGTTAACACTAAGCAGACACCAAGCCACTGTGAGCTGGAATCTGGTAGCAACTATCTTGGCTTTAATTATTTAAAAAAATATATTTAAATTTCTTTCTTTTTCCTGAGGAGACTGGTGAGGCTCCACCTCCCTTGCCTCTAGTGACTGCACGTCCCTGTTCCCCACCATTGGCAACATACTTTTACAGGCATATTTGGGGGTATTGTCAAACAAGAAAGCAAAACTAAATCCCATTTCTGTAGAAACTGTTTTTGGTGGTGCATTTCCATCTGTCTGGGAAACGACAGGGGCCTCAATTCCACTATACTGAAAGCTTTCAAACTGGTGCAGGCTTTCCTCTTGCATAAGGAACAAATAGAAACTAGTGTCCTACAATTAGGCATTCTTTTTTCTTCTTTTTCTTTTACAGCTATGGGAGACATCCATTTAAGTATTTAGCTTTCACCTGAGCTGTCACCAGAACTATTTACTTCAAATTTTATATAAATTCAGCATCACTGAATCACTGAACATTCATCTGCTCAGCAGACAACTTGATGGAGCAAAGATACAGATACTCACAGGATAAGCGAGTTCTCCCGTTGAAGGAAGACACTGATTTTCTACAGCTGATTCAAGTTTTGTGAATTACAAATAAAGATATTAACCTGGTATAGACAGAACTGAACATGCTAAGATACTGTGCATGATGTCAGATATTATATAGACATTCAGATACTGCTTTTGAAATCCCAATGGTGTTTTTTCCTGGTCTAACATGTCCCCAAATATCTAAAAGAGAGTGATTCAGAATTTGGTACATAATCATTTATGCTGTGTGCATGAACCTCTGTTTGCCACTATCCATGTGTAAGGGGTTACTCATTTTACTGTAGTAGAGTTAGCATGCAGGAATAAGATGTTTTTTCCACAGCTGGGTTCTAAAGAGACAAAATATTTTGACAACAGCTTCAACAAGAAAACTGTTTTTTTTAATCTGTTACAATTACATTCTCAGTAAAAAAAAAAAAGCTATTTGTAGACAGTTGTGAAATATGAGCACTGTAGTTAGGTTTTTGCCTGAAGAGCGTGCTATAAAACTTAAGAGTCAAGTTAGATATTTCATGGCAGGTTCATGAATATAGCTTAGCTGCATGCAAAGGTCTCAGGTTCAATTTCATCTACCAATAGAAACAAAATAATTTGTTGAAAAACCAGGAAAGCACTAATAGCCTCTGTTTGATAATAGTAAGATAGATGGACCAATAGCCTAGTTGGATATAAGGTATGTATGATATCTGGCATTAAAGAAACAGCACTGCAGGAGGAAAAGTTGGCAATTATAGTGCTTTGTTTTTAACCCCTCCCCCAAAAAACTGATTTCCTATAAAAATTACCAAGGCCTTTTATCTCATTCGTCAAAATGCCATTCAGAATTAAACTTTGCATTATGTTCTAAAAAGAACTGGAACAAAGGATCTAGCATGTGTCTAAAATTTTGAGAACACATATTTTTTTCCTCTTCCCATTAAAATCAATTGAATAAATCTGGATCCAAATGGAAACCATTTTTATCTGTTTGGAGCATCAGCCATTAATGTGAAGTTGGTCAAAATGTTGTATCTGCTGTTACATATTAAATACCTACTTTTTCAAATCTACTCATCTTAACCACCCAGATCAGTTTCACTTTTTAACCAAGTAGTGATATAATACTGTGTAAGCTTGTACATGTTTTGGCCAAATAAGAAATGTTCAAATGCTTGACTGAATGACCAGGGACCTTTCATCTGTGTGCAGTTGTATAATGATATGCTTTTCTGCTGGAGTGACTGGATAAGGGAGAATAGTGCACAATAGGAGTCATCAGAATGCAACATTTTTGTGAAGCTTCTAGGAACCAAGCATTGTGGGAAGTTGTCAGTTTTTCATAGAAGAGTTATCACGCCTGTGGGAGTTTCAGATGATAAGGAGGAATACAATAGAAAAAGAGAAAAATAGTCAAAGGTGAAAAAGATTGAATATCCAAAATTTCAATGCTTTCTTGCTAATTTCATATCCAAATTATGATGAGTTAAAATAATTACCACTGTCTGTATGTCTTTGGTATAGAGTTCTTTTCACCAGCTGCTCATAAGATTTAGATATGAAACTTTGGGATAGTAGAATTAATAACATATGTATGTCGGATCTGAACATTATTTAGCACTGTGTATTCTGCTTTAATATTCTCTAATGGAAGAGATTTGGGGAAAATAATTGCCTTATCATGCCATAACAGAAGGACAATATTGGCAATATTGCATGGATAGGATCTAAGGGGTCTGCCTAATGGTTCTTGCAAAATCTTAACATTAAAAGCATTCTTAGGCATATAGTATCATTTAATATTTGACAGTATTTGGATAGGAATGTCATTTGTTTTTCTGAATCTTCTACCTCTTTCGCATAATTCCTTCTGTATGTGAAGTGCCATATATGGCCTTCTGCTGTGTAACTGGACTTACTGTAGGAAATTACACTTTTTTGAGAATGTCAGTTCTACAAGGAAAAAAGGTTCTATTCTAAAGTTTTCAAGTGTAAATTATGTAAAACTTTAAAGGCATTATATTTATACGACTTTGCCAGTTATATTTATACAAAACTGGCTTTGCAGTCATAACGGTCTCTAGAAAGTGGCATAAGGTTTTGGTAAGTATTTTGATTTGTACTAAATGGGAACAAAAAACGCATAAAGGAAATTCACCCATAAGAGAATGTCTAAAAGATTATAAAAGAATATATATAAATGTTTAATTTTGCAAATATATAGCGTGAGGCAGAAACATGAAGGATGACTGCTGAAATGAGGACTGGTGGTTTAATTACCATTATAAGTCTTTTTCTTTTGTTTCATTGACTTTGAATCAACGCTCTGCGCTACCCTTCCAATCAAAGTCAAAAAGCTCTCCTCACAAGTTAAAGGAAAGCTATAGTAGAGATCATCTTCCCCATCACTTTTAATTCTTGCTAATTTTTAGAAGCTTAACATGTGCCTTTTTGGATCTTTGGCTTGATGTTAGTCCATGTGTTGTTAGAAAATGACATTGTTGCTGTCTTCCATTTAAATTACTGAGACAAAGGAAATGGGTTTTTTCCCTTCCCTTTTCCTTTATGGACAGAACTGAATGTAATGTGAGAACTGAGGTGATTGTAGATTGTTCACCGAGAAAATAATCATCCTCTGTAGTTAATTTGTAGACATTGTCATTGACCATTATTTGATCATGGCTAACATTTGTTAATACCCTGACACTTAATAATTTTAATGTAAAATGAAATATAATTTTAATAAATTGGCGTTTATTTTTATGGTCTAGTGCAGGATTTCTCTGCTTACAAGCTTGAATTGTTTTGGTATGTAAAAAAGTGATGGATGCCAATCAGCAAAAGTGTGAGTAAATCCAAGACAATGAAAGTTGGCAAATGGATTTTGAGTTCCAAGCTACTGTCCAGATAAAATGCTAGGAGGGATGTTTCTTCCAATTACTTCTGTTGCTGATGTATTTCAAGTTTTTTGTTTATGATAAGAGCATAGCTACTTTCAATATTTTCATTTGTTGTCTTTCAATTGATATAAAAGGGCAATAATTGTTGGTTCCTCAGAATGGGTTGTATCCAAGGTATAATGCCAAGAGAAAAAACTGGACAGTAGTTGATCTGTTAATGATGGCATGATGTACCACAAGTGCATCTGAAATAACTGCCATGAACATCATTTAACAACAAAATTATAACAAATGCTGGATTTTATACAAGCAGTAGAGGCTTTATACTCTCATATCACTGGATACAACCCACTGTTCTTTCTTTGTAGAGAAAATTCTAGGTCATGAAAATTTAATGCCTTTTCCTTTTTTTTAATAGTTAATATCTTTGTATACTGTGGTTGACATAAGTATTCTAGCACTCTTCAGCTTTGTTTCAGCTTTGTATAAGCAAGAACATATGTAGATAAAATAAGAACATTGTCTCAATAATAGCTTCCAAACTATAGTTTTGTGTTTGCAATACTATCACAACAATACAGAATGGTTTTAATCAAAGGAAAAGCAACAGAACAGATTATCTGGGAATAAGTATGAATTAAGGAGATATCTGGATATATCTGTTTTAAAGGATATTTTGGCACATTTTACTTGAACAATCAAAACGGTCATAAGTAATTTCAACTTCCATAATTCCTAGTGAGTATAAGCATAGCAATGCGGAAGTTAGCATAATTTGTAAGCGGTCATAAAGAAGTAATTTCATCTTCCATAATTCCTAATATAAGCATAGCAGTTTTGAAGTTAGCATAATTTGTAAGGGTCAATTGAAACTAATATTCAATAATGACCATTAATACCTGGGAAATCAGTCCATTACAACTAGACCTCAAAATAAATAAGTCTTAAGTAAAAAAAAAATATGCCAAGGATAGAAAAACTTTCAGAGCTTTACAATTGGATTTCTGTCCTCATAACTTTGCTTAAAAAGAAAAACAGGTTCACTTTTACATTTTATCTGAAATATTGTCTTAGTTGCAAAGTGAATTTTGGATATGTGTTTATAATAGCTACTAATTATTTTTGTGCTACTTAGAAGGCATCAGCAATTCCACATGTGTAAAACCTGATTTAAAATGACTTTTTAAATCTGATAGTATTTACAGTAATTCAGTAATTTTTGGGAGTCCCTCACCAGGTTTACTAAGTGTATCAATCTTAACGTTATAAAACAATTGGTTCTAATCTTCAGTTCTAATGAAACATAGCTTTTGTAAAACTTAATTTGAAATTCAAAAAGAAATCTAACATAGCTATTTGAAAGTAAAACAAAAAATTAATATGGACTAGAAGACCTCCAAAGTTCCTTTCCGCCCTTTGATTCTAATAATGTTAAGTGGGAAACATTACAAAATCAAGACAAACAGGCTAGTATGGGACCATCTTCCCTACATCATTTTGACAATCAGGCAAGATGAAGATGGCACAGTGGGAATTTAATGAATAGATTTGTAAATCGTATTTAAATTACAAGTATGAAACTCAAAATAAAATATCCCTCTGGTCTTTATAAATTAGAAAAATGGCCATAGAAGTATTTTTTTAAAGCCTTAGAGGCCTTATGACCTTACATATTCAAATTTTTGAAGATATATTTTTTACAAACTATTTAGAAACACTTGTAAATATGCTTTACTGCCCTTTGGATGCTTAGTGGTGCTAAGTAATAACTGTAAAACATCACAGTTGTAATTCTGCAAATCCTAAGGTATCACATATCTTACTATGATACAATAATGCTGACTTGCCTAAATATTGAGAATATATATGTGCTAGGGCATATGGTCTGGTGCTTATTAATCTATCTTTAAGCAAAAATGTACCACTGAGTTATCTGGATACTGGTCACTATTCTAACATTCTATGGAAGTGTGCTGGCAATTTATTTTAATTTTTAACTATTAATTGTTGTGGTTTTTTAAAAATATAATTACTACCATATTGTAAATCTGTCACTAAAGCATTGTTAAAATAAATATTTCAACATAGTTGGTGAAAAATATAGAAACTGGATTCTTGATGTAGTGTTTTTGTGTTGGTTATATAGTTCAAATAATTAAAATTATCCCATGTGTAAAAAGCTGTATTTACCACTGGATATTGTTTCTATAATAGCAACTAATCATGTGTTTCTTGAAACATTAAATTTTGTCAATTCTAATGCAAAACTCTCCCCTTTCTATCACTGCAGTGCTGAATAATTTTGTTGTTGTATCAAAATTCATAAAGCCAGCTTTCCTGTAATGAGACAAAATAATCTTTTTAATAAAGTTATAACCTGGGGATATGATATCTTGCATATTTGAATCACCGTAGAGTTGCTTACTATGGAAATATTTAATACAAAATAATAAATTGTTAGTAATGTACCATGTCAATAAGAGTGAGCTTCAAATCATGGCAACTGTACTTTAAAATGTTTAATAATTATGGTGTTGATCAAACACTATTACTTTTAAGGTTTGTTGGCTGATAAAACCTTGTCAATTCTCTAGTATCCAGAGTGGATTCATTACTACTAAAAAAGGGTCACAATAGAGATCTTTAAAAAAATCCAGGTGTGCTTTGCAAGATACAAGTGAGGGAAGGAAGAAGACCATTACTGAAATTATGGATATATCAACTTAGATACTTTTCAGAAATAAGTAAATATGTATTTTAATTTGTATTGTAAATCTGAAAAAAGTGTGCTAATTGGCCTGGAAGAATTAAACTATAAACACAAATTTTAGTGCTGAGCATTTTAATTTACAAAATGTAGAAAAGGAATATTATAATTTCCAAACAATAAAGCTAAGAATTTAGATGGGTGATCATTTGTAGGCTAGTGATTATCTTAAAGGTAATGGCAAATCCCTTCTGCATTGTTCCTAAAAAACTAAAAGGATTTTGAAGTATACTCTCTTGGTGCACAGCATTCTGGCACAGCCTAAAGGTAAACTCATCAGTTTGCCTTTTGGCAAATGTAAGTTCTTTGACTTGCTATGCCTTCTATGGCAGTGTTAACTAACAACCAACTCCAAAAGATTAAAAATTTGTATTAAAAACTATGGCTAATTACTATTGCTGCCATTGCTACTAAGACAGATACATAATGCAGTATGGTTTTTTTCAGTTCAAATGCTAATACTCAACACCTAATTGAAACCACTCCAAGAAACACCATAAATTGCTATAAATTTATGACTACTAATGAAACTATATCTAGAGTGTTACAGCAAGTTATATGCAGCTTTCAATGACTAATTCTTGTTTTATATCATACATAAATCTCTAAAGCATGTATCATTCCAATTTGACATACAGCCTAGGCATAGCCCATGGGTGTCAAACTGGATTTCATTGAGGGCTGCATCAGGATTGTTTGACTTTGGGGTGTGGAGGAATGGCCAGGGTGGGCATGGGGAACGACATCACATCTATCGGGGACGCCTGTAGTGACCCGAGCGCTCTACAGCGTGGCCCTCCTGAGTTCTGTTTTCACCCAGCAAAGGGTCGTAGGAGGCCATCGCAGCCGGCCCTCTCAAGCTCCATTTTTGCTGGCAAACATCGCTGTTTGCAGGGCAGCCCCACAGGCCAGATCTAAGTACCCTGGGGGCCAGATCCAACCTGCAGGCTTTAAGTGTGACACCCCTGGAATAGCCTATGGCCAGCCCCACAAATAAGGAAATAGGAAGCACTTTCACTGTATGAACTATGTGGGAGTTCTTAACAAATCAGAAGTTCAGCAGCTTGTGAAAAACTTCCCTGAAAATGCACTCCATTTAAATGTAGATACTCAAAAGAAATTCACATGGTTATCTTTTTCCAGTTGTAGATGAGAAACATCTAGAATTCTGGCAAATTAGAAATGCTCAGGGTGGGGTACATGAGTACAGGTAGTCCTCGACCACAATGGAGTTCGAAATGTATGCTGCTAAGTGAAACATTTGTTAAATGAGTTTTGCTCATTTTATGAATTTTCTTGTCACGGTTGTTAAATGATCATTGCATTTATTAAGTTAGTAACATAGTTGTTAAATGAATCTGGATTCCCTATTGATTATGCTTGTCAGGTCACAAAAACTGATCACATGAGCCCAGGACACTGCAACTGCCATAAATATGACCCAGTTGTCAAACATCTGAATTTTGATAATGTGACTACTGGGTATGCTACAATGGTCATAAGTTTAAAAAATATGACCATTGTAACATTGGATGCCACTGTAACTTTGAATGGACTTTGTGTGCCGTTGTAACTTTGAACAGTCACTTGATGAACTGTTGTAAGTTGAGGAATTTCCTGTACAAATTGTAGTTTCGATGTGGTTCTTTGTAAGAAGTCTAAATCCGTTAAACCTGGTCACCTATCAATCTGTAGGAAGGAAAAGTTTAGGAAAAGTGGAAGGGAATAATTTAAAGAATTTTTCTACTGTAATAATATTCTACAATAAATCTATTCTTATAAAAGAATGTTTTTATAATCAATAGGCTGTAACATTTTAGTCCATATTACTCCTGATGGTACCATTCAATGTATACACAACCAAATATGTCAAGCGAAAGCATTTGTTAAAGCAGTTGTTTATTTAAAACAAAGGATATGTTTTTCAAGAGACACAACATGAAAGTTGTGTTTATTTCAAGGATGGGGAAAAAATCTTTCTAGAGAAAAAATAATGTAGCCAAAATTCTTGTCAACTGCCATTGAAATTCATGATTTGTGCATCACCTTTAATATACCTAGGTGAGGGAACATGTGTTTGAAAACAATAATGAAATGTAGGTAATTATTCTCTCCCTGACCCCCAAAAACTTCCTTGCATGCAGATATGTGATATAGCAGTAGCAGAGTCATGGTAGTGAGGTGGAAAACCATATAAATGGTTAAAATAAAAAAACTAATCTAAAATGGCAAATGGAACTAAATCAGCTCCCAATTGAGCAGTTTCTATGAAATAACTACCAGAGTAAAATATTAAGACAACTAAACACTTAGATAAATCTTTTGCTTACTACTGAGAAAGTGATAAACTTTTAGTTTATTCTGAGTTTTAAAAAACTTCGTAGAAATAAACCTCCATCACATTTTATGAATTCATTCCAATACATTCCTATTTTAACTTCCTAGATAGTACTGATAACAAGGCATATTCCAATGTGATCACCTTTAAATGATACAGGAAAATTAAATGTAAACATGAATAATTTGTTTCCTTTTCTCCTCATGCAAATTATAAATATATAAGGCAGATCCACTCAAACAACATTTATTGTATTTCCTTCTTCCATTAGTTATAAAAACTATAAAACCATATTGATTAATATTTAGAAAATATGCAATTATCACAATTTAGTTACACAGCATATAGGTTTGGCGCAAAGCAAAGTGATGTGGAATGTAGATCCATGCTCATCTGTCAGTCTTCACTCTTGAGTTAGATGCTCATGACACACTGAATGAACTGCCAAAAGAAGAAATTATATCAGGTATAGTTTGTCATCACAATCTTTTTTATGCAAATATCCATTGCAAGATTGCTGTAGTGCAGGGATAGAGGGACTCTATGAATGTACAGCAGTTCAGACTCTTTATTTCTAAAACTCTGTAATGCTGATGTGAATTGAAAATTAGGTTTTAAATTAGACTTCAACAATAGATCTTTACAATTACATGGACTTCTCATTTTTAATATTGTAAATCATTTAAAACCAACTGGAAAATATTATGGCGACCACTTAATGGTGTAGTCAATGCAGTGGCACTTTCAAATACCATCTTGCAAATTCTTGGCAAAAACCGTAATTCTTCTGGTGTAGGCAATAAGGTGTTAGGCTGATCATATTAAGATACCATTATCTGGGAATAGCTTCTAATGAAGGCAGGGGCACAACTATACGATTTTATAAAAAAGTTCAATGGAAGAAGGGATATCTAATATTAAAACTAATTTCAACAACCAATACCAAAATCACTGTTGATAGCTCTTAAGGAAAAACATATTTTGCATCTCTAGCTGGAAAGACCTATTTAGAACCACTTACATCATCATATTGGAAATTCACCATCCCTTGCTGGGCTGCATCCCTTCTTCGAAAACTATCTGTAAAGAAGCAAAACAAAATAAAATAAAATGAATTAGTTGGCAAATCACATGTTAGAAGAAAAAACATAGTCTATTATAACTCTCTGTTTTAGAAAAACCAATTAAAAGTTGACAAACACAAGAAATTGTTTTTTTAACAATAGCAATAGCACTTAGACATATAAAAGTTCACAGTGTTTTAGTCTTCTCTAAGCGGTTTAAAGTCAACCTATTGCCCCCAACAATCTGGGTCCTCATTTTACCAACCTTGGAAGACTGAGTCAACCATGAGCTGGTGAGGATCGAACCCCTGGCAGTCAGCAGAATTAGCCTGCAATACCGCATTCTAACCACTGTACTACCATGGCCCCGAATCAATGATCTACTCATTAATTTAGGCCCAAGGATTAAAATATTAATAAACAAGTTTCACAACTTGTAAATCCACAAGTTCTAATCCCTTATCAATCAAAGACAAAGATTTCCCTTTGGAGTAAAATTATTAATACATGATCTGATGAGTTTAAACTACTATGAGATTAAAACTCAGTTGAACATCAAGCAAAATATGATGTTGGGCTAGCCATCCAGAAAAGTTTTCTCATCCAATGATTGAGAAACCTTTTGTTAAAGATGGTTTAAATTTGTTTTCCTAAGATAAATAGTTATCCCATTTCATCTTACTTTGTGTTTCAGAAAAAAAAAACTTTGACTTGATAAAAGGAGAAATTAAATACCAGTCAAATTCAGCAATTATTGTGAAATAAAACATACCAGTAAGAGCTCTGAGTTTTACACAGCAGGCTATATAGTCATCAAAACTGATCTTCCCACGACAGCTGTATCGTTTCACAATTCCATTGATGGCCTGTGGACTCAATCTAAATCCTAAATAAATAAAAGGCACAAAAGAAAGCAAATATGTTGAATATCCTATATCAGAAATGTCCTTTATTGGGTAATGTGTATTCAGGTAGGACAAAAACACAAGATGACTGAAAAAAATAAGTTGGACAGTTACTTTACTGCGAAATAGAAGAGCAATCTCTAGCATCAGTTTTATTCAAAATTATGTTTCTAGAAGCCTGAGAACAACAGGAAGTCCTGCAAAATGAGATTATGAAAGCATAATTGATAACAATCTTTACCCAAAAAAAAAAAAAAAAAGGAAGCCTCCAAGGAAACCAAGTGGATATATACAGAACTTCTAAAATGCTAAAAGGAAATGGAATGATGTACAGCTCCAAAAGAAAAATTAACAAACAGTCAAGCCATGGTTGTTGCTAGAACTATACCAAATCTATTAATATTTCTGGATCTAATTGAAAGTGCTATTCCTATTCAACTCTGTCTTGGTCAGTCGCCTTGTGGAATACTATATTTAGTGCAAAAGGACTACTAACAAATTTTAATGCAGAGAATAATTTCTCTGAAATGATAGAAAGTGAAAGCTGATGATTAATGGTTAAGAGAACGGAGTATATGTTGCTTGCAGAACAGAAGATTGAGAAGAGGTATATTAACAGTTTCTATTACTACAGAAACTAGAGAGTTTTACAAGGATTAGACTAGATGAAACTTCCCCCGTCTGATGGAATTTTAATACAAATGGAGAATTCTGGAAGTTTGAAGTCCTGAGAAATCAGAAGAATTACAGGTTAGGGGAGATTTGGGATTCTTCTGTAGCCATTAATCCCAGCCAGACAAAAGCACCACCACTCACCCATAGACAACAATGCTTTTTGCAGCTCCTGAGAATCAACTGTGCCACTGCGGTCTGCATCCACACTCATAAAATGCTGCCTCCAGCCATTCAGTATAGCCCAAAGCTCTTTAAATTCATTGAAGCCCATTGTGCCAGACATGTCTCTCTGGATTATTGTTAAGGATCAAAAACACTAATAGTAAAACAAATGCAAAATACTCTGTATTGTTACAGGATTGTAGCTCTGATAACAAGGGGAGATGATCACTCAGGACTTACTTTTGTGTTGAAAAACCATTGAATTCAACTGCAATTCTTTGCACCTTTTGGAGCAAAATCTATGAAAATCAATTTATTTCTTCTCAACACACACACACTAACAGAGCAAAGGATATCAGTGAAACACTTTAATGGAAAAATAATAGCTAATTTTTAAAAGTATATGCCGAGTCTACTCAATTACCAATGAAACATTGATTTCAAACAGTTTCAATACAACATAATCACATTGGCTATCCCATAGATAAAAATTTACACGGAGAGAAAAGTTTGTTTATTAAAACTCTTCTGCTATGGACAATTTTACATAGTGCAGATTTCATACTCTAATCTACAAAATGGTCAGAATAACAGAGTTGGAAGGGACCTTGGAGGTCTTCTAGTCCAACCTCCTGCTCAGGCAGGAAACCCTATATCATTTTGGACAAATTGTTGTCCAATCTCTTCTTAAAAACCTCCACTATTCAATCACTCACAAATTCTAAAAGCAAGTGATTAATTGTTCTAATTGTCAGGGAAATGGAGGGGAGGGAGAGCTCATAATATTCTATGTAAAAGCTAAAAGTGATTTCAGCTGCCAAAGTGTCCTCTCCATTACCTGAAAGCATTTCTTCCAATCCACAAATGCATTAGAAAGCGGAATTAGACAAATGAAGGATACATCAAGCATGGAGATCATGAGTCTGCAAGTTTCTAAATTAAAGGCTGTTTTAAAAAACAGGACAGTAAGTAACAAATAAAGATATCAAAACTGTCACTAATTAATGTGTATTATTTGCCTCTGTAATAATAGGAAAACAATTTTTAAAACAGAGCAACACTTTCCAAAATGCTATGAAATTTCCACCGATTCAAATACAAGTAAAAGGTCCTAAATAAAATTGATTACTTTATCAAATCGAACTTGACCATTAACTATAGATAATCCATTAGTTATAAATTCATTTAGTGACTATTTCAAATTATGACATTCCCCCCAACTATTTACAACACAGTCCTGAGGTTACTAATGTTGCAGCACCATGGTAGTTGCTCACCCTTACGAATGACTGTAGAGCCACTGAAACATTTGTCCTGCCTATTTCCCCACCCCCACCCCACATCCCCACTGGATCTCCAAGGCACTGGGCCTGTGTAGACTCACTTACCTTGCAAAGATCTAGTGAACTGTGTCCTCTCCAGCCTCTCTGCTGCAGTTTCTTTGCTTGCATCCCTGCAGGTTCTGGTTGTCTTTGTAAACCGTTTTTGGCACAAAGAACTAAAGCTGGGAAAGGTGCATATAGTACTCCTGGCTCTGTTCTTCACGCCAAAAGCCTTGAGAAAAGCCAGAGAAGCCTCGGAGGCATGAATGGTTGCATCCTGTGGGCTTCAGTCATCTTTGCAAAAAGCTTTTGGCATGAAGAGTGGTGTGCGCATGTTCCTGGCCTCCATTTTTCACACCAAAAGCTTTACGCTAAAAGCTTTTTCACCAAAAGCAAAGACAACCAGAGCCTGCCTAAACACAATCACTTGCCCACACACGGTTCAGCTGCTTTTCAAGGCTTTTGGCACAAAGAACGATGGCTATCAGTGTGTATGCTCCCTCCCCGCCTCCGTTCTTCGCACCAAAAGCTTTTTGCAAAGACGACTGGAGCCTGAAGGGATTCAGGCAAAGAAACCACAGTAAACAGACTAGAGAGGACACAGTTCGCTTGATCTTCCAAAGGTAAATGCCTGTGGAGACCCAGTAGGGCAGAAAGGAAGGGGAAAACATGAAATACTGTATCTCAGTGGGTCGGGGGGGGGACCTTGGATGGTCAGAAGCACTACCTGGTTTCCCACCCTGATGCACCTCATGTGCATCTGAGCATTTGATTAACTAATGCACTGGGTAAATCAGGGAGTGATCAAGTTCAATTGAATTTGTTGGGTTATGAAAGTTACGAATGTAATTGACAGGCTCTATTACATTTGTAAATTGAGGACTACCAGTATAAGGACATGTCTGTTAGGAATATAATCTAATGGTTGGGTTGGCAATACATAAATCATGTAACAAGGCTATTCTGGTTTCTTTAAATCATATTGTGAAATGTGATTGGTTGCTGTTTTTCCTCAATCGGCCATAAGAAGGAGCCAGAATGACTGTTAGCTCTCTGTTTGTTAGATGCTGGGCTGATCTGATCTGAGTGTTTTGGAAGCTGGCTGTTAGAAAGTGCCATGAGCTATTGTAAGTTTTGCAACTGCTAGCAAACTTTGATTACTGGACTGATTATATGTTACTGGACTATGTTATTTGGATTATCCCTTAACTGAAATACATTGATAACTGACTGTCTTATCCGTGTATGACTTGGACAATTTGATGGACTCTGATACCTCTATTTTCACGAAAGTAAAAGCCTATTTAAACTGCAGTGCCTCTGTATGCTGGCTTGTGTGTTCTCCAATACAATTCTCACAACACTTCTCTGAACGCACTCGCTCTCACAGCGGAGAGCTTACCTAACAATGTCCATGTTATTTTCACAGCAACATGTGGAAGGGGTTGATTCTTGCTTTCTTCCAAAATGCTTTTTTAAACTTTCCAGTCTATTCTACTAACCTGAACTTTCATGGTGTACTTCGATCACAGTATTAATCATATCTGGCCATGTCAAGGTAATGAGTTGTGATCTACAATACCCATAATGCCAAACCACGGTCAAGCTAAGCGGGTCATGTGGGAATTCAACTAATCTTTGACTTCTCATTCAAGGATCCATGAAAATTTATATTACAGTTAAAGTCTTATACATAGGAGTGTTATTTAATTTGCTAAACTTACGTTTATAGGAACCAGCAATTCCTGACTGAGTCAGACATTTTTGTAGCTCATCAGCATCTATTTGCCCATCCTTTGAAAACACAAACAATGTCAATCCAGCTTTATTTTCTCATGCCCCAAACATTTCTCCTTTTCCCAACAAGATAGTAGGTATTACGGGATCAAGGACATGATCAGATTGTGACATATGAATGGGGACATTCATATATAGTGCTACTTGGGCATAAAAGAACAAACAGGAATGTTCTCTGTGTCCTTGGCAAGGAAATCTCTGATCCTTGGTTGCAACAATTGTTATACAATTCTTTCCAGTATTCTTTCTTCAATGCAACCATAACAAGTGTAAATTACTGCTTTCCATTCAGATGAATGAATGGTGGAGTGCAGCTGTGAAGATATGCCCACTGAGGAAAAAGTATGCAAAATTAATCAGTTGATAATAAAATAAAGGCAAGACATATACACACTTCAAAAAAAGAGCTATATTGTATGTTCCTTAATCCATTTTTATACTTTGCAAAAGACACATTTTATATTTTGAATAAACGTAAGAAACGTAAGAAATTTTTAACCAGTTAAAAATTAATTAACAACATATATCTGAATCAGCAATCTTGTTATCATAAGATAGAAAAATCATACCTGCCCAGCTACTGCAGCAAAATAACCATATAATGGATCTTGAGCCTGACCAGGAAATGCTGGTCCACCTGGAGCACTTCCATACTAGAAATGGAACAAAATACAAGTATTAATTTTTTTACTAACTTAAATTGCATATAACCAAAATACATGAATATTTAAGAAGCATTTAAAACAAATATGGTTTCAATAGACTGACATAGACCATTCTATGTCTGACTGCATGCATCAACAAATACTTTACATTATCCAGAAAAAGGTCAATTTAATCCATCAGAATGCAGAATAACGGGAAAGGCTCATGGGAGTCTTTTAATCCAACCCCCTGATGAAGCCTATACCAGTCCAGATAAATGGATGTCCAATCTCTTCTTTAGAATCCCTAGTGATGGAGCACCCTCAATTTCTAAAGCAACCCATGTTCTGGAGGCAATCAATGTTTCCTTTGGTACTTTATATACTGTATTTTCCGGACTATAAGATGCACCAGAGTATAAGACGAATTGTGATTTTGAAGGGGTAAATTTTAAAAAAAGGTTTTGCACTCTGCAGGCCTCCTGTCAGCTCTGTTTCACTATTTGCTTTCAGCTGCCATTGAAACTGGGAGGGGGGGTATTTGGGAGGGGATATTTTGGTACAGGAGACATTGTTAAGAGGGAGTTTTGTTCTCACCATCTACTGTGCATGCTGATGGCTGATGTTTAGAGTTGGTCAAGGCCAACCATCCTGCATACCAACCTGATGATGCTTCTTGGAGATGCAACCCACATAATACTTGAGGGATTTGCAGATTGGACAATGAGATGGGGGTTACCAGGGGGAGGGAGTTGGACAAATATTGATATGTATGATTTCACGCGCTTTTGCCTCAGTCCTTGTTTTAATTAGCTGCTATCTTTTCATAAACAGTAAAAGTACTCTTAGCTCTGCAAAATGGAGTTGAGTGGTTTCTTTCTTGGTTGCTGAAGGAGGCCAGCTTGACATTAAGCAAGGTTTTGCACTCATCTCAGAGCTAACACCTTCTGAGGGGAGTGTAATAAAACCAAAACATTCAAAGGAATGTCCAACCTAGTGACCAGGAAGATGACATGGTGGCGGCCGGATCCTCGTGTCCCTTGGAGACGGAGCAGATGGCGGAACTGAATTTGGAGGAAAGGTCCGTCCGCCCCAGGTGGTCATTGAGATTGGGACAGAAGTATGACCCTGAGGAAATTCCGGCTGGAGTTACAACAAGGTAACATCGGGTGGCCGCTCCTTTATTGTTTCTTTAAGAAAAGAAAGATGGCTCTTTTTGTCTACGTCAACTACAAAAACCTCAACAGTATTTGCATAGAAAATGTATACCCTCTCCTGCTAATGAAGGACATGTTGGCCCAATTGGTTAAAGGAAAACTCTTCATGAAATTGGACCTAAGAGAGGCCTATTAGAGTCAGAATCAAAGAGGGAGATGAATGGAAAACTGCTTTCAACTGTCCTTTGGGATGTTTTCAATTCAGGGTACTCCCTCTTGATCTGCAGGGGGCGCCAGCAGTTTTCATGCAATTAATAAACAAAGTTTTATATGAACACCTGTACAAAGGTGTGATGGTCTACCTTGACGACATCCTTATCTACATGGAAACACGTGATGAACACGTGACTTTAGTGCGATCAGTACTCAAGAAACTCTGGGTAGCTGAACTTTACGCCCAATTGTTTAATTTTAATTTCATTAAGAGAAGATTGATTACCTTGGCTACTGTATCTCCCATAATGGCATCAAGATGTGTGCGGGGAAAGTCCAGGCTGTCACTGAGTGGGCATCTCCTCGCACCCGCAAACAATTACAACTTTTTTGGGGATTTGCGAATTTTTATCGTCAATTTATTCCCTCATTCACCAGCATTGCTCTGCCCATTACAAATCTCCTAAAATCTAAAGGGGAGGCCAAACCCAGACCGGGTAAGCCTTTGAATTGGACTAAAGCGACTCTTTGCAGCTGAATCTATTTTGAAACACCCGGATATGGAGGCACCATTTATCGTTCAAGATGATGCCAGTGATGTGGCGGTGGGGGCAATATTACTTCAAATGAACGCTGATGGAAAATTGCGGCCATGCGCCTACACCTCATGTAAGCTTAGAGAGACAAAGAGGAGATGGGCTATATGGGAAAAAGAAGCTTTTGCTGTCAGATGGGTTTTGATGACCTGGCGACATTTCCTAGAAGGGGCAAAACACCCTTTTGAAGTATGGACTGATCATAAAAATTTGGAGGCATTGAAAACCCTGCATAAAAACAGGTGTGTTGGGCATAACACTTCAACTGTTTCAACTTTACCCTCAAGTACATTCTGGGGGGGGGGGAGAACTTCATGTCTGATGCCTTGTCTAGGCTTCCCCAGTACAACAGCTCTAAGCTGAGCGTTCACCAGTCATCCCAGCAAAAAGTCTGGCTGTCCCGGTGGTTACTAGGAGCCAAGGCACAGCAAATTTAGAGGTCACTACAGACCTAATGTACAAACTCAAGGAAGGCCTTGAGTCCAATGACTGGTTCAAGGACATTCAAACGAATGCACCATGAAAGATGGACTGGCGTGGGGAGGAGCTAAATTGTATGTTCCTGCTGACCTGAAACCTATTCTTCAACGGACCCAAGATTCGAGAATGGTGGACCATTTTGGATCTGTAAAGACTTTGCATCTAATTAAGAGGCAATTTTGGTGGCCTTCATTGAAAAAAGACATTGAGTACTACACAGCCAGTTGTCCCATTTGTGCAGCCGCAAAATGACCACCGGGGAAGCCCCGGGGCTTTCTCCAAAGTGTGGTCCGCCCTGAGGCCCCATGGAAGGAGATATCGATGGACTTCATTGTTGAATTGCCAGAGAGTCTAGGAAATACCGTGATTTGGGTTATCACCAACCTGTTTTCCAAACAAGTTCATTTTGTACCGTTCCAAAATCCCATCAGCTAAGTCATTAGCTAAGTTATTTATTTCACATGTGTATCGGTTACATGGAGTGCCTGAACGCGTAATTTTGGATAGGGGGGGTCCAATTAACCTCCCTCTTTGGAAGGAGTTTCTGAAGTTAAATTGGCTCTGCCCAGGGGCTAAGCTCCGCCCACCATCCCAGACTAATGGGGCTTGTGAACGGACTAATTCTGTTTTGGAACAGTACCTCCGGTGTTTCATTAATTATGAGCAAGATAATTGGGCTGAACGGTTACCACATGCTGAGGTGGCGTACAGTAACTCTGTGCACAGCAGTACCGGCTTGACCCCATTTAGATTTGTGTTTGGGCAAGACTGTGTGCCGATTCCTGAGTTACCTCAAGAGAAACCACAAATTCTGTCCCTCTCTGAGTGGATCAACTTCGCCAATTTTGGCCCATGACCCGCAAGGCATTGGAGGCTGCTCACCAGGCGCACAAGAAACAGGCTGATAAAAAGAGGGGAAAGCCGAAAGAGTACAAAGTGGGGGATCAAGTGTTTTTGTCCAAGTTTCTGCAAACCACCCAAAAATTAAAAAAAACCTGGGACCTAAGTATGTCGGTCCATTCCCTATTGTGAAAATCATAAATCATGTTTCTGTACAATTGGAGTTGCCAAAGAATCTTAGGCAGATTTATCCTGTGTTTCATGTGAACCTGTTGAAACCAGAGCACACTTTTTCCTTCCTGGCATCGTCCACCTCAACCTGCACCCCCAGCTCCTCTTCTTATTGAGGGAGAGCAGCATTTTGAAGTTAAAGAAATCTTGGACTCGTAGACTTTTGCAGAAGTTCTATGCCAAGTGCCCTGATAAGCGTTGATGTTATTTGAAATGTACATATTTTATGTTGTCTTTTCTATTATTTTAGTTTTTCTTGCAGGGCTGACTTCTCTTCCTGAAGGAGGGCCTCCTGTCAGCATCTGTTTTGCTATTCGCTTTCGGCTGCCATTGAAACGGGGAGGCTGGTATTTGGGAGGGGAAGTTTTGGTACAGGAGAGATTGTTAAGAGGGAGTTTTGTTCTCACCATCTACTGCGCATGCTGATGGCTGGGAGTTGGCCAAGGCTAACCGTCCTGCATACCAACCTGATGATGCTTCTTGGAGATGCAACCCGCATGACACCTGAAGGATTTGCAGATTGGACAATGGGATGGGGGCTTGGGAGAGACGACATTTTCATGAGAGCAGGTCTGAAAGAGAAGCTGATTCCCTGATCTAGAAGAGAGACCTGCAGAATACCTGTCTCGCCCAAGGGGGGCTCTGGGGGAAGACAGTGGAGGTGATCAGGATGGGGAGCCAATCTCCTCCCATTAGTCTGCATAAAGTTGCAGGCAGCCCCCGATCAGACGATCTCTCTGGCGCACACTTGCTGTACCTGAACTAGTAGTTGTTGGAACCACCACGAAAGGACTTCCGAAAGGAGCCCTGGTGTTGTTGCTTGCCACGGGACCCAAAGGTGTTCCTGTCTTGGCCCCTATCGCTAGATTGATTGTAGGACCTCTAATAGGAAAAAGAGGTAGAAGCCTGAGCGTTATCCTGGCACCAAAAGGCCTGTTTCCTGAAGGAACCAGAGCCCTTCCTCTCATTCTTTTTGTGAATAGAGGGAAGGATTTTTCATTTATCCTGTCTCTATCAAAAAAAATTCTAAGGAATCTCCAAAGAGATTCCCCCCTTTGAATGGGGCTGAGGCCAGCTTCCACTTAGCTTTCATTTCCACCTGCCAGTGGTGGAGCCATAGCAGGTGGCGTGAGGTCACATTAGAAGCCAGCGTTCTAGAGGCGAACTTTGCCACATTCAAGGGGGCATCCACGGAATATTCCACAGCTGTAATGATCTTATTGAGATCATGACCCCACCGAGATCTCTCCGAGGGAGGCTTAGATCTCAACTGCCGTAATCAGAGTAAGGATGCCCTTGTGAAGAAGGAAGTGGAAGTTGATGCCTCAATGGCTCAGGCAGCTGCCTGATGAGTCTTATGACAGGCTTTTGTTCTCCGCTTTAAGATAATCTAAAAGGTCTTCCAGTAGGGTTGAGTTGGAAGTCAAGGACACCGCCGGGGCATCCACTTCTGGCAATTTCAAAATGTTCCACATTTTAGATTCTGAGGAGTAAAGTTTTCTCCCCCCACTGGGATTGGCCAATGTTCCTGGCTGTGCCCACTGGCTGCACAACATCCATGAACAGGTCAGGGACCAGAATGAGTTCCAGATCCGGAGCATTCTCCTTAAATAGTCCCTCCTTAGGGTCCTGGGAAGTAGAGGGTACAGATTTATCCTTAGGTTTAGCTGGGCCTAGCTCTGTGGAAGCCCTGGCCTTATGCAAAATAGCCTTAAACAAAGACACTTTGAAGAGGCCAGTGAAAGCAGGCTTATCGGGGGGGGGGCATATCCTCATCCTCCAATAATTCAAACTCATCTGCATTCTCCTCCTCCTAGGCTGACACCTCCATTGTAACAGAGGTACCATGAGAATTGGGCGGCCATTAAAAAGTGCGCGAAAAGGTCGCTTCCAAAATGGCCACCGCGCTCGTCAGAGCCTCAGAGACACCGTCACATCACCTGGATTCTCTGGAGGCTCCTGATGCCGTTCCTGCACCCACCAGTAGCTGCCGGACAAGTGGTCTCTGCTATCTTGACCGCTGTGTGCGACCAGCAGCAGGTCGAGTTTCCAACATTTACCTCAGCAAGCTTTTTAAAGAAAATAAACTTCAAGGAAGGTTCTAACCTTATTCTACCTGAACAGACTACTCTAAGAAAATAAAAAATCCTAAATCTACTGTGAATTATTTGGAGAGTTATAGTCTATCTTCAAAGGACTGAGTAGCTCCCCAAATTTTGTCTTAACGGGCGGACTGAGTTTTAAACTGCCCTCAATGAGGGAAAGGGGGTGTGGTCAAAGAAAAATCTACTCAGTCCTAGAGCAGATAGACTGTATTTAACCCATGCTTGGACTCTCCAAGCAGCGCACAAGAGAATGCTTATTCAGTGTATAAGACATCCGATTTTCATCCTCTTTTTTTAGACCAGTATAACCCAAAGCGTCTCATTTCTATAACAAATGCACACATTTTGTAATTGGCACATATTAGGCCTTTCAGTTATATGAATCTTGAGATGGAAAGAAAATATTTTTCATCAAAAGGGAAAAAACCCAGAGGACTAGAATCCAGGAGAAAAATACTTAGCTGGTTTTAGGAAACTAGAGCCCTGATATCTGTAAAATATTCCTGAATATAGGTAGTCCCTTACTTACAATAGTTCATTTATTGACAGTTCAATGGCAGTGAAAACTGTGACTTATGACCACAAATCATAAATGGGGGAAAATGTCACCTAACAAATGTCTCATTTAACAATAAAAAATTGGACTCAATTATGGTGGTAAATCAAGGACTACCTGTAAAAGGTAAAGGTTCCCCTTGTACATATGTGCTAGTCGTTCTCAACTGCATTTCAAAGCCGAAGAGCCAGTGTTGTCCGAAGATGTCTCTGTTGTCATGTGGCCAGCATGACTAAACACTGAAGGTGGACAGAACACTGTTACCTTCCCACCAAAGGTGGTCCCTATTTTTCTACTTGCATTTTTATTTGTTTTCGAACTGCTAGGTTTGCAGAAGCTGGTACAAGTAACAGGAACTCACTCTGTTACACAGCGGTAAGGATTCGAACCCCTGCCATAGGTTTGCCATCACTGCCCTATATTAAATTGTGACCATGATTTTACAAACCAAAATTAGGTTGTCTCATCACACTAAGCCAAAAGTAAGCAAACCATAATAGTTTAGTAAAATAGGTAAGGAGGAACAAAAATTCAACTCATGTACCCTTTGATTGTAATAAGCTAGGATTATCTTGAAACAAATCTCTTAGCAGAGCTGTTTGTTTTATACAAGGAAATGCCTTCTTTGTTTAGCAAATCTATTCATTAAATATGTTCCAAATGTCATAAGTTGGTAAAAGGAAGTAAGTAGGCATATACAAATTCACTGAGTTGCCATAGTGAAAGATTTTAAAAATGCACCTGACATTCACATTGGCTTTTTACTTGTGAAAGGACGAAGATCACTTTGCCAGCAATTGGTAACTGCCCCTCTGCCTATATGGACTCATAAATCAATAAATCCTTTGCAACATTCATAGTTTTAAATACTAGATTTTACGCAGTACAGTAAGGCAGAATTCAGCCTTACATGTTTGCCCAAGATTAATTTAAGAAATTATAGGTGCACGTTTAATATGGATATATTTGTATTTAATTTAATCATAATTATTTTTCTTATTAAAAATTATATTATAAAAATTTGCAATGGTTTGGGCTAGGAAGAGACAACTGGCAACCAAGTATTTCTAAAGGGCAGCTTGGTGGTTAAGTCAACTTTTCTTCTGATATGCAGTTCAATTTTTATGCAGGAAAAAAGCTAAAGCTACAAAAAATGGATCACCAAAATAAATACTAAATTTTTGATAGTAGATTTGGGTAAAGGAGACACTTAAAAAAACTTATTTATATTCACCATTTTTTTTTTGCTTTCTCTTTTTATATAGTCATAAGTGATATGTTGTCACTTAACAATATTTTCAGAACCATACATTAAATGTAGCTCTCACTTCTCTTGCCTCCCCAGAAGCATCAGGGTTATTTAGAAGTTAGTCCATTAAAAAATCAAATTAGATCAGAAACACTAAATGTCCCCTCCCAGCCATAAAGCTGACTTGGGCCTTGAACAAAATCTTGTAATTCAAGTTCAATTTCTACAGAATTACTAGATCATCAATCACAGGGAGGTAACGATGACATGGTTCATTGCACTGATCTGTTTCAGGAAAGGATATTTACACAATAACAACGGAAAGTTGATGCAACCCAAGTGTGAAACAGAAGTTCAACTGGGCAAGCAGAGATACCCGATACACTGAGCCAAGGTGGCGCAGTGGTTAAATGCAGCACTGCAGGCTACTGCTAGATCAGCAGGTCAGCGGTTCAAATCTCACCGGCTCAGGGTTGACTCAGCCTTCCATCCTTCCGAGGTGGGTAAAATGAGGACCCAGATTGTTGGGGGCAATATGCTGACTCTCTGTAAACCGCTTAGAGAGGCCTGAAAGGCCTATGAAGCGGTATATAAGTCTACTGCTATTGCTATACCTTGGATATTTAAAATCTAGTTATTTTTTTTATTCAGATGATGGTTTTCTCTTTAAAACAACCCTATATAAATGTGGAAGCTGGACTAACTTGAGGATTGACATCCTGTCTACATGAGTTCTATTTCAAACACGTGCAGCTGAAATCATAAAGCCATTAAGATAATACAATTCAAACCACCTTATTCCATATTTTAGAGTACTATTATGCAAATAGAATAATCTACTTCTTTGCAATACTATGCAACTTACACCATAAATAAAATCTTGAGGATCCCAATGCAAAGAAAGTGCATTCATTTAAATCTTGATAAGTTAATAGTTTGGTACACAAAGAAATTAAAAATAATTCGTTAAAACACACTGGATCTGCGTTGAAGTCAAGATTCAGGGTTGCCTTTTGTTTAGGTTTAGGAAATTACACGGTATGAGCTCTATACGAGCTTTATTCAGATCACTATAGATACCTTGCTTCTCCCTTAGCTAGCAGCCTCTAGAAATTGCACAATAGTCTATCTTAAGGCCTTGCCCTCAAACACAACAGTTGTAGCTTAGTATATCGATCCATTTACTGGATGCTAGGTACTGGTTACCGAGCAACCAATAGCTTGCTGGATAAACCAAGGTGCAGGAAAATATGATTTAGCGTAAATGTGCAAACCCGATCAGGTGTACTGACGATTACTGGCAGAGCCTGTGGAATTTTACAAAGGGCGGAGGCTTTTTCGAGTCTTCCTGTAAATCGAAAGCGGGACTTTCTAAGCGCCCATCGCGAGTGGTTCTGGCTTTGCAAATTCCACCGGACACCCCCCCCCCCCCGCATCAAGTCAGTTCCCGCTGGAGGGCCCGTCAAAGCGGCTTTCTGACTCCGGCTTAATTCAGAGAGGTTTTTCCTCCTCCCTTCGCGGTTCCATCTTCCACATCCCTCTAGCTAATGTAACCAGGCAAACCGCTTTCAACAAGCGAAGTCAAACCGTTCCCCCGAGGGCGCCAAAAGGAGGGTCCGAGGAGGCGCTTCAAAATGCCTTACCCCTCCCTGGTAATAGCCGCCTCCGGGACCAGAATACGCCATCGTCTGCAATTAGTTACTCTTCACAAACCACCGGCAACCTCACTGTGACCTCTCGACGCTGTCCAAAACCGGAGGAAGTCCGGATCAAACCATTCGCACGAAAGGAAGGGATTGGAAAACGTTTCTCCGAGGGGAAACTGCGAGGGGCGCTGCGTTTCCGGCCATAGATTTGCCCTTCGGTCTCGCCATTCCTTACCCGTGTTGTATAAAATGGGGCAAAGCACCTAGCATTACCCCCCTCCTCTTTTCTGATGACAATGGTATAAGCCGGACGTCCCCCTTTTTTAAAATATATATATATATATATATATTGAAACTATGTTTGAGGTGGTGAAACTAAGTATTTAAAATCTGGATGGCAGTTTCCGGAAGAGGAATGAACAAATGTTTGCGCGCATGGATACTTAGAAATATTTGCTTTATGAACGTTCCAAGGATGATGCGGGGCGTGGGAAAGGAAGGATAAGCTACTACATCGTCATGCCATACGTAGATACAGAGCTTTACCATTTATTGATCCGTGGGATTTAGTCCTTCAACGTAGGTCTTCCTCGACCGTGTTGTTGGGCTACACGTTACTCATTCATAAGTTCCATGTGCCTTGGTGGGACATTATCTCCCAGGATTGCTTCCAGACATATTCGTTGTTTGGCAGCAAATCCTGCTGTATTTAGAAGCGTGTACCCCAAACAAAGGGACGCGGTGGCCCAGTGGCTAAGATGCTGTGCTGTCAGTTCGGCGGTTCGAATCCCTAGCGCGGGGTAACGGAGTGAGCTCCTTTTACTTGTCCCAGCTTCTGTCAACTTAGCAGCTGGAAAGCATGTAAAAATGCAAGTAGAAAAATAGGGACCAATTTGGTGGGAAGCCTTCAGTGTTTAGTCATGTTGGCCACATGACAATGGAGACATGCACTGGCTCTTCGGCTTTGAAACTGAGATGAGCACTGCCCCCTAGAGTCGGGAATGACTAGCACATATGTGCGAGTGGAACCTTTACCTTGACTCCAAATAAGCATCTAGAATTTCATCCTTTAATTCATCACCTGCATAGAAGACACCAGAGGGACAGAAAAAGGTGGTGTGGTGCTGAAATGCAAGCTATGCACTTTTTCTATGAGTGCTATGATACTTCATGCACACCAAAAAAGAAGTAGCAATAACCTGATAATGATGAAGATGGTTTAAGGCAGGGCTGTCAAGCTCATGGTCCATGAACCAGATGCATTATGTGCTGGCCACACCACCCATACCTGGTTTAGTGAAGGGAAAATTCACGAAACGTCAAGTGAGAATGCCGTGATGACATCAGTTTGACACCCCTGGTTTAAGGAAAATGCAAGTAGTCCTTGACTTATAGCCATGTGTTTATCAATTGTTCAACGTTATGACAATGCTGAAGAAAGTGATTTATGACTAGTTCTTGTATTTTATTGTTACAGTGTCCCTGTAATCCCATATTCAAAAATTGGACATTTTGTGATTGGCATGTATTTAACACTTCTCTAGTGTCCCAGGGTCATGTGATCGCCATTTGTGACCATCCCAACCAACTTTCAACAAGCAATGTTAATGGGGAAAGCCAAATTTGGTTGGACAGTTGTGTGACTCACACAAAGGTCATGGCAAAAAAAATGATTGTAGCAAAAAAGGGCCTTAAAATCAATTGTGAGTCATTTAATAACCATCTTGCTTAGAGATGGAAGTCCTAGTTCCAACTGTGGTTGCAAGTCGAATCCAGGAAGTCCATTATTAATTTAAACTCCTATAGGACTATGAATAGTTTTTTTAAGGTTGACATATTTGAAAATGCCAATTAGGTTTATTCAATAAATCATGGTTTAGCATTTTATGTAAATTATTATTACAAATTATATAATTATCTTTGGAAAATATTGTAGAATATTATTTGCTAACAGCCCTGCACACAACCAAATCAATGTGCTACTACAAAATATTTATTTTAAAAACATTAATGGTCAATGGATAACTTACATAAGAGTAATTCAAGGCCACTTTTTCATATTTCTGTGTCTTTGATAATTTTTAAATATTTTAATTTATAAAAAATTACACTAAATTACTAAATTACACTAAGTCACTTTTTTGCAAAATATTTGGATCAATTTTGGTCAATGATGAGCATATCACAGCTTTGCTAATCCTATATTTACTTAGAAGTAAATTTTGTATTTATTCAGTGTTTTCTAGGGAAAATGTATCAGGAATGCAATCCTATTTGCAAAGTAATATCTGAAAGGAGGCAAAAAATAAATGATAAATTAATGTGTGAGATTATTTGAAGAGATTAAAGATCAAAGTTGTTATTGTTTACATGTTTATATGTTGCTTCTGGTAGATTTTAATGATTTTTAAAAAAAATTAAGCTTGAATGTTGTAACTTTAAATATTTGTTTATAGGAATGAAATCCTATTTGCTTTAAAGAAGATTTCTCACCGTTATGACATGGAAGTTTTCGAAAATAAGCTCCCTAGAACTACAGTAAGTACATCTAAGACCCCACGTGTTTCTGTTCTGTATGCAGAAAGTGGCACATACTCAATTAAGGCCAAAAGAATTGTTATGGCATTTAATTACTAGTTAGGCACATCATATTGTTCTTTTTGAATCCAATGACGTGGTACTTGTTGGTTTACACCCTTAACTATTCATGTGCATTGTTTTGTTTTTTCCAAATATTTTTTGAATTTAAATAATGTAAACAGTAGTTCACTAAATAAAACTGATTTTAGACATTTTACTCATTTTTCTAATTTTTCATACATTGTCCTTTGGTACATCTTTAGTACTACCCAAATAATATTGTGAATACTGTTTAAGGTGGGTAATATCTCCATCATTTAAAGAGGCAATTATCATATTATGATTTCAGTCAATGTCTTCTCTCCCTACTAGGGAGAGCTACTGAAATTCCTTAAAAAGAACCATAAAGTATACATTTGTGTCTATGTTCCAATAAATCTATTGAAATTTTTGGAATTTTCCCTTGAGAATTCTGGCCTTGAATTGCAGAAAACTGAATATTTAATGAGTTTAAGAAATAAACTTTTTAATGGAGTTTTACTGCAGATGTTATTAAAAGTTTTAATATTTTAATATTTATAATTGTTATTTATTTATAACACCATATAAGTTTTATTTATTTTTTATGTAGACTAATATTTTTTAATTATGGTTGGTTATAATTCTGGCTTGGAATTCTGGGAATTGAAGTTCACACATCTTAAAGTTGCCTAGGTTGAGTCTCAGCATCCAACTGAGTAGCTGAATTACTCTTACTGTTAGGAAATTTGTTTTCTAACATTCATTTGGAAACTGCTTTCCAAAAGATAATATCTCTCATCCCCTCTCCTGAACTTTGGCATAATAGAGAACATCTTTTTATGTGTGACAACATTTCAAATATTTGAAGTGTGCTATCATATTCCATTCACATTACCTATTTTCTTTTCTCAATCAAAACGTGCCAGCTCCTTCAGTTTCTCTGCATATTTCTAATCCATTATCATCTATCTTGCCCTATTTGAATTTATTACATTTTTTCTGAAATATTTATATATATTATCCAAAACTGGATAAAATATTCAAGGTGGGGTTTTATTGATACAAATATATATGGAAGTTTAACATACTGTGACTTGGAAAATATAGTTATGTTGATGCAGCCTAAAACTGCATTTGTTTTTTAAAATCTTTTTCAAATAAACACAATTTGCAATCAGTTGTTGATCTTTCTTCCAGCTATTGTTACCAAGGCATATATTTCCCACAAGCTATACACCAAGTAAAGAATTTGCTTTCACCTTTGTTAAACTTAATTTTGTTAATCCATTTCCTTTAATCTATCACTTTTACACGATCCCATTTAACTTTGTGACATCTGCAAATTGTAAACATTACTTTCTGTTGAAGAGTGTAGGATCCCAGAATGAATCTTGTTGCACTCCACACTTAATGCATCCCTCTGATTTGATTAAAAAAAACATTGATGGGCATCTTTGATTTTGATTTTTCAAGTCAGTATGCTACCCCCTTCACATTTCCCAGTCTGATAATGAGAATATCATGTAGTAATACTATGTTTCTCCCAAAATAAGATCTGTTCTGAAAATAAGCCCTATCATGTTTTTGTGTGTGCCCCCAATATAAGACTTATTCCCAAAATAAGCCATACTTAAGTGCCTACACAACCGACCAGCCACCGATTCAGCCTGGTTACTTGTGGTGCCACGGCCATAAAATGAGGGGGGTGAAATTGCCCCATGTGCCCTCAACCAGCTTATCTTAGGGCTTCCGCAGCCAGGCCATCCATATACTGGATAGGGCTCAACCAGCCCTATCCAGCAGGACCTTGCATGGTCGCTGGCCCACTTCTGCTTACTTGTGTGGGAGCAATGGAGTAGGAGGCTGAGCATAGTGTTGGTGCCAAGGCCGTGAGGCAAGGGATGTGTAGGGGTATGGATGGCCTGGCTGTGGGAGCCCTGAGGTAAGCCAGTGTGGGGTGCATGGTACAGCTCTCTTTGTGGACATGTTATCAGCACATTGCTTGGTCTCCTGCTCTGTTGCTAATGTGTGAGCAAACAGAGGAAGTGGGCTGGCAGCCACTCGAGGTCTTTCTGGACAGGGTTGCTGGAGCTGCGGCAACGAGGCAGGTATTGGAGCATGGGTGTCCTGGCTGCGGGGGCACTAAGATAAACTGGTATGGGACATGTGGGGCAGCTCCATCCCTCTGCTTCGTGGCAGCACTGGTGTGCTGCCTGGCCTCCTGCCCTTCGGTGAGCAAGCAGAAGTGGTCTCCAATGTAATCTTAAAGTACATGGGAAAAAATAAAACATCCCCAAAATAAGGCCCAGTGCTTATTTTGGAGCCCCAAAGAAAATAAGGCCAGGTTTTATTTTTAAGGAAACTTGGGTATATAAAGTATTCTTCTAAAATTAAAATATCTACAATATTTCCATGATTTACTAAGGAAGTTGTTTGGTTAACAATAATGGTAGATCTATGTTGACATCTGGTAATTTTGCCATTGTGTCATAGAAGCTTACATATTGCTTGCTTTATCATCTGTTCCAGAATATTTGAGGGCATTTATGTTTATTTGGCTGGATTCTTATTCTTCCTTTTTGAAGATAGGGCAATTATTTCCCTCCATTCTTCTGGGTTTGCTCCTAATTTGCTGCTGATGCAACTGGAAAGCCCAGCTGGCAAATTGAAAAGGGTCAGAGTGCAAAAACAAAATGGCTCCCAGAGAGCATCAGAGTCTGAATTGGAGTTAGCCAGTTCTGTTCTGTTCTGTTTTGCCACTAACTAAATAAGTCTTGGTCTTCTACATTTCCTTAATTGGTTTATTAAAGCATGTACTACATTGTGCTTTCATGTTTATTTGTTTCATGGAGTGGTGGGATTCAATTTTTTTTTTTACTACTGGTTCTGTGAGCTTGGCTTGGCTTGGTGGATGTGGCCTGGCTTAACGGGCGTGGCAAGATACTGTAAAATCTCCATTCCTTCTCCACTCTAGGGGAAGGTTTCTGCAAAATCGCCATTTCCTCCCGATCCGCTGGGACTCAGGAGGCAGAGAATAGATTGGCGGGGGGGGGGGGCAGTCAGAGGTGGTATTTACCAGTTCTCTGAACTACTCAAAATGTCTGCTATTGGTTTTCCAGAATTGGTCAGAACCTGCTGAATACCACCTCTTGTTTCATGTTGCTGGCTGCACAATGTGGCAGTGCAGCATAAACACTTGGGAATTAGTAAAAAAAACAATGGGGCAGTATCAGTTTTTGCTGAGATGAAACTAAGTCTATGCAGTCAAAGTGGGCACAGGTTCCCAGCAAGCAGGTTGATATTAGATTGATTGGTTAGAAAGCAGATTGACCAAGCTAAGTTTACAGATCCTCTGGAACCCTTAAGAAAAATTTGTGGCCTAATCCGGTTCCATACCATGCCTATTTTGTACCAATATTTTCTGTCTTCAGTCAGCGATATCAGTTTTGGTGTGATTTAATTTGTATTCACTGAAACCTGTCTCAGGGATTTGTATTCCAGTTCTCTCAACTGTCACTGTGTTGTTTGGTGAAAACCCATCACTTTATTAAAAGTCTTGTATAAATTTCTATTACTTTTTTCTTGTCCTCCTATTCAAAACATACTTCCTTGCTCTTTATAGTTGATCTTAAATCTTCTTCTTTCCTGATCAAGAGCAAAAATAAATGTTTCTCCTTCAAAGTATTTTATTTTATTTTTTGAAACATACCAAGTATAAATGCTGATGAACAAGGTTTGGAAACCAAACCTTGAAAAACAGAATACATGTATTTTATGGATACAATATGAATACAATTTGCTAATATACAGTAATAAATTTGAATTAAATTGCTTCTTTGTTATTGATTTAGCTTATGAGTTTGACTTAAACATGCATGATAATGAAGCATAAAATATTTGATATTATTGGGGATTTGCTGACAGAAGAATACTCAGGGTGTGGAAAGTGAAATTTGACATTAGATCTCTGTCCCGATTTGCCTCTACCAACCTTCTTGGCTGATATTTCTGAATCGAGACAAATTTCATCATAGAAAACTTTAAAGTGGAAGTAGCAAGATGAGTGTAATCAAAGGACACTCAGTCCCCATTTTTTCCTTGATCTGGAAAAAAACACCTTAAGTAACCACTTGAAAACTTTTCTTTCATGTGTCTTCCTGCTAGTCTGCAGCAGGCAAGATTTGCATAAGAATCAGGGAATATTTCGGTGTTTTTAATTGCTTTTTCATGTTTTGCTAAGTGCACTTTAGTAAGACTAGAGTTAGCATTTCTTGTTCACATTCTTGGCTGTCGAGTGCAGAGTGTAGGGTTCTCTTATGCAGCCCTCCTGTTAAACTCACAATAAAATCACAACTTCCTATAGATAAAAGAAATTTCTTTATGAATTGATAGATATCCATAGAAAGAAAATGCAATATGTATGCAGGTGGCACGCTTGGCACTGTAGATATTATATTTTTAGTGTATTTATATAGGATACGTTGGCTGGAAAGCTATTGCTGGTCTGACAATAATCCTGAAAATTTGCAGAAACTCATTCCAAATGTCAAGGATGTGGTTTATAAAGTTCTTCCCTGGTAACTCACAAAAGCTCATAACCAAGATCCTTTTTCAGAGTGTCTCCACTGCTTAGTGCAGTGTTGGAGAACCTTTTTGCCACTGAGTGCAGGAAACGGAAGAACAGCCACCGGATGTGCACATGTGTTCCAGGAAGATGATTTCTGGTTTCGGGCATGCACATGTACACCAGGAATCTGATCTTCCAGTTCCTGGTAGGCATGTGCGTGCGAAGACCAGCATGCGCACCGGAAACCGGAAGATTATCTTCCCAGCACCCACATGTACATCGGGCGGCTGCTCTTTCGGTTTCCAGTGCTCTTGCGCATGTGAAGACCAGCTAGTGACGGGTCACATGCTCAAAGAGATGGCTCTGTGTGCCACTTCTGGCACAAGTGCCATAGGTTCGCCATCAAGGGCTTAGTGCTTTGACTATGCTCAGTCCTTTCCAAAATATACAGATTAACAGAGATCAAGGAATTATACAGATGATATTTCTTTGGTGTTCTGATTGCTGTTTGAGTGGCTCATATTTTTGCGTTTTCTCTCCCAGCCCTGTCGAATTTCAGTTAATGGTCTATCTATACATGGAAATATTAGGAAAAACTTAATGAACAACACAATGCAAGGAATAATGAGAGATAGCAAATAAACTGGAGGTAGGCACCACGGGTATGTCTTAGAATTCAAGAACCTCTTCCCACCATATCCCAGTGTATGGGCAGTACACAAAACCAGTGTAAGGTAGCCCAGATAGGACTGTGGAAACAAAGAAACAAAACAATGGTTAGCAAACAAATATTAACTGCTGAATGCATTTTCTAATATAAAAACTGTTAGAGGATTCTATATTGCTATCCAAAATTGGACCAAACTAGCATTTGCTATAGTTTCCAAAAATGCAGCCCAAAGAGTGCATTTAACTAGATGTAAGTTATTCTAGATTAGGGCTGAAAGGTTAAGACCACTGTATTTATTAGAATAGTCGATTGACCGAGTCTGAAAAGATTACAAAATGAGTACAACGTATTTGTTGTACTCAAATTGTATAAGGTAAACATTTCAGAAATATGGACTGTCAAGGACAGTTTCCTTTTTTTATTAAACTGAAATACTTAAAATGAAAAATAGGAAGCCTTAGCAATAGCATAATGCATTTATTTATCTAAAATACTTTAATTTATATAAGCTTTTTATCTAAAAAGAATCAACAACAACCTTTCCTTTGGGCTGCATTTATACATATATAACACAGTCTCCTTAATGTATATGCATCAATAAATATCAAAATAAGGAGAAGAATTAGAATTTCAAGGCTGTTTTCCATGCTGGGGCAATGACAGAGTGGACTTAATTTTGCATTTTGAACCTGGCACTCTGCTTCTATTTTAACTTTAATGCTCACAGTTCCAAGAGACGAGTTAGGAAAATTGAAGTTCTACCTATTTAGAAGGAAGGAGATAAGAGAAAGGTGCACATAGTTCTGAGAATATGACATCTAATCTCCTGAAGAGAGAGAACCAGGAGAATATAGCTTTGGTGAGCATGTTAGTAAAATTCCTTGCCCATTCCTGACCATGTTATTTTAACGCCTGGGAAAAACTGTTGAAGTTTGTAGGGGGAATAATCTTCCTCCAAAGATTAAGCTAAATCCTAGTAAATTGCACCTGACAGGCAAAGAAGGATGGAAATAGGGTGAATTTACTAGCCAAACAGAATCCTACCTGCACAAACCGAAACTCTCTCCAGTTAACATTGTTGCTGACAGAAGGCAAGGATGTTATCCCAAGAAGAAGAAACAGGAAAAAACCTAAGATTCCCAAAGCAAGGTAAGAATCACTGTGCCAGGCCCAGCCGGTCCAAAATGGATCTGTTTGGTTATTTAATGCCTTAATAGAAAACAGAAGTGTGTGAGTATAATAATTTCATAACAGATCTGCAACATATTGCCTCCCTTTATGTCACAAGGTGAGTAAGTAGTAAGTGTAGTAAATCTTGCACATCATAAGCTCTCTTGCGTAATGTACTTATTCAAGATGATCATGACAATTTTTGTAACCTGAAGTCATACAAGCCTTCCAGTATTAGAATCATTGCAGCAATTGGATTTTTTTTAAAAAAATCAACATTATGACATGTATATTATTTTTAGTAAATTAGTAACTTGTTTTTTTTTTTTTAAAAAAAAATGGCCATCAAACTACCACAAGTGGCAAAAATGATAAAGAAAAGAGGAGGAGAAGACATTAAGGACTTGTTGCCTTCAATTGATCTTGGCCAATTTAGCACAATTTTCAAAGTTGGATAGTTCTTTATGACAGAAGAAAAATATTTGATAAATACCCATATGAACTTGCATGTGCATTGTGCACCCATGTGTGTGCGGTGTGTATGTGCGCCCCTTCCCACAAAATTATTTGTTCCACATGAAAAATTTATTCAGCTCACATCACACTCAAATAAGTCTTTTCAAAGATCTAGAAGAGCCATAGAAGCTAAACATATTTATACACACATACTCACCCCTCTGAAAAGTGAAAGGCTCAGCCACTTTTTCAAGGTTCTCTGAGCCTCCTCAGAGTGAAAATTGTATTGATCAAGTACCATGACAGAGAAGGTGCATTTCCTAGGTCCCAAGAGGTGAGTTTTATTGAAGGGACCTAAAGTTTGCCCAAGTTGCCTAGTCTTGCTGGCTAGGCAGAGACTATGGGAACTAGGTAACCCCTCAAATAACCAGGATCTACACAATGAATAGTTTTTTAGATGAAAGTGAGCATCTTGAATTGCACCCAGAAGTCTGGCAACTCCTGCAGCTGACAAAGCAGTGAAGACACACGAGCACATCTAGGTATATTCTGGATCAGCTACATCTTCCAAATGGTTTCCCAGACCATTCCATATAGAGTATATTGTAGTTATCTAGTATTGAGGTGATCAAGGCATGTGTGTAAAAGGCCTCCAGATCAAGGAGTGGGTTGAGCTGTCACACTTGGTGAATTTGTGGAGAAGACCTCCTAGTCACAACTGCCATCTGCTTTTTGATCAGGATATGCAAATACAGAATGACATACAAATTGCACACCCCTCTCAAATGGGAAGATGCTGCCCCATCCAAGGATAAAGATGAAGATTCCTCAGAATCAGGTTGCCCAAATATCTATAGCCACTCAATTTTGCCAGAATTGAGATGGTTTCAGATCAAGAGGTTTCAACTGGGTAATATGGCCAAAAGGACATGAATAGTGAGGAGTTAACAAGAGTGTCTACTGCTCTAATGAGGTGACAGTTATGAGCTGGATCTGAAATGACTTAGCATTCCTTTGCTAGGTTTATGGGAACTTGATGCAATTTCCCCATTTTATGACAGAGTATCTGAAATGGGCTGAAAATGCTGAAACAATTCAGGATATCACTGAAGTTTGGGAAACTATTAGAATCTTTACTCCATTTCCTCCTTAAATGCTTGCATTAGCATGGGGGCAGCAAGGAAAAACATGGTTTCTGCTTTTCCTCCAGTATTGTACCAGATATTGAAATGGGAGAAAAAAGTGTGTAAGTCTGACTTACCTGACCAATGATATAAGAATTGGTCTTCCATCTTACATAGTAACGAATGGGGATGATCAGGGTATATAAAACATGTAGGAAAGCATAAGCCAAGGCAACCAATCCCAGTTGTTTCCGGCAAAGCATCCATTTATCCAGCCAATCAGGAAAGCGACTGTACTTTGTACCTCTGTATAACTGGAGAATAGCTGCAAAGATCCCAGGTAAATAGGTCAATGCAAGAAGAACGAGTGCCACAACAGGGCAGATCCGATTTGCAATTGTAACAAAAATAAAAAAAGAAAAATCTCTGTTGTTCTCAACATGATTGTAGACGATATCACGGACAACAGAGTATAAAAAGATGAATGCACTGAGAACAAAAGAGAGGTAGATGGGAAATCTCCACATTGGAAAAAGTTGTAAAGGGTAATTCTCAATTTCTTTTGATGCTAAGAGAGAACCTTTATCCAAAGGAGTAAGACCAAGACTCCGAACAATCTCTGTCACCTTTTCTTTTGCTTTCCTATCATCTCCACAGATGAATACCTGCAAAAGCAAAGTCCCACAGCTTCAATAAAAATAAACATAAATTAACCTAGTAAGTCAACCTGTCTTGATGCTTATTAATTAACTTTTGAGAAAGTTGGCCAGAATTTTGACTGAAACTGAAATTAGCCAGAGTGGAGATCTTTGGGGATAACAATAGACTTTTTGGACCAACATTAATCTGAAGATATTCTAGATTTACTCTGTGGGCTCTTCTATTAATCCATCCTTAAAATGTTTTATGATGTCTTTTTAACTGCATTTTTTTATTTTATTCAAAAAAAAATTAAAAACTAAAACTAAACTAGACAAGACCATTAAAATGTGAATTAAAAATAATAAAGCAAAAACTACACCCTCCCTAGTTTAACAAATCTATTGCAAAAACATTAACTTCCCTCCTTGCAAAATAGGTTCAAGATTTATAAGCTTCTGCATCTACTTGCCATACATTACATATATGAAAGAAAAATAATAATTAACTGCTTAAACAGAGTGAAGACTTAAATGTGATTTTGTTTGTTGGAGCTATGAATCCAAAGGCACTGATTGTTCAAAACCTAACAACCACAAGGCGAACAATATAGCGTAGAGAGAGATAGTTAAAAGTTTATTTTGTATTTCTTGCCTGAGAGGTTCATCTCAGGTCACCTACTGCCTTCACTTCAGGTACACGTGCATACAGCATGTGGTCTCAGATTCTCCACCTGCTGGGGTGCAGCTAGATAGAATTTGCATGCTTGTAGAACATGACACAAGCAGGACTATCGATAGCAGCTGTGGCTTCTTCCACTGCCTGTACATCTTAGTTTGCCAAAGCATTAATTGTCTCACCCTTTCTCTTGGTAATAACAACAGACATAAAAAGCAGCTAGTTAGATTTGTTATAAGGGGGGGGGGAAGCCAATTTATTTTATTTTATACTGCAGCTGCTGATTCTCAGTAGTCAGATTAGAAAATTAAATAAAATATTAGAAACTGTACTAAGCCCATTCAGAATCACAAAATAGTGCACAAGCTTTTGGTTTCCCAGAACTCTTCCTTTGGAAGGGTAAGGAGGAAAGGCCTGCTGTTCTGGTCGTGAATCTGCATTTAATTTCATGTGTATGTTCCAGTTCAGAGACTAGGTGTAATCTGTACCATGTATTTTTGTAACTAAATCTCCTTCCAGTGATAGCTACACAATCTGTTCTTTGTTCAGGCCAGATCCTTATCTCAGCCCATGCACACACAGAACATTTCCACCTTTGGCACCCGAGATGCCCTTACCTGTCTGCTTGCATCCAAGCCACCTGACTGCAGGGCCCATGCTGACACCGTATTAAACGCTTTGACCACTTTACTGCCTGGAAGCAGCTGGGCAAGATATTCAGCATTTGATTCCGGATACTGATTTATTTTAAGATTGTTGCTCACATCCACCAACACTTTTCCGCTGAGGATTTCTTGTAGGCTTTCAAGAAAGCTGTAATGCACTCTGTGGACTGCTACAATGATAACGTCAGAGGTTTCAGCAGCTTCTGCATGAGGGAGGATTGCGGCTCCTTGAGGAATCAATCCAGAGTTTTGAGTGCTTCGGCTCCCGTAAACAATGGAATAGCCACACTGCATCAGTTTATAGCCCAGAGATCTTCCAAAATCACCAGTTCCAAAAATGCACACCGTTTCCTTCTTGCTGGGCATATCTGCAGCAAGTGGGATCATTGCATTGACTTTTTCCAAACCAGACATATCTGACATTATTCCTACAATGCAGAATTGTTCATGTTAACTTATTGCTAGAAATAAATTTAAAAAACAGTCTGATTCTTAAGTATCCATTAGATTATACATCTTGATGAATTTCACATGTATTGACTCTCAACTCCATAATATTGACTGAAATTATGTAAGTTAAAACCCAACATTTGGATTTTAACTGACATAATTATTTGGGGAAGGCTACATTCATACATGTTAGATAATTTTGGGTTAATGTAGCACACAATACTTAATTGAAGTCTCTTGTTACATAAAAAAACTTTTCTGGTGTCTTGGGAATTTCAAGTGGAAGAAAATATATATGGTTGGTTTTGTTTTTAAAGGTGTGCTTGAAATTTGATATAAAACATACATTGCTGTGACTTTACTAAAAAAGTTTGCTATCTTCATACCCATTGCTACAAAGCTGGATATAGATTTTGCTTTAGGGAGAGGGAGAGCCCCATTGTGATTCATATTTTGAATAATGAATTATGTTTTATCTACAGTTAAGATTTTTACTGGTCCTTGGGGAATATTATATATTTTTTAGAATCTAAGCTTGTTATTTATTCTCATATCCTTTATTTCACTAAGTTTCTTTTTCTCTGAATGGGTAAAAATACAGAAGCATAAAGCAAATAGTTTTATCAAAGATATATGTTCTTTGGTGTATTCTAAGGGTTACAGACAAAATAAAGTTATAAGGAAGAGTTATAGAAGAAAAAAAGTTATTTTATAAATTTAAGAATTCCACTCAAAGTCACATGTGGTAACAGTAGCAATCACAACCAAGGGAATATGGAAACAATCTATTTAAAGAACAAAAGTGTTGAACAGGTTTCCATTCCTTGCATTTCCCTCCCAACAAATGTTCTTTGACATATAACAAGAACCTACTGATTTTTTTTAAATTTCAGGATTAATTAAGGAATCAAAACTTTGAAGTTCAGGATGGCCTTCATTCATTATAGTGTGTATCAGTACAATGCCATGCAAATGTAATATTGTTATAATAAGATTACATAATTACAGAATATAATTATAATAAAATAATTCAAATAAGAGTTTACATTTATTTGGAAGGTTTATTACTCCAGTCTTCTGAGTCTGAACAATGAAAAACTCAGCAAACTATAATTGGGATTAAAAGCAGGCAAATAATGAAACAAACAATAATGAGGGATTAAAACTCTTTAAAGAGCAACTATTTTTTTAAAAAATTAAGAAACCTTCTGCCTGTGGAGGGAAGAGAGAATGGCCTTGTAGGATAGGAAGAAGGGCCATTACCAAAACAACAGTCAGATAAAAGAAGTATGGGTCAGGAATGTAACATGAATGAACATCTCAGACAAGCACTCCCCTAATTTTCAGGAAAATAAAAGAAGGGGATCGCCCAGTAGCGGGAATAGAGAGGAAAAAGGGGGTGGGATTTCTGTGGGCATCTGTTTCTATGTGGCACTCTCTCGTCAATGCTAGCGGCCACCGCTATCCCCTTCTCCCTCTCTGTTCCTGCTGCTCAGTGATCCTGTGTGAAGAAGGGAGCTAGCAGAGAGGAGACAGTGCGAGGTTGCTGCTTCTGGGATGAGGGGATATGGGAAGCATCTGGGTCTCTTCCTCTTGCAGCAAGCTTTCCCAGTCTAGTTTGATGCAGACTTTCTCCCCAGGTCCCCATCTGTTTCCCCCGACAGCCAGATAAAGCTAGGCAAAAAGCCAGCCCTCACTGGAACCCAGCTTCACCGACAGAGGATTTGGAAAGGGCAATGTGAGCTGTCAAGTTAGAATGGGGAACGAGAGAGCATGAGCGAGCCAGTGGTGCTTCTCTCCAGCCTTCGCCCAAAGCTCTTAGCACTAGAAGGCTAAAGTCGTAATTTCTCCCCCACCCGCTCACCTGCACATACCTTGGCAATGGGACTGTTTCTCTCTGCCTCCTTTTCCTGTTTTGTCTGCCAGATTGGTGCAGGGGATGACCCTAGCTTTGTTGCCCATTGCAGCTAGGAATCTCAAAGCCGAGAATGAATATTTGTGTTGTAACCAGCCCTGGAACTAGATCGCCCCCCTGGAAAGTCTGTCTCTCAAGGAGACCAGTCAAACTTTTCACATTACTCACTGAGGTGGAGGTGATAGGTGTCCAAGCTAAGTGCCCGAAGAAGCCCAGCTGGCCAGCGGGGAGTCAGGGCATCCCAACACCAGCAGCTCTGCGGAAAAGAAACTGCTTTTTTTTTTTTTTTTTGCCGAGCTGAGTTGATGCAGAATTGCATTGTGGCTTCGTGTCATAAGGGGCTTCACGAGCAGGATGGGAGCCTGTTTTCCCCATTATGAAGCACATGGGTGAAAACGTTCACTCAATCCATTCCAACTTCACAAGATCTTTTTCTTTTGCCAAAAGTTGGAATGAATTGAGTGAACCACAATGAAGAAATATGATTGGAGCTGGGCTGGGGCAACTGCGCATGTGCCCACAGAGACGACTCTAGTGCCACGTCTGGCATGCCTGCCATAGGTTCACCATCACAGATCCATAGCAAATTCTTTGACCAACATCCTGAGCCCAAAAGATAGACAAGCCTTTACCCTGCTCAAGTTTGATGGACAACCATCAGCAGAGTTAGGTTAATTTTTCAAAAAATGAAAAACTATAAAAACTACTCAGGAAAGCAGTTACACCATTAGATGACAAAGGAGTGAAAAGGGATGTTGAAGCAAGATATAGAGATTGAAGAGATACTGGATGCCCTTTTATAGGATTTTTAAAAAGAATATATATTTATTTTTATATATTAAAACATACTTTTTTAACTTTGTATTTTATATATTTTTTAGCTTTTAAAATTGCTAACTGAATTTTACCCTTCTTATGCTGGTCTATGACCATAACAAAGATTTTATTTTATTTGAGTATTGGAGTAAAATATGTCTTGGGTGGATTATGTTTCTATCCTCTTAAAATATTATTAATTTTGGCTAAAATAAAGCAATTGTATTGTCCTCGATGAGAATATTTTGATGTAAATGTATAGACAGCCTTCTGCAACCTGCAGTCTTAGGGGATAGATGATAATATGGGATAATTATTATTTAGGTCATCAGGTAATTGTGCTAGACTGGTACAAACTGCCTAGAATTGAAGATTTTGATATGCTCTATGTTAAATTTGTCACTAGATGGCACTACAGTTTTATTTGTAACTATGAGTTTAGAAGAATCCATCTGCATGAAATAGATGTGTGGAAAAAAAATGATTGTATACTGTGTTTCATTATGGCTGTGGTGGGGAATTCAGTAGCCAGAGAAATAGCCTTTAGGATCTAGGCAATATTTAGGATCTGAAGACAATTGGGACTTATTTTGTAGTAATAGTGACGATGCTATCCTTTCACTCAAGCAATTCTATAGAACAGCTCCTTCCAATTTTCTTATTGTGTAAGGGCTACTTTCAGTTTTACGCTATGGCTGGTGTCAACTTTGATGGTGTCTAGCTGCTGTGTTTAGGGTAGTTTGTTAAACTTGTTTTAGAAATATGGGTCATTTGGACTAGAAAATATCTTCCCATTTAAAATTAAAATGTGTCTGATAGAATGGACTTTCCAAATGGTTTAATATTTATGAAATTAGAATTTCACTTTGTTCTTCAAGGAGAGGGTGTTGATCTGGTTATATTGGAATTATATTTCATATATAGTTACTATTAGTATATTACAGAATCTCCAGCTACATTTTCTAACTTAGAACAGTGGTGCAATTGAAACGGTTCTATCAGGTTCAGCCGAACCATTAGCAGTGGTGTCAGGAGGCTCCGCCCACCCACCCAGATGTCATCACGTCCTGTTTTTGACGATCTGCACATGTGCAGAGATGGGCGCTCACATTTGCAAACTGGTAGTGCAGGTAAGTGAATACCGCCCCTGACCTAGAGTATGTTAAAATAGAAAGCAGAGTATAAGCTAATTCGATAACCATACAGGTGGATAGAGAGATAATAGATCGACAGAAATAGAGACAGAGACAGACAGACATAAAGATAGAGGAGCAGATATCTACCTATCACTTATTTACCTCAAAATATATTTGGGGGCATTTATATGCTTATGGGCATTTCCTTTTATCACTTTCCTGGCTCTTGCTGCCTCTTACCTTATTTAAAAATATTATTTTAACTTGGCTACAACATTTAATATTTAGGATCCAGGACTATGACGACAAATCTATGGCATACCTACCAGAGGTGGCACGCAGAGCCCTCTCTGTGGGCACACGTGCCATTACCAGCTGCTATTCTGGTTTCCAGAGTGCGCATGTATGCCGGCCAGCTGATCTTCGAGCATGCTGGCATGCAGGAACCCCGAAGACCAGCTGCCGGTGCAAATATGCCCGCTGGTCATCTGGTCTTTGGGTTTCCAGTGCTCTGGTGCACACAAAGACCAATTGCCAGGTATGCATACATGCGCTGGAAACTAGAAGACCAGATGGCCGGCATGCATATGCACAGAAGCCAGCTGGTCTTTGGGTTTCTGGGGCTCCAGTGTGTACGCTCCAGTTTGGGCACTCAATGCCAAAGAGGTTCGCCATCACTGATCTAGGATCTAATATCTAATGTTTTTTCCAAGAATGCCTTTGGACCTCATGTGGTCTCCAGAGGTCTATGCAGAAGATAAAATGGTTCTTTGTCTAGAGAAGGGGTATCAAATTCGGGTCATCATGTTGCCATCACGTGATGTATTGCGACTTCTGCCCCTTCGTTAAAACAGGGATGGGCGTGGCCAATGAGCGACGCATCCGGCCTATGGCTCACGACTTTGACACCCCTGGTCTAGAGGAGTGGCAGACAAAACAGCAAGTAAGCCGGACAGAGCATTTTGGAGACCTAAATGCTGCCTTCTCATAAATGGTTATTTTGCCATAATCCACATAAGGCATTTTGTGAGAATGTTTACCGTGTGCTTGCAAAATTCCAAATTTATTCAAAAGCCTATTATACTTCTGTTTTATTTTATCTTATTTTAAGGGCTGCTATAATGTATTATAAGCCACACAGAGACCCTCAAAATAGGCTTCCTTTAAAAAAAGATTCATTTACTTAGATCCAGCATTGCATTTATACAGGCAGAAGACACTTCTATTAATTCCATTTAATTTCACTAATTGAATCAGAGATGGATAAATCAGAGAACTTTGGGACTCCATAATCCACAATAATTGACTCTCCTCCCTCTGACTTCATAAATGATCGATTTATTTATTACCTTATTGACAGCAGATTTCTTCTGTCTGAGCTTAAAATAACTTTTTCATGGAGTCTAGTGCTTTTATAATCAACAGAGAGCAGTATGCTAGCCTATGTTTTTCTAACTAGGGAGGACAGTGGTTTTGGTTGTGTATTGTCACTGTAGTTTTTTTTTTTTAAAGTGGGGGCGCGCTTATAGTTAAGCTTTATTTCAGACTTTGTAAACTTTCCTTTTTTTTTATAGCAATAGCAGTAGACTTATATACCGCTTCATAGGGCTTTCAGCCCTCTCTAAGCGGTTTACAGAGAGTCGGCATATTGCCCCCAACAATCTGGGTCCTCATTTTACCCACCTCGGAAGGATGGAAGGCTGAGTCAACCCTGAGCCGGTGAGATTTGAACCGCTGAACTGCTGATCTAGCAGTAGCCTGCAGTGCTGCATTTAACCACTGCGCCATCTCGGCTTTTTTGATACATCTCTCCTCCCCCCCCCCAATATAGAGGTGGGTTACTCCCGGTTTGGCCTGGATCGGGCGAACCAGTAGTAGAACTAGAAACCTGGATGTTTCTGCGCATGTGCAAAAGTATTACGAGTGTGCGTGCCAGTGCACCTGAACTGGAAGTAAAAAAATTGGCAACCCACCACTGTCCCAATATTTGCTGTTTCAAATTTGGTTGTTGTCAGGGTTATTTTTTTTTAATAGTATCATATCCATGTTTACCACCCAAGCCAGTTACTATTAATTTATTTAGAAGTGCTTTTCATTGTTCAAAGCAAATTTCCAAGTGGGATTTTTAATGTGAAGCCAGCAGCAGTTGGTAGGATTGCAGCCTAAGCAAAAGAGCCAGATGAAATCTTTTGCTGCCTGAGGCAAAGCCCAAGACACTCCTCTCGCCTTTTCATCCATCTGCTGCAGTTGAATAGATTGCCAGCTGAGAACGGGAAGCTAAATCTTACTTCATCTTTGGAAGGGTCTGCACTGCTCACACCTGAGAGCAGTTTAAGAGAGACAGAGCAGCACATGCAACACAAGACTGCATATGAACCTCTCTTTCAGGAGAGAGAAAGATTCAGGAAGAAAACTTAGGAGGCATATTTGGACAACTATGATTTTGGAGCTGCACAGCGGTGGGCTTCACTTATTTTTACCACTGGTTCACCCTGCGCAGGCATACACCTTCCATCCATGTGCCTGACTTTCTGTGCATGCGCTTTGCTCTCTCTTACACCTTCCATGCATGCGCCCAGTCTCAAAAACATGGCTAAATAGGATGGCATAGCACTGGGGCGGGTGGCTGGGCGCATCCGCGATCTTTGCTACCCTTCACCTTAACCGGTCTGAAACGGCTGAATACCACATCTGGTGGTGCAAATTTAGAAGCTGGTGTCATCACTATGTCACTGTCATGGCCTCATGCCTGGAAGAGGTGATAGGGTTTATATACATAATTATTCTCACCTTTTTTTTTGTCTGACGCTCTGCCTGCTCTTTGCACAAGGGACTGCTAATCTGGGGTCACTTCCTAAGGTCTTTCTTCCCAAGCCTACATTTATCTAGAACACATGTACTTTGACTCTTTGATCAGCTGTCTTTAAGTTTTAAGCTGTACAGTGTTGTTCCTGTGACTAAATAGTTTTTCTGTTTTAAGGCCTATTTTACTAATCCTCACTCAGGTCAGATCCTTGCTCTCATAATGTTCACATGGGAAGCTTCAACCTCCAATGGGCCCTCTCATTTTTTAAACTGCCTTGTAACAACAAAGTAAATTGCATTGTTATTCTTTTTGTTCAGAAAATAAGCTTAGAATTCCACCCACTCTCGGTTTTGTTCTTATTTATATCTAGCTTTATTTTCTTTTCCAGTACTACTATATATGGGGAGATAGGCAGAACTCTAAAACAAAATTAGTGTGCCATGAGTTATAAAGTTTTCATCATATGAGGCACATGAGGTGAGAAGAATAAAACAACCAGGGTTGTAATGCAGCAAATTATCATTGCAATTTGTATTTTTTAAATAAATCTATCTTTTGCCTTCAGCAAAATGACTCCACATTGTAAACTTTAACAGAATAGATAAAATGTATTGTTAGTGATGATAATTTCTCCCCTATGGCTGCACTGCTATTCTATTCGTCTCATCTCTGCCTTTTATCAAGAGAATACTGAAACTGCTTCTTCAGGCATATGAGCTGGAAAAAAGATACACTTAATGTTGCCTAAATCATAACAAACTACTGAGAGAACTGTAAATTCAAATCAACTAAACCATTACTATAAATATATATGGTGAAGCTGAAAAGTTGAATACTTTCCTTTGCATTACCAGAGTTGTTAAACTGGTTAGAGTTTAAAAGAATGAAGTATTAATTCAGCCCTGTCATTTGCACAGCGAATAATAAAAGATTCTTTAAGATGCTGGCAGTTTGAAAGTTGGATTAAGCAATAAGCATAAAGAATGCAGTTGAGAAAGGAGGTGGCAGTACATTCCAATGCAAAAAAGGTAGAGTACATTATGATAGGGGTTTTCTTCCTTTTGTTCCATCATATTTTTCTTTGCATCTTTTTGTGTTTCTTTCTTAGCATCTCTTCATGTGACTTAGCAGTCAAAAACTCCCAATAATTCTCAGCATTCTTCACCATTAGAGATATCAGCTGAAATACTGGGATATGTACACCTACGATATCAGGAGTCTTCTCCCATTTAAGTATAATAGATTTATGGACACTTTCAGTATGAAAATCTCGGTCCTCTCTTCTCACGATAAATGACAGTTTTTATCAAGATTCTGATTGAAATTGTTAGGATGTCTCTGGAAGATAAGCACACTGAAAAGTCCTGGTATCTAACATTGGGTTGACAGAACTAAAAGTCAGTTTAGTTGCTAAGGAGCATTGCTATCGACAATTGGGATCTAAAATGATTGGAGTCACAGAATGAATTGTTCCTTTCTGCTGAACAATGAACATACTGGGAATTTACCACAAGAGGTATTTTCCTTCATGTTGCAACTGTGTCTCATTGCCAGAAAATGTTGGTAAGGTGCCTGCAAAAACATGCTGGGTAAACTCATGGCACTGAACAGCACCAGGCATTGCGTAATAACTGATATGAAGAGAACTAATATAAAGAATTAAAAGAAGGAACATCCTGTGAGCATACTTCGTCAGAGTCTAGTCCCAAAAAATATGTTTCCTGGATGTCCCTTCTTTAATAAGTCTAGTCTGAACTTGTTTAATGTTTGCAACCTTTATTTACAATTCAATTCTTAGATTAAAAACAATCTCAATATTATTTTTATAAATAACTCCAGGCGGCGAGTGTACCTAATCTTAACCCACCCTCTTCCAGACTGGAGCCTCTAGCTGCGTTACACTGGATTTAAAATCACTTGAGTTCAAGATTGTGGATGTCTGGCATAAACTCCTTTTGTGAAAGCCTTTGAAAGCTTTCTTTTTAGAAACCCTGTAAATTGGTATTAGAACTATTTATTTAGAAATCCACTTCCCTTGCCTTCCCTTAGTTGCTAGTCACTTGATTTTTTTAATGGTGCACTAGAATAAGAATATATATAGTACATGTTTCAATTCTCCAAAGGCTTATAGTGCAGAATGCAACCTCTTGTATTGATATTAGAACTATGACTATTAGAACTATTTATCTAGAAATCCCATAAATTGGGATTAGAACTATTTAGCATTGTGCCAAGCAACTCAGACATAATGTTGAACCTTTTTTTAAAAAAGGTGGTAAAAGAGATTTAGAGAAAGAGGGAAGTGGGCAGGTGGATTTATAATTGACTAAGATAGAACCACAAAAGGTGTGGCTCTGCCAGGCCTCTCAAATAATTATGTGACCTAAGTGAAAACATCCTACAAACCTCTTTGCTATTCTATCATTGTAATGTGAAATATATTTGGTATAAATGAATGATTAATTTGCTGCCTTCTCATAACAAGAAAGTTGTCTCCCTCTCCCTGCATGAGATGAATATGTGCCAGACCATAATATAAATCCAACTGTCCTTAATGCCAAGTCAGTTCTTAGAAATGAAATGGCCAAATATTGCTGCAATTTTTTCATGCAAAATAAAAGCATTTTAAAAGCTCAGTTGCAACTTCTGTTGGATTTTTATAACTTGTTAATATAAGTTGCACATTAAAGTACATGCGGGTCAGTTAGCACCTCAACATTATTTTAATGCCTTTCCTTAGTTGCTGGTCACTTGATTTTTTTTAATGGTGCACTAGAATAAGAATATATACACGTTTCAATTCTCCAAAGGGTTATAGTGCAGCATGCAGCTTTTTATATTCTGAGATCAAAAACATTCTTCTATTGTAATTTGAGAAAATATAGATGGGAAGATCTGACAGCTAACTCAAGAACTTGGCTCTGTGGCTAAAATTTGGATGGAGAACAGTGAGTCCTTCTTCTGTGGAGAAAACAACAGCCTGAACCCAGGCAGCAAGTATTTCTGGAGGAAGCCAGGTGCAACAGAAGAATTGTCACTCTCCCAATGAACATCTGGGAGGAGCTTAAGCCTCACTGGACATGATGAAGGTGGAAGCTATAGTACTGACTTTGATTATTGAGATAGAGATAGGCATCATAAAACAAATGCATGGGAATTCACAAACTATATATCTGCATCAATTGATAAGTGGGGCATTCATATAATATTTCTTTTTGTAATGTCTGGCCTATTATTTAATTTCAATTGTTTAAGTTCGATACATTTAAATACATCAAAAATAACTAAACAATTAAAACAGTGCATTGTTACAGTGCACATTCAAAAATAAATTCTGTCATCCTTTCAGATTCATTCTTCACTCATTATTTGGACAAAGTAATGCAGCTTGCCAGAAGAAATTGAAGTTGTAGAGTGGTAGCAAACTGATGGAGAACACTGTTCTAGTATTACCTTGACTAATACTTAGTTAAGGTAATACTTGACTTAGCCAATGTTGAAGGCAGATTCAGTTTCTGGTTGCTATACATAGGAAGGACAGACCCTGAAGCTGAAGCTCAAATACTTTGGCCTTCTCATTGGAAAAGACCTTGATCCTGGGAAAGATTGAAGACAAAAGGAGAAGGGATGGCAGAGGATGAGATGGCTAGATAATGTCAATGATACAGTGAACATTGCTAAGTCCTCGACTTGTGACCGGTCCTAAAGTCCTCAACCTATGACCATTCGCAAGTCCTCGACTTACGACTGGCAGCCGGCAACAGCTCAGCCGTGCCTGATTGGCTAAGGCGCAGCTGGCTGAACGCGGGCTGTCTAAGCATTCCTATTGGTCGCTCTGCTTGACAGTTCTAGTATAAACAGCTGTCAAGCAGGGCGAGGTGCTGAATCTCTGTACATAGTTGTTGTTGCTTGTTCTATTGAATACATAGCTGCTCTACTTACCTCAGCTGCCTCAGGCCTCTTCAGTTAATTACGAATCTAACAAACATGAATTTGGGCAAACTCTGGGAGATAGTGTAAGATAGGAGAGCCTAGCGTGCTATGGTTCATAGAATCACAAAGAGTTGGACATGACTTAGCAACTGAATAACAAATACATGGAAAGTCTGTAGAGATCTCAGTCATCCAGGTCATGGTTGTCCCAGAGGAGGCAACTGGACTTCCTTGTTTTTTTCTTTTGAAAATGTTTCACTTCTCATCCAAGAAGCTTCTTCACCTCTGACAGGATAGTGGAATCCTTCCATTCCCCACCATCCTGTCAGAGCTGGAAGCTTCTTGGATGAGAAGTGAAACGTCTTCAAAAGAAAAAACAAGAATGTCTGGTTACTCCTGAAAAAGCACCTTTGGGACAAATACATGAGAAGGAGAGGGGAATTTTATTATCTTCTGCCTTTAGTAGCAAAACTGAATTACATGGATTCTAACTGTATTAGACTATGGTTCCGCATAGTTTATAGCCCGTGGTAATGATGGCAGTTCATACTCAGTTATAACTGGTAAGAAAATTTACAAGCATAATTGATATACGGAGATCTAAATTCTTGAGGGTTGACATTCCACAATAGTTTGAACAGTAATAATAAAGGAACTGAATGGTGGTATCTGCTCGAATATAATATTTTTTCCTTCTTTTTTTCTCTGGTTTCTGGGGGAGGATATTTTTTTCTAAGAAAATCTATTTAAATTCATGTTATGGCTTACTATTTTCATGTACAGTTTGGAGTATTCAAAATGGGATAGGTTACCAGTAATAGGTTTTTGTAGCATGAGTGGAATGGTTCTCATTCAAAGAGATTGCTGACTGGCAATATGAATTAATCCGGTTTTGGTCTGCCTCCTTCCCATTGGATTGTTGCAACGTTAATTGCTGTAGCCGGGAAAGTTGGGCAGGGCTGTGGTAAATCTGGGATTACAGTGAAAATGAAAGCTGATTCATCTATGGAAATTCTGTCTTTGGTACAAACGTTAAAGGTAAGATGACCAATTTATCGTTGGTCATTCTAAGTGTAATTTCTGGTAAAGCATAACGTATCCATAATTTCTATGTGCTGTGCTATAAACATCTGTGGTAAGTACTCTTTCCGTATTTGTGCATTTTAATTATAGATTTGGCTGAAAACACCCTCCTACACTGTTGGAGTGTGCTGCTGAACTAGTTTGTACCTTTAAAAAAATATGGAACCAATACCTTGGTTGTAGAGAATAAAATCCACCATGCAAAATAAGACACAAGCGTCTCTCCAATTCTGCTGAAAATTGCAGTATGTGATCAGTAAATCTGAAAAAGGGGCCTAAGCAGGACAAAATGAAGTGTGCTTTTGCATTTGCCTCATACCACCACCCATCATTACATTAGTGTGTGCACGTTGAATGGCATCTAGGATCCAAATATTCCTATATGCCTTCTCTCTTTTTCTTCCCCCTCTCCCTCTCCCTCCCTCTGTCCCTCTCCCTCTGTCCCTTTCCCTCTCCCCCACTCTCCCCTTCCCTCCCTGTTTCCCCCTCCCTCCCTCCCTCTCCCTTCCTCCCCTTCCCTTTTATTTGGCATTTATATGGCTGCCACTTCACCAAAGATAAATATGGATGAAACACAGCAAACATTCCATATCAATTAGGATCATACCCTTCATCTGATGATATATGATACCTGAGCCTGCAGGTTTTTTTAAAAAAAACCTGGGCAGGATTTGGAAAGAATCCAGGCAATTTTTTTTAAGAAGAATTGTGTGACTGAGGAAAACAGGAGAACAGGTCTCTCACAGCCCCATTATTTTGATTTAATAATGTTAGTCATCATTATCAACCCATCATTGTTCTTTCTGTACTATGTCAATCTCTCTCTGGTGAAGGGGGGACACCAGAGTCCTTGAGAATAAACCTTTTCCGTAGGGACTGAGGATTTTCTGATCCTTGCTGGAATTAAAGACTGTATTGATAAGAGAGGAAGAGTAGAAATGGTGGAAAATGGTGATAGCAGACACAAGTTGATGACAGAGAAAAAAGTTAAGATAAAAAAACCCCACAGCTTGGCTTCCCTAATCCGGGCCTGTAAAAACAGCCTAATTATTCACTGTAGCTTCACCTCAAACCAGCTCTGTGACCACACAGAAACTGAGCCACTCAGTCAAGCTGGAAGCTGCAATTCAGCAATAGCTTGACCTCCTGATGCCCCTAACTAGAAGGTCTATTCAAGCCCACAGATGGAAAGGGAAGAAAGGTTGATATTCCAGATCAACAAGCCAAACAATGGAATCCAGCCTGAATGGGAACTCCTGAAAAACATAGGAGATCAGGCATCTCAGCTCCCTTCACAAAAAAATATTTTCAACTGGGGAATCTATTTCCAGGCAAAAGAGTTACCAAAGAACGATATACTGTACCCAGTGGTGGGTTCCTACTGGTTTGGACTGGTTCGGCTGAACTGGTAGTGTGTTTTTCGTTTCTGCGCATGCACAGAATAATTTGTATTGCACTGTGCATGCATGTGCAGCACGCATCAAGTGCATGCATGCAGCGCACCCACAAGCAAACCAGCAGTAGTGACTGGTGGCACCCATCCCTGACTGTAACTGCGCCTAATTATCAAATATGGCTCTGGATTAATTATTACCCCGCATTGCATATCTCTGAATCAGCAATACTGTATCCTGAGAAGAGTACCAAGTGCATCAGCATGCATATACCCAGCCAGATTGCTTGTGTCGTTTGTATGTATACCTTGTGCCTGTTGCATTGAATGCCAAAAAACACAGTGAGAAGGTTTTGTTTCTTTTATTTTTCCCTGCAAGTAAATTACAAGAGCTTTTTTCAGAACTCTGATGAAAGGACTAACAAAACAAAATCTTGGTAACAAAAACTTGATATCTGGACATGGCCTCTTCAAGCAAACCTGGCATGTTAATTTACTTAAAAGAGTGGTGGGGCTGTAATAATGGTGGAATAAACTTTATTGATGACCATGCTGAGACAGTGGATATTAGCCACTATAAGATATGATGAAATAAGATAAGATTTAGCAAAGTAAGATAAAGTAAAAATAAGAGTTAGGAAAAAAATGTACCCTACCTTTTTCCAACAAAGATGCTTCAAAAAATGGGTAGAACCCTCAGTCTCGTTCCAGTTTGATGGAAGGGTGGGTTCCTGAGAGAGAAGAAGACAAGGCGGTATGGTTCTGTGTCCTCTGTTTACCTTACATAAATTAAGTTTGCAATTGCTTTCATAAGATTAGATGGGCTGTGTCTAATCTTATACATTTGCATCATAGAGCAATCATTGGAAAACCAAGGCGTCGGTTTCTGTTTCTACTTCTCTGCTATTGCAGACAGAACAGTGTACAGTATGGCATTTATATAAACTAGATTAATCCCTCAAATGTTGATGAAGACTTACCCATTGTCTACTTCTGTTTGTAGAATAGGAAGGTCTCCTATTGGTTTTTGTGTCAGGTCGCAAAATATCTGCGCTACGTCCTGAATACCAGACTTTAAAAAGGTGCTGTCTTTCATTTCATACAGTTCTTCTTTCTCACCCATGTAAACGATTCATTAATGTAAGCTTTACAATGCATCCCTCTAACACATATTTATATGTGCAAAAGGCAAGTGGTTTAAACTCACCACCCAACAATACAGATACAAATTCATATAGTTTTGATTTCTCTTCCATAGGATTGATTAATTAAAGTAAGCTTTATAATGCACCTCCTTAGCACTTATCATGTGGTTACATATGTAGCAGGGTTTAAATTAAAAGCTGACCATCTAACTATATAGATATTATTAATCTTTTTAGTACTTTGAGCATTTTTGTACTTCACAGAACTTTCTAAAATCAGGATCTTGAAAATCTCCTTAAGCATTCATTATGAAGTAGTTTTGAAAAAGGTTTTGGTCTGAAGAATATGCACTTGTTAAAGACTTTTTGTACGCAAGGAGTCATGACTATTCCTTGATGTTGCATGTGAATATTTTAGTACGCAATTAGAATGCTTTGTTATTATTGTTTAAGGCTATGTTAAATCACCCTGGCAACTCATTTTGGTGTTAGAAAGGTCATATCTGTCTGAATTTTCCTCTTGAAAATAATATAATCTTCTCTGCTATTTTTCAAAGTTACTTTATTAATATTGCTGCAAATATTTGAAATGTATTTCTTGTGAGTTTAAAAGAACGGAAAAAGAAGACAGATTAAACTGGACATTTATGAAGGGAAATTCCAAATATTTTTCTATGTTTGCTAAGGGTGCAAAATAGAAGACCATCAAATTCCAGTTTTATCGCTGTAGTTCAGTGGTAAAAATTATATTCTGCATGTGGAAACATCAAGATTTGGTACCAACCACTCCAGGCTCAGATATACATACCTATTATGCTATTGTCTTCCAACATAAGCAACATTATGGAGATGTCAGAAAATGTATATGAACTCATAAGCCCCCAAAAGTGGATAAGAAAAATAAATGTTAGCTAAAACTAGTTTATAGCATTATCCTTCACAACACTTCACTACAACATTTTACCTTTGTAAACCTCAAGCGGCAGAAGTAGAGGACTTGGCTCACATCCTATTTGATTGTTATTTGCATAAGTGGGTGAGAGACAGGTACCTTGGTTTATATATTAAACGAATGACCCATTGGGATTCCCATATCAAAACAACTTATCTTATGTTTGTACAGAGTTTGAAAATAACAATTAACATAGCACGGTATCTGAGTAAAATGATCCGGTTGAGATTGGCATACGTGGGATTAGATTATAGGGGTGATACTGAGAATATAATTATCTTATTTCATCCATATTTTTATTCTAGTTTTATATCTATATATTATATCTTATTCTATTTTATCTCATTGTAATATTTTATATATTTCTACTGCATTTTACCTTTTATATTGTACCTTACCATGGCTGATACTGATATAATCGACTGACTAATCAATGATCAATAAAGTAAAGTAAACCTGTATTGCTATCATTATATTGACACATGATTTTGCATATTAGCTTTTGTCCTTTAAATTTAACCCTTTTAAGATTTTCTTTAATTTTATCCAGCTATGGCTTCCTTGGTCTTCTCTTTCATCTTGATGTATTTATTCTATCTCCATTTATTTGTTCCATAATTGCATTCTTGATTATTCTCTGCTTATAGAAATAATTGTAAACTCTTCTTACTTGTCATTTTGAATTCAGTGAATTAGAATTCAATGAATTCTCCATTCATTCAGCAATCATTGACTCTTGATCCTATCTCATTCCATTCCATTCCATTATTAATTATAATATCCAAAATACTTACCACTTTTTATGAACTATTTAAGATTCATAGCAAATTTAAGTTCCAGCCAACAATATTATATCCACTCACTTCAAGTACAGCTGTGAAGTGGTCCTTGAAATCTAAGACAGCTGAGAGCAAACAAGGACAAGTAATCTGTGGTTCTTGGATCACATGCGTCCTCCTAGTACCTTTTTGTGTGTGTGCATTCTTCAGAACCACCAGTTAGGTGAAGCTGAAATACTTTGTTGCTGGAGAATTGGGGAAGATTTAAGGGGTAATATGAATATCTCAAAATCTGCAGAGACTTAAGGCAACCAATTAGAAATCTGTACCACTCTATAACGTCTTCTCCAAACTACACTGATTTTTCTCTTGTTTTTCTTCTTCTTATGACATAGAAGATTCCTTTCACTCCTCCCAAGATCTGGGGTGGGTTGATTTGAATTAGGTACTCAATATAGGTCCATGTGAATCCAATGGGACAAAATTTATGTAACCTCATTCTGATTTAAATCTCGCCATTTACACTGGAAATTAAGGGTAGCTATTTTTGACTGAGCCCAACACAGAAAGAGACTTGTACATGTTTCAGTTTGCTTAAAGGAGCAAAAATTATCTGAATAGCTTTCAGAACACTATAGCTAGATTTGTTATTTTAGGACGAATTCCAACCCTGCACACATTTTATTTGGGTGGAAGCCCAGATCAATCCAAAGAGACTGACCTGAGAAAGCACAGCTTTGATTAGGTTGACCTGATGGCAAAGAAATCAAGGTGGTTTGGGCAGCACACCCCACAAATTTAAAGAATATGCTGCAGGGTTACAACAAACAAGCCTTAGGTCAAATTGATCACACATTTGGCTAGAATATAAAAGGTATTCCATCTCATTGGAGGGAGTCAAATGGACTTCTCAGAATAATTAATTGGCCATTTTAAACCTTTCTGAATATACTTCAAATATAGGTCCTAATTTTGGAAAACATGAATTCACTATTTATGGGGAGCATTGGTAATAATGGCAGGGAACTACCAATTCAGTAGGTGGATCAACAGTTTTCATTCAAGATAATAAAACTAATCCCAGTCTCCCTCCCCCCATTATTTTCGACCCTTGTCCTTAAATGAACTTCAAAAATAATGAAAAAAAAATAGTTACATCTAACTTAAGAGTATAAGTCAGATAAGGGATGGCAGTTTAAATGAAAATTTTCTCTTGCACCCTTCAATATTTTAAAAAGGACAGATAGCCTTTATTCTTTTCTATTCTCTGCAACAAAGCAGATTAAACTTTTTGTCTTGGAAACAAACAAGTAAAAAACCCCATTCTTGCAGACAAATGCAATTTTACTATGAGGCTTTCCAGAAGGAAAAGTAGAAATTCCCAGAGTTGACAATTTGGATAACATTATGTATGTAACAAATATTATTTGTAGCAGTATTATTAATAATATTATGATTAATATTATTGCTTATGTGTCATGATCTGCATATATTTCTCAAGAATTAAAAAGCCTATGTGTTTTCTACTCAAAATTCTGAAATATAAAAGACTATAAAGAGATTTTGGCAACCTTATTAAGACATGAGCTATTATTATTTTTAGCAATGTTAAAAACATGTTTTTAACGGATTTATCCTTGTTGAAAATTAGATGGTAATTGTAATTGTAATTGTAACTGTTTATTTGTATGCCGCCCTTTTCCCTGGGGGGACTCAGGGCGGCTCACAATCCAAGGGGGGGGGGGAAGACAAACTTTTACATATAAGACAATACATGATTAAAATGCAACATTGGTGAAACCCAATGTATATGAAAATTAATTTAGACAGGCAGTACAGTGGAAGAGGTTGCCTTGTTGTCTCTCTTCAATTCTGTAGGCTTTTTTCTGTTTAAAAGTGCAGTGAGAATAAAACTGCATGCATCTGATAAAGTTGACAATAATCCCTAAAAAGCCAGCTCTATAAATCTTTGTCGAGCTTTAAGGTCGCCCAGGATTCTTAGTCAATCAGACAATTTTTACATAATTTCTTTTTTGTAGTTTTAATTAAACGTTATCATTAAAAAGATAAAAACAAAGCTTAAACTTTTAAAAATTGCATAATAATGTCAAGTTTAATGACAGTTTTTCATATTTTGCAGAACCATGAATAGATGGGAAACTTTCCCTATTTTTTGCTTTACTTACAAGAAGTAAAATCCTTCCATCTGCCACATGTGATGGCTTTGCAATGAAGATTAATTTGGGAAAACAAATTCTAAAGTTCACCTGTGAAGCAGAATAATTGTTCAGTGGGAAAGTCTGCGCGGTTCTTTCAGTGACTTTGCCCGTTTCAAATGAAAACCTACCTTAAACTTTTTGCCAGCCTTCTGAGTCAATAAAGACTGTCCAGCTGCAGTAGTATCTGCCTGGAGGCACACATCAGCTTCCTCTCACTTGGAACAGAGTGGGGAGATCCGTAATGATTCCCGGCCATATATCAGCTGGAGTGAAGAGACAGGAAAGGGAGGTGAATGGGGAGGGGGGGAGGAAGAGCTCTGATTTTGCAAACCTGTACATTACAATACTGGAGACAGTATTTCCCAACAGTGATGTTGGGAAAATCCCTTTCTCGACCGCTGGTTTGTTGTTGGGCAAGGCTTAGTCAGGGTTTCTTCCTTCAGAGTGACAGACGTTTTTGGGGCTCGCCTGCTCTTGTTCAACTTTTCCTCTTCTATTATGCACTTGAAATATGATTAAGCAATCCTCTGACTAAAAAAAACAATCCTGTTTGCTTTTTAAGTCAAGTTGTTTTTAGAAGGAGAGGATTGCTTAGAAAGAAGACCAAGGAGAACACACATTTCTTTCACACTGATATGTGCTGATCTGTGTAATGAATTATCCAGTCTGCTTCCCTTAAGGCAGTAGGCAATTATGTGTCTGCAGATATTTTCTTTGTGCCTATGTCACTGTATCACTTAGATTTTACAAAATTAAAATGACGCATGGTTCCAAAAAGAAAGGAAAGTATAGATTAGTATCCTATGGCATTCTGTAGACAACCAAGCCCAAGCCCCAGCCAGAGAAACCAGAGTTCAACTGTTCCATCAAAGGTACCAGCTTAAAATGTTGGGAACCCTTCACATAGATGCACATTTAGGAACAGCCAGTATAGTTTTAAGTAGAAAGTCAGTGTGATATAAGCTCCAATATAAACTGCAAGCAAGAGGCAAGTACCTGCTGCAATGGAAGATAAAGTCCCTCTTCCGACAGCTCTTCACCTGAACTGCTGTTAGGCTGTACAACTCATTAAATAGCAGATAATTTTCAAATCGACTGTCTTCCGTAAGGTAAGGCATGTGGCTTCTGTATGTGCTTGTGGGATACATTCCTTTGGTTTGTTTACTTACTTTTATTCTGATTCTGTTGTATATTCCACTCTCCACCCGAAAAGCTCAAGATAGAAAATATAGTTCCACTTCTAATTTTATCCATATAATAACCTTGTAGTCTAACAGAGGAAGGCAAATTTTGAAGTTTGTGCCCTTGATTCCTTCAAAAGATGTGGACCTTTAGTTGTCATGCATTAAGTATGAATATGAATATATATATATATATATATATATATATATATATATATATATATATATATATATATATATATATATAATTTATTTATTTTGCAGAAACATATAGGGCTGGATAGTGTTAAAGAATGCAACTTGTTACAGTCGAATATTTAACATCTCTTACAATTGTCATTCTTTTTTCCTACTTACGAATTTTTCATTCAGATTTGAACTGGTGCCCCTTAAGAGACCATAATCACAACTCTGTTATATAACAATCTCTTGCAACCTCAATCAGCAGAGATGATGTGCTACACATCATTTGAGTCACAAGAATACACCAAACCTTCTAAGATATTTGCTTTCTAGGCAGAAAGTACACGTTATCCTTGATTTAAGACCACAATTCCTGTTGCTAAGTGAGACTTTCATTAAGTAAGTAAGTACTTACTTACTGTAAGACATTTGTAAATTTTTGCCTCATTTTACAACTTTTCTTGCCACAGTTGCTAAGTGAATCAATTTTAAGTTAAATTAAATTAAACTAAGCTAAACTATGCTATGCTATGATAGGCTAGACTAGGCTAGATTAGACTAAGCTAAAATAAGCTAAGATAAAATAAGCTAAGCTAAAATAAACTAGGTTAATTTAATTTAAGTTAGTAACAGGGTTGTTAAGTGAATCTGGCTTGCCCATTGACTTTGCTTTGTCAGAAAGCCACAAAATTACATGACCCTGGGATATTGCAACTGTCATAAATAAGTGCCAGTTACCAAGCATCTGAATTTTGATCACATACCATTGGGATGCTATAATGGTTGTAGGTAATGTCACTTTTTTCACTGCCATTGTAACTTTAAAGGTCACTAAACAAACTGTTGTAAATCAAGGACTACCTGCATACTGAAACAGCTTCTTACCTTTTTTCTTTGTCTTTGGAAAAGGATATAATTCAGTGGTAAGGCCATTCACTACATCAGTTTTAAAAGCCAAAGATACAATGGATTTCTTTTTTTTTCAAGGCTACTCTTGAAAAGCGTTCGGAGATTGCAACTAGTCCAGAATGCAGCCGCGCGAGCGATATTGGGTGTATCTAGGTACACCCATGTTACATCTATCCTCCGCGAGCTGCACTGGCTACCCATTGGTCTCCGGACGCAATTCAAGGTGTTGGTTATTACCTTTAAAGCCCTATATGGCTTAGGACCAGCATACCTGCGAGACCACCTACTGCCTCACTCCTCCCAGCGGCCGGTAAGATCCCACAGGGTTGGCCTCCTTCAGATGCCGTCAGCCAGACAATGTCGGCTGGCGGCTCCCCGGAGGAGAGGCTTCTCTGTGGCTGCCCCGACCCTTTGGAACAAACTACCCCCAGAAATCCGGACCTCACCCACTCTCATGGCCTTCAGAAAAGCTGTCAAGACCTGGCTTTTCCGGCAGCCTGGGGCTGTTGACCTCATTATTGAGGTCCTGCCCCGACTGAAATGAATGTATCTGTGTCGTTTTAACTTGTCTTATTCTATTTTTATTTTATTTTATTTTATTTCTTTTCCCTTCTGTAAGCCGCCCGGAGTCCTTCGGGATTGGGCAGCCTATAAATAAAATTAAACTTACAAACTTACAAACTAATATAGAGTGATATTTTAAAATAGATTATGTTTCAACATAGGTGGCAGCATTTAATGGAGTGTGCTGCTATATATCATTCTGACCTGGGTAAAAATATATGTTCATTAAACCTGTATAAAAATATGTAAAATTCAAAATATACTTGAGGCACTAAAAGGTATAAATACTTGAGAATATGGATTGCCATCTACCAGATGTAAACCAACTATACATCTCCTACTAGACATTATTGTATTTTATGGGCTGTTGCTTTGACGCCAGTGTTTCCATCATAAATTGTTCTTTGAAGTTCTACAAAAATACCAGTTTCACTTTCTGGAAAAAGCAAATAGTAAGGTTGGTTTCCCAAAGTATTATTCTAATTGTTTAAATCAATAAGAAACTAACCATCTCTAGTGAAATGAAAACTAAAAAGTGTGAACCTGCAGCTCAATGTAATAGAGTTATTGTTTTTGAATTTTAGTAACTATAACTTTCATAAATAAAGGGATACATAAACCCCTTTCTCCGGCATGTGGGCACAAATTTGATTATGTGTATTTGAATAGGGCTACACAAACAATTATTTGCTGATGCAGATCAAGGCTTTTTTTAAACTTAGTGTAGAATTTTGGTTGATTAATCTCCTGTCTTTAAGTGATTTATTATTAATGATTATACATATACACATAACCAGTACATCAAAATTGATGACTTTGAAATATTACAAAGAAGCATGTTTGCAATTTTTAATAAACAACACCCTCTAGTCAGTGTTAAGAAAAATGACCATCTTTTATAGTTTTTCTTTTGCGTGGCTATTACATTAATACAGCAAACTTTTAAAAAATGCTTTTCTTTTGGTCCTATGAATTTAAACCTGTCTTCTTACTAATTAAAATGTACATTCTTTAATGAATCAATTAAACCTGATAACATACTGATGCAAGCCTGCAGTGCTAAAAATAATCAATAATTTAAAATATTCTGAAAACTAATGTAGTGATTTACACTTTTATTGTTTAAAGAGTTAGGATATTGTGAAACTTTATAACTGAAAGTATATTAAAAATGAAACCTGCAAAGCATTTCATCCTTAAAAAACAAACATTGACAAAAGATAATCCATACGTTGAAAAGCAAACATTCCATTTTTATTATATATTACATTTACTATAACATAGTACATCTTGATGTCATTTTTGAATGTGTGCAGCTTTAATTTGTAATCTATTTTTCTTGGCTCTGAAAAGAAATTATTTCAGCCCGAGTATTCCATATCAGAAAGCCTCAGTAAATTTCATCCTATACTCTGTAAATATTAATATGAAATGCAAAGTTGCTGCTGTTCCTTGACAACAGTTGTATTTTTACTGATTCAAAGCCATTGAGATGAAGATATCTTCTTGCTTCTCAAGATATGGGATGCTCCCTAACATTTCTAGATTTTAGGCCCTGCTGAAGAAAATGAGAAAAAGTTCTATATATTCTATTACCATGGTGGAACATAGATTGTCACTTTCTGGATACAATTAAAACCCACCATACTTGCTCCCACCTTTTGCAGTTCTGTAGTTGGGTAACAATAATTTAAGAACTGAGAGGAATTGAAAATAGGACATGATCAGTACTTTGGGTAGATTCTTTCTCTCTCAAATATTTCCTGCTGCACGTTATACATAGTCATCAATCCCAGGGATAAGTCTTCGGTTCAAGAGATGAAGCTACACCTCTAATTCATCTGAGGATAGCAAGATCGCTTAGAGCATGCAAAGAAAATGGCAAGACTTCTAAACTATTGCTCTACAGCAGCTCAATATTTTTCATTCTACTTTGTAATGTTTTATATTGCCTTACAATAGTATGTCCTAACATTTCCTAATACAGGATTGACTGTTATATTAACATTTTGATAGGGATGTGTACATACCTTACTTTAATGGAGTTGCTAGGATAAATTTATAAATATAATTGTGTTTTGTGACCCTATGGAAATAAGGAACTGAGGAAATAGTCAAGATTTTGCTCACAATCTTTTAATCTCTGGTCACTAATGTTCTTTTCCATTGATATTTGTCTTTTCTATTGATATATTTTATCTGCCAGACAGATAAAAACTTGTAAGTAAGTATAAGAATGGCAGTGGCATTAGTTAGAGTGAAATATTCATAAAACATTTTGCCTATGATTCCCTCAATTTTAATGATCCATTTTGTACCTCTGTGTTTAGGAAACAGGATGCAGTGGCACTGAGGCTTAAGGATACTGGATGTGTTTAGCAATTGCCAGCACTCTGGTGGTTTAAATCCAGATCTGTGGGATGGGGTAAGCTTCTGTCTCTTCTCCTTAGCTCCTGCCCACCTAGGAGTTTGAAAGCATTGTTTGCAAGTAGATAGATACCACCATTTTGGTGGTGGGAAAATGCTGGCTGAGCTCTCTACGGGGAGCTGGAACTGGGGCTATATCTGCTCAGAAATGATAGGCAGAGGATCGGTAGAGAAAAGGCCCAGATGAGCTGACTTCCTCTTAGACCACTGTAGGCTAGCTGATGCAAAGTTAGTTCGCCCCTTGTGGTGCACTGGTGTGACAAACGAACTAGTGACTGTTGGCCGCTAGGACTTTTACAGTGTACATCATATTGTTGGTAGGTAGGTAGGTAGGTAGGTAGGTAGGTAGGTAGGTAGGTAAGTAAGTAAGTAAGTAAGTAAGTAAGTAAGTAAGTAAGTAAGTAAGTAAGTAAGTAAGTAAGTAAGTAAGGTAGTTAGTTACTTAGTTAATTAGTTAGTTAGTTTAGGAATATAGCCTGACCAAGAGAATGACAAAACATGTATGCTTCTATTTTGTTTGTAGAGTTGTTTCTAGTGGCTCTATTTAGGATTATCTACATCCCTTTGGGATAAGGACAAAAATAAGTTAAAAGAATTAAGTTCTGCTTTGTTTGCTACTAATTTTGGGAAATATACGGCAACGTCCGGAAATTGTTCCTCATAACTCTAAAATCAAGAACTATATATTTTAAGTATTTTTTTTAAAAAAATTAACCATTATTAGGCCTCTTTGTTGGACCCTTACTTCAAATATATTTTGTGCCATGATGTTATATCCATATTGAATTCTACTGTAGATTTTACAACCTCCAGGTTTTAGCAACAATTTTTCTCTTCTAACTACTGTTTTCTCAGATGAAGCCCATGGAAAGTATTAATAAGAACTTTCTGTCTTTAAAGATTTTAAATAAGATTTCTAAATCCTTTGTACTGGATAACTGAGGGGGAAAATTGGTTGCAGTAAAATACTTCTGTTTTTGGCCAGACTTCTTACAGAATTTTAAATAGTTAATCTTTAACTTGAATTATATTTCCTTCTTTGTTTACAGCAGGTAGTTTCTGTGAATAGTGTTTTCCTGAAAGCTTATCCCCCAAAGGCCTTGGCAAAAAAGTGAATGCTGAATGCTAGAAATAAGGTTCAGGGGCAGTATTAGTTTTGAAGCAGAGGTTTTTGTGAGCAGCCAGCCTCAGGATTGTACTCTAGAGCCATGATGGTGAATCTATGGCAAACGTGCCCAAAGTGGCACATGGAGCCATGTTGCCTGGAACGTGCGGCGGCGGCATTCGTTCTTCTTCTGGATTTCTGGCACACATGCGCACGGGCCAATCAGCTGGCCTTTGTGCATGTGGCAGAGCTGGAAACTGGAAAAGCTGGTTTTCCATTTTCCAGTGTCCATCAGCCAACTGATCGGCACATGTGTATGCATGGCAGTAACTGGAAGACTTGCTGGCTGTCATGCATGGGCGTGATGGAAACTAGAAATACATTTTTCGGCACACGCATGCCTCCTGGGCAGTTCTTCTTCCTGGCCGCGGCCTAGGCGAGAGCGTGTGCACATGAAGGGCTCCCTTTTTGGAACTTGGTGCCAAAAAGATTCACCATTACTACTCTAGAACTTTGACTCTTCCCAGGCCAAGGGACCATGCAACTGGAAACAATTCAAGGCAAGCTGTACTTATTTCCCAACTGTATGTTCACTGATTATTGACTAGATTTTTTTCCAGTGAATTTAATAAATATATAGTTCAGTTAAAACAACTAACGTTGCTATCCTTGCTATATTGACAATTAGTGGTAAGAGTTTGATTAAATTTACTTTAGGAGGAACTCTGCTTTCCCGCTTTCATATGCCTATGATAATTACTTAGTTGCATTAAGTCAACTCAGTGCCATAGACACCAGTGTGTTGTGTGTATATCCTATGATACACATCAGAGCCACTGTCTATTGTGACTTTAATGTTTTTAGATTCTTTTAATTAATGTATTGTTTAGTTAGATGACAGGACAGACCTTGAAAAACTAGATAGAACAATGTGTTGAAACTGCCACAGGGACAAATGCAAAATCCAAATTTGTGTTATTAAAATCAGTGGTATGAGCATAGGACTGGAATGACCATACTAGGCAGACCATACTACATAGACATACAATGCAATACAATAGCAGAGATGGAAGGGACCTTTGAGGTCTTCTAGTCCAACCTCCTGCCTAGGCAGGAAACCCTATACCATTTCAGACAAATGGCTATCCAACATCTTCTTAAAGACTTCCAGTGTTGGGGCATTCACAACAAGTTGTTCCACTGATTAATTGTTCTAACTGTCAGGAAACTTAGAACTTCAGTTCTAAGTTGCTTCTCTCCTTGATTAATACATGTCCAAAAGATCTGGTGCATCATAAATTGTACATTAATTAAAAATGTAATGTAGTTGTTACACATAAAAAAGGAAACAGCAATTGTAGTGTGTAACAACAGAAGTATAATATCAAAAACAAGAGATTTAATTCTTTCTCTAAATTCCTAGAATATTGTATTGAACTCTGAGCATACGTTAGTAAGGACACTGACAAATTTAAGTATATCCAAAGGAAAGCAACCAAAATAGCAAGGGGACTGAAAGGAAAAAAAAAAACTTATGAGGAAGCGATAAAGGTGCAGGATATTTTTAGGCTGCAGAAAACAAAATTGCTGGAAAACATGTTAGCTGCCTTCAGATACCTGAAGAACTGTCACAAAGACAAGACAGAATTTTCAGAGTTGTTCCAAAAAAAGAGATAAGGAACAATGGGCAGGATGTTCATTTTGATCAGAAATAAAAGAAAACAAAACCCCAATGACAAGGGCTAGTCAACAATTGAATAGAATTCCTCGGAAATGGTGGTTTCTCTTTTATTGAAGATTTCCAAACAAAGGCAGGATGGCCATCTGTTTAGGATGCTATATTCCACAGTGAACTCCTGCCCTACACAGTGATTGTTACAAGAACCTTCCCAATCTTAATTTTTTATGACACTTTGCTAAACTAAGCTGAGTAGAGATACTAATACATCTGTGATAGGCCTCTAGAAAATTCCAAGTCTATTGACCAGTCAGGAAAGCTGACAAGGAAGGAAGGAAGGAAGGAAGGAAGGAAGGAAGGAAGGAAGGAAGGAAGGAAGGAAGGAAGGAAGGAAGGAGATATAAATAGTAGAGACAAATAATTTCTAATGCTGTTAAAACTATGTAGATGTTTCCACAAGGTTATCAGGAGTTGAATTTGTCTTAAAATAAACTTTATTTTTAATAATATATGCAAAGCTGGAACAATTTAAAAAAACTAATGACTTCTTTATAGGCCCCAGAAGCCTTTTTAGGAAATTAAAAAATGGTGGGTAGCTGCAGCTCACTGGTTTCTTTAGAAAGAAAATAATCCTGAAGGTAGAATGTTTGTTCTCAACACTTTCAGTTTGACATTCCAGAAATCACTTTACTAAGGAGGTGATCCTTTCCTCATTGAAATAAAAAAATATTATCTTTTTTGGTGAAAGATACATGCATTTACAAGTGTTCTACTCCATATCTTGTCAAAGATATGAACCTTTTAATGTGTAGTTGTTATGGGATCAGTATTATTTTTAGTAACCAAATTCTGATTTTCTAACTCTAAAATTAAGCCGATGTTGACTGCCCACCAATGAACCTAACACCAATTGCAACATTCTTCTTGCTTTAGAATAGAATAGAATAACAGAATTGGAAGGGACCTTGGAGGTCTTCTCGTCCAACCCCTTGCTGAGGCAGGAAACTCTACATCACTTCAGACAAATGGTTATCCAATATTTTCTTAAAAACTACTAGTGTTGGAGCATTCAATTGTCTGTTACAACGTCTTACCTCTCAATGACTTCTTCAGCCTCAACCTCAATAATACATGAACAAACGATCAGTACGAACTGAAAGTAAACTCTTCCAAACTCGATTGCAAAAATACGACTTCAGCAACAGAGTGGACAATGCCTGGAATGCTCTACCTGACTCCGATGTTACATCCTCAAACACCCACAGCTTCAACCTTAAACTGTCTACTGTGGACCTCTCCACATTCCTAAGAGGGGTAAAGGGGGCATGCATAAGCGCACCTGTGTGCCTACCGTCCAGGGATGGGTTCCAGATTCTTTTACTGTTGGTTTGCTCAGAGATGAGCTTTGGAAAAACATGTGTGATGTGCACTGTGCGCTTGATGCACATTATGTGCACATGCACAGTAAAAAATTGCTTCTGTGCATGCGCAGAAGTAAAAAACAAGGTGAGCAAATAGAACTGATTTGGATCTGTGGGCGGCTGAATTACTACCTACTTGGCTGAACTGGTCCGAAATGGTAGGAACCTGCTACCATACCTGTTCTACTCTCCCCATTTATTTGAATTCATTTCTTCCGTTCATGTCCATGTTTATATTTATATTTATATCTGATATCTTGTACATGTTTGACAAACTAATAAATACAAGATAGGAAACTAGGATTAGCAGTGAAGCAGCTGTCCAAGATATACTGTAAGACAGAGACAAACTCCTGTTGACTTATGGGCTGCCTCAAATTTTGAGTGGCATTTATGAGTTATATTCCAAATGTGAAATGATTTCATAGATTTTGAAATAAAATGAGGCCCTTAAGCACCTGTAAAACCTTAGGCAGTCAATTTAATATTTATAAGCCTTCAGGTGTTTTCATATACAGAAATAATTTTGGGCACAAAAGGACTATTGGTGGGTTACATGTAAGGCTGCTGCTTCGGTTTTTGTATCATTGAAGCAAGAGAAGCAAGTAGAACATAGGATAATAGATTTTTAAATAATTATTAATGTTAATTAATCAGCATTGGTTTATCATGGAAATTATAGGAGCAAAATAATATATACTTAAATTGTGTGTATGTTCAAATGTGGTCAAATAAAGAATAGATTGGAATGTGAAAATTGTAGAAACATAGGGATAACTCAAATAAGTTTAGATTTCCAGGTGTAGATTAATTTCATCCAAATGCAGTGAAAGAACATGTTGATGGCTTGGCTAAAGTCTGATGTATTTTCTGAACCTGCAGAGCAAAGCAAATGTTTCTAGATGCATAAAGGTAAATATATGTATACTTAGCTACTTACCTAGCAGAAGGATTATAAACTACTTAGTCTGACATAAATTCTTGGGAATATTTTATAATAGATCATAAAGACATTGATTTACATTTACCACAACAGCAGTACAGTAATGACCATAAATCAATATGCTATGCCATTTTTGATCAACCAATTTCTTTAGTATATATTGGGAGTGCTGAAGACATAATATATCTTGAGGTTAAAAAAAACCCCAAGGATTAGTTAAGTGTGGGCGAGAAGAGGATATGACAATTTAGTAAATACATAGATGACTTAAAAATCATAGACGATTAATCAATGGTTCCTCATAAAACTGAGATTAAACATTTTTTATTAATAACTGGAAGAAATAGAGGAAATATTTATTCATGAGAATTTTTTAATTGGGCATCCTTACAAACCCAACAAACAAGCAAGAAAACAAATAAAGTTTTCTTTTTTATTTGTGTTCTTTCTAATTTGGCTGTTTCCAATGAGTTGTAATTAGCTGATTAATGAGAAAACATTTAACATATGTTACTGGTTACTAGCTATTTTTTATATATATTTCTTAATATCTAATTATTGCATTTTATTTGTATTGGCATGCTTCAGTTTCTCAAGTTGGTTCAAGGATTTTATTCTGAGTTGATTTAGAGCAACCTTTAATAACTTTTTAGTAGCAGTTGCTATTTCACAATCCTGCTCAGAGATTTTATTTAATTTATGAACACATGTGCAAACTCATTAAACCACATACAGATACTTTCAGCCTGTTCCTAACATTTGGTGAACTTTCCATATTTTCAAGTTCACAGTGGAATTTTTGTGTGATAAAAATATGAATGCTGTATACAATTTTTAAATAGAATGGAGTAGGATAGGATAGAACAGAACACAACTGTCTTTGGTGAATATATGCTTCATATACATTAAAAAAAACATTCATCAAGAATCATAAGATACAACATTTAGTGATAGTCATGGGTTACTAAACAAAATCATACTAGGAAACAAAACAATATAAATCATAGAGATACAAGCAACATGGTTATAATCATAAGTGGGAGGAGATAGGTAATAGAAAGGATGAGAAGAATAATAGTAATACAGTCTTAGTAAATAGTTTGATAGTGTTGTGGGGATTAGTTGTTTAGCAGAGTGATGGCATTCGTTTTCATTCGTTTCATTTCGTTTAATTTATTTGTATGCCGCCCTTTTCCCTGAAGGAACTCAGGGCGGCTCACAACTCAAAAGGGAGGGGAAATACAAACAGAGTAACAAAACATAAAACCATACATAGTTAAAAGCACAACAATCATACCATTCGAAGTGGGGCAACGAGTCTTTAGCCCCAGGCCTGTCGGAACAGCCAGGTTTTAAGGGCTATGCGGAAGGCCTGGAGGGTGGTGAGGGTACGAATCTCCACGGGGAGTTCATTCCAGAGGGTCGGAGCAGCCACAGAGAAGGCTCTCCTCCGGGTAGTCACCAGTCGACACTGGCCGGCTGATGGAATTTGGAGGAGGCCTAGTCTGTGGGATCTAATTGGTCTAGTGGAGGTAATTGGCAGTAGGCGGTCTCTCAAGTACCCAGGTCCAATACCATGAAGGGCTTTGTAGGTAACGACAAGCACCTTGAAGCGTACCCGGAGATCAACAGGCAGCCAGTGCAGCTCACGGAGGATAGGTGTTACGTGGGTGAACCGAGGCGCACCCACGATCACTCGCGCGTCTGCATTCTGGACAAGCTGAAGTCGCCGAATACTCTTCAAGGGCTGCCCCTTGTAGAGCACGTTGCAGTAATCCAGTCTGGAGGTCACAAGGGCACGAGTGACTGTTGTGAGGGCCTCCCGGTTCAGGTAGGGACGCAACTGGTGCACCAGGTGAACCTGGGCAAATGCCCCCCTGGTCACAGCTGACAAATGAAAAAACAGTTGTTTTGGTGTGCAGTGTCCCTTAGCATTGTTTTGAGGGTAGAAGTTGAAACAATTTATATCGAGGATGTGAGGTGTCAGTAGATATTTTCTACATAAAATATTTATTTTATTTATTATAAATAAAATAATAAATATTATTAAAATTATAATAAATAAATATTTATTTATTAGATTCATAAATAGTTTTGCTTGTTAAGAACTGATTTATTTTAAAATTAGACCTTATACTTCTTCAGAAAGAAGAAATAAAACATAATATTACTGAATTGACATCATTTGCCAGCGCAATAAAAAGCCATGTTCCATTATAAAGGACAATTTGCAATGTTGTAGAAATGCTCTTTTGAAAAAGTAGTGTTGGAACTAAAATTCCAAGATTGAAAGTTCCTGCAACTGCATTGTTTTCAAAGACAGAATTAGCTGGTACATGTATTACCTAATCGTAGTAGTCCTTTCAGTAGGGACAAAGCCTACAATTTCAAATAACTAAGTGTATGATTTTATATGTGTCTACCTTGGTTTGGGAATGGGTCTTAAAAATAGGCAATGTTCACTAAATTTGGAGATAGCATTAAGAATCTTTCGATATAATCTTATCACTGAGTCTTCATTCTTCGCCACTGGCCTCCTCATCCTAGCAAGTTAAGAAGAAACAAAATTCATTTTTTTAAAAAAATATACTGGATCTATCTCTTTACAGCAATCATAACATGTTTATGAAAAATAAAAAAGTCTTATAAAGGTATAAGGAATAAATAATCAGGTAATCTTTGCCCAAGCTTTCTTTCTCTTTAAAAAAAAATTTTTTTTTTATTTGACATTTTCCAAACATTAAAATCACAATTACACTTTTACAGCTTTCGGTTATTGGTATTTCTTTTTTCTGATTTAGGTTTTCCATTTTTTCATTCTATTATCTTATACATATTCTTCTTAGTTTCATACTTTCTCATTTTATAACTATATACATCTATATACAACATTTCCATCTCTATTGCTTTCTAAATATATGCCATCTCTTTTCACTGTGTTTACTATGTGTTCCTTATGCATTGATTTTACTCAGTGACGTGCGGTGAAGCTTCTGGCTAGTGAGGCAAAAAGAAAGAAAGTTGCTTTTGCCTCCCGCCCCCCCCCCCCGGCAGCAGGTTGGAGCGAGAGCCGTGGAGGCGAAAGGCAAAGAGGGGCGGGGGTGGGGTGTTCCAAGAGGCCCCTTCCCCTTTTGGCACTCCGCAAGCCAGGCCCGCAGCAGCAAGAGGATCCGCTCCACTTCTATCGCCCCCCCTCCGCTCCAGAGAAGCCGGCTGCGAGCGAGTCTCCACGAGCCCTGGTTCCCTCTCCCAGCAGCCCCAGGAGGAAACGGGCCAGCCCCGCTTCCCTCCCTGGACTTTCCGTCAATAGAGGACAGCATTCCGCTCCTGCCGCTTTCTCCCAGAGCTCCGGCAGGCCTGCCGAGGAGGAGCCCGAACAAGGCTGGAACGAGAGCCATGGAGGCAAAAGACTGGCCACTCGGGGCTTGGAAGAGGGAGTGGAATGCTGTCCTCCACTGCCAGAAAGTCCGGGGAAGGAAGCGGGGTTGGCCCGTTTCCTCCTGGGGCTGCTGGGAGACGGAACCGGGCTGCAGAGACTTGCCTGGCCGGCTTCTCTGGAGCGGGGGTGGTGGTGATAGAAGCGAAGCGGATCCTCTTGCCGCTGTTTGCCTGGCTTGCGGAGTGCCAAAAGGGGAGGGGGCCTCTTGGAACACCCCCCACCCCTGTTCGCCGTTTCCTCCTGGGGCTGTTGGGAGATGGAACCAGGGCTGCAAACACCCCCCCACCCCTTTTCGCCTTTCGCCTCCGCGGTTCCTCCTCGCCCCCCACCTCCTCTATCCCTACCTCTGTGTCCGCCAGGCGTCTCGCGTTTATGGCGGGCATAAACGCGAGATGCCTGGCGGGCACAGCGGGGGGGACGGAGGAGGTGGGGGGGCGAAGTGGCAGCCGGCAAAGAAAGGGGAGAGGAGGAGGAGGAAAGGAAGAGAGGAGCAGGATGGGGGGGAGAGGGCTGCTCCCCTCCCTGCGTCTGCTCCTTCCCTCTCTTCTCAAGCAAACTCTCTCTCAAATTGAGAGAGAGTTTGTTTGAGTGAAGTTAAGAAAGAAACACACAGACACACAATAAAAACAAATTACAATTACTTAAATCAGTGTTTTTCAACCTTTTTTGTGCAAAGGCACACTTTTGTCATGAAAAAAATCACGAGGCACACCACCATTAGAAAATGTTAAAAAAAATTAACTCTGTGCCTATATTGACTATATATAAAGTAATTCTCCCACGGCACACCTTACACTATGTGACGGCACACTAGTGTGCCACGGCACAGTGGTTGAAAAACACTGACTTAAATTACAAATAAATTGAATTTCTCCCCCCTGCCCCCTCCCTCTGACCCACATACCTTCCAGCTATGCCAAAATTCCAGATTCGGTCTAGCTAGGCTCCAGGGCCAGGCAGGCTAGGATAGTGGCTCTTAGAGGCACCATGTGCCCTCTGCAGGGGGAGGCCCGAGAACTATGGGCCTCATTTGCATATAATTTTTTTTGCTTTTTAACCCTTGGTTAACCCTTAAAAGGCAAAAAGTTCCTTATGCAAAGAAGGCCCCGAGTTCTCTGGTCTCCTCCTATACTTAAACACTATGTATGCTCCAAATAACTGTGAGTTGAAGTCTGGTAGCAACTAGCTTGGCCTTAATTATTTTTTTAAAAATCTTTAAAATTCCTTCCTTTTCCTGAGGAGACTGGTGAGGCCCCGCCTCCCCTGCCTCTAGTGAGTGCACCTCCATGTTTTTAATTCTCTTTTTGAGCGAGTTATACCACCTGTTCCATATCCTGTAGTATTCTGTTTCCTCTCAATCTCTTAGTTCCATCGTTAAGTTTGTACATTTACGAGCATTCTAGCACCTTTTTTTTAATGATTTCTGCATTTGAAGGATTGGTTTTTTGTGTCCAACTTTGGGCAAATGAGATTTTGCAGCAATAATTATATGAAGCAATATATATTGGATATCCTTACTAATATTTTTTTTTATTATTCCTAGAAGAAACAGCTCAGTGTTCATGTCATTTTTTGTTCTATTATTCCTTTTAATCATTTTTGAATTTTTGTCCAGAATTCTTTGGCTTTCAGACACGTCTACCACATATGACAGAAGGTCTCCTATTTATGGCTACATTTCCAACAGTTTGGAGATCTATTTGGGCCAATCTTGCCGGGGGTAAATGCCACCTATAAAACATTTTGTAGATGTTTTCCTTATAGGATGCCGACATTGTCAATTTATAATTCCCACCCCCATAATTTTCCCAGTGCTCCAATTCAATATTGTACCCAAAGTTTTTAGCCCAAATTATCATTGTTTTTTCACGGTTTCCTCCTCCATTTTGAATTTTAAGAGACAATTGTATGTTTTTGTAATTATTTGGCTAAGCTTTCATGAAACAATGATTGTTACCAATGAAAGTGATGACCAAACACAGAAACCTCTATCCCTACCTCCCTACATACATACATAAATACACACACACACACACACACACACAATATTTTAGACTGTTATGTAAGATATGTCTATTTATCTAAGTTGCATAGTTTTGTAATTGTGAAATATGTTAATTTAAATACCATTGATTATTAGTTAAAATCTTTTGGTTTATGTTGCTTAGTCTGTATTTTTTTATTTACATATAATTGTAAAACAATTATATATGAACAAATTTACCTTAGATTTAATGTCTGAATATGTAAGAGCATACAGAAAAAATAAGTGTAAATATGCTGATTAAGATTGCATCTAAAGTGCATACAACAGAGAAAAAATATGGAAAAAAAACCAGATGATTTAATCTGATTTAATAAATAAATAGGACTCATCAGCTTCTCAGTCATGAGATCATGCAGAATTGAAGCAGACCAGATATCAAGTGATCTATATGTCGCTCTCTGAATATTTATAATGTTACTCTAGTGAATATTATGAAAGAGAGTTACACTAAGGCTCAACTGATAACTGGAAGCTACTCGGAGAGTAAAGTCCCCAGGACCTCAAGTGCTCAACTTGAAGGAGATTACAAGATAGTTGAAGCAGAGCATAACCTGGCAGTTCTTCTCTTGGAGAAGTAACCCTATTTACCAGAACATGTTTATCCTGCTATGGCATGGACAGTTTCAAGGAACAGGTAGGCTCTTCTGAGCTCATGTTGATGTGATCTTGACAAGAAGCCATCAATAGATGACCCATTGTACTTCTGCAATGGAAGTTTGTCCTTCCATTTTAAATTGAAATCTAACCCAGGATGTGGGTTCACTGACATTTTAAAGAAAGTCAATAGTTGTTATTTCCTACCAACTTCCTGCCCACTAAAGAAAAATATTTGAAAAAAGATACTAGAGTGACGTGGTTATAAATTGTAAGATTTTTGTTTGTTTCTATGTATGAAAAGTTCATTGCCTGTTCAGATTGCAGACATTTGTAGAATATTTTCATGCAGATGATTGATAAAGCTGTATTTTCTTTTATTTTATTTTTGTGTTATTGTGTATCTTAATTTTGCAATTGCGATATCTGTTTATAAACACTATGTTCATTACTACATTAAACATTACATTAGGACATACAGTAACTGCGATTAAAATGCTAGGGGAAAAAATGAATTATGGCCAGCACAATATGTCCTGGCTGCTCTAGACTCTGAACACATGTTTCTGTTTTATTTCCCGTAACTGTTTCCCCCCCACAAGAACATCTGGTGAGAGCTAAAATCTTACAAAGGAACTAGAAAACAGAAAATCAAGTCCACATTTCCTGAAATAATTTAGAGAATTAATTGGGATAAATAAGTTATTTAAACAAAATCAATAATGTAGAATTGTCTATAGATAAAGGTAAAAGTTCCCCTCAAACATATGTGCTAGTCGTTCCCAACTCTAGAGGGCAGTGCTCATCTCTGTTTCAAAGCCAAAGAGCCAGCATTGTTCGAAGACGTCTCAGTGGTTATGTGGCTGGCATGACTAAATGCTGAAGGCACACGGGATGCTGTTACCTTCCCACCAAAGGTGGTTCCTATTTTTCTACTTGCATTTTTGTGTGCTTTTGAACTGCTGGGTTGGCAGAAGCTGGGACAAGTAATGGGAGCTCACGCCGTTATGTGGTACTAGGGATTTGAAATGCTAAACTGGCGACCTTTCTGATTGACAAGCTCAGTGTTTTAGCCAGTGTGCTACCATGTATAGAATTGTCTATAGAGATCCTCAATTATCCAGACCATGGTTGTCTCAAAGGTGCTTTCTAAAAGCAACTGGACTTTGTTTTTCTTGAAGACCCTTCCATCCTCCATGTTTTCCTTGAAGACCCTTCCATCCTCCATCATTCATTCAGAACAGAAAAAGCTTCACAGATAAGAAGCAAAATGTCTTCAAGGAAAAACAAAGTCCAGTTGCCTTTTGGAAAAGCACCTTTGAGACTATCTAGAATTGTATGGAAGTAATCTGTCAACATTACCCCTCTATAGCAGTAATAGAGGGAAGGAAAGGAGAACAATTGAGGGGAGGATCAGATTCTTTCACTGAATTTCTCAGGGAGAGGAGAGAGATAAATTTAGCAAAATTCTATATTTCTTTTTAGTACTCTTATTTGCAGATACATAGCAAGTGAAAACTGGCTTATAGCTTGGTTACCATCTAGATCTTCTAGTACACCCATGTCCTTCTCTTGTCTTGGTATGCCATGAGAGTGAATATAAGGAAATGCAGTGATATGAAAAAAATCAGAAGAAAATATTTGAAAAAAAATACACACAGGGAAAGTTTTTAAAGGATTCTAGAAGAGTGCATTTTAAAAATTGTTTTGGCTCATTAAATTATATTGAGATTCTTAAGTAGTATTATAGTATTTGCTGTACTATAGTGTTTTTGAAGTAACCTCTTAACTTTGATATATAAAATTGATGAAATTCTATAAGCTCTGGAAAAATATGGCTATAGTTTTGGATTCATATTTCTCTTTTCACAATATGTTAAGATGCTGGTAGGCAAGGTAGCTAGGCAGTTAGTAGTGCATAAAATATACAAATCTTTTATAATGGAAGTAGGCTTACAACAATAGCAGGCTTCCAAGATGAACTTTATGGAACAAATTTACCATATTTCCCTGAAAATAAGACAAGGTCTTATTTTCTTTTGACCTCTGAAATAAGCACTTGGCCTTATTTTCGGGAAGGTCGTATTATTTTTGAGGTGCAGGAGGTGGTGAGAGTGGTCACCTAATGGATGTTGCTGTGTTGCAATATTTTTGGGGAGGGCTTGTTTTTGAGGGAGGGCTTATTTTAGCACATGTGTTCATAAGCCTGATTGGGCTTATTATCCAGAGAAGCTTTATTTCTGGGGAAACAGGGTAGTTAATCAGTTACCCTCTCTTGTCATTTATAACTCTTAAGCAGAAGTTCTTTGAAAAGTTAGCAACCACTTCCTGCCATTACCCAACTTTAAACTCTGACTGATAATGTTTCCTATACATTGAATGAACTATATACATTGTATGACATATAACTGATCTCACTGCTGACACATTTTTGAACACTGGAGAAGAGCCCAATGCTGGGAAAGATTGAGGGCAAAAGAAGAAAGGGACGACAGAGAATGAGGTGGCTGGATGGAGTCACTGAAGCAGTAGGCATGAGCTTAAATGGACTGCAGAGAATGGTAGAATTTAGAATTTAGAATTTTTAGAATTTTATTAGAATTTGTAGGCCGCCCTTTTCCCTGAGGGGACTCAGGGCGGCTCACACAAAAACTGGGAAGGGGGAATACAGACATTAGGACAAAACATGTAATAAAAATAGCAAGCAACATACATTCATCATTCGGGAGGGGTAACTATCCTATCCCCAGGCCTGACGGGCGAGCCAGTTCTTCAAGGCTATGCGGAAGGCTTGGACGGTGGAGAGGGTACGAATCTCCACGGGGAGCTCGTTCCAAAGGGTCGGGGCTACTGCTGAGAAGGCCCTCCTCCTTGTAGTTGCCAGCCGACACTGGCTGGCCGATGGAATACGGAGGAGGCCTAATCTATGGGATCTTATCGGTCGCAGGGATGTAATTGGCAGAAGGCGGTCTCTCAAGTATCCAGATCCACTGCCATGTAGGGCTTTATGGGTGATTAATAGCACCTTGAAGCGCATCCGGAGATCAACAGGTAGCCAGCGCAGCTCGCGGAGGATAGGTGTTATGCGGGTGAATCGGGGTGCACCCGCAATCACTCGCGCGGCTGCATTCTGCACTAGCTGAAGTCGCCGGATGCTCCTCAAGGGCAGCCCCATGTAGAGCACATTGCAGTATTCCAGCCTAGAGGTCACAAGGGCCCGAGTGACTGTTGTGAGAGCCTCCCGATTCAGGTAGGGTCGCAACTGGCGCACCAGGCGAACCTGGGCGAATGCCCCCCTGGTCACAGCCGTTAAGTGGTGGTCAAATGACAGCTGTGGATCCAGGAGGACTCCCAAGTTGCGAACCCTCTCTGAGGGGTATAAAATTTGACCCCCCAGCCTGAGTGGTGGAATAGTAGCCAAATCTTTGGGAGGGAAACACAACAGCCACTCGGTCTTTTCTGGGTTGAGCACAAGCTTGTTAACCCTCATCCAGTCCATAACGGCCTCAAGGCCCCGGCTCATCACGTCTACCGCTTCATTGAGTTGGCACGGGGCGGACAGATACAATTGAGTATCGTCCGCATATTGATGGTATCTAATCCCGTGCCTGCGGATGATCTCTCCCAGCGGTTTCATGTAGATGTTGAATAGTAGGGGGGATAAGACCGAGCCCTGAGGCACCCCATAATTTAGGGGCCTAGGGGACGATCTCTGCCCCCCCACTAACACCGACTGTGACCTGTCCGAGAGGTAGGAGGAGAACCACCGTAGCACGGTGCCTCCCACTCCCACCTCCCGCAGTCGTCGCAGAAGGATACCATGGTCGATGGTATCGAAAGCCGCTGAGAGGTCAAGGAGGACCAGGATGGAGGAACGTCCTTCATCTCTGGCTCTCCAGAGATCATCCATCAATGCGACCAAAGCGGTTTCTGTGCTGTAACCGGGCCTGAAGCCTGACTGGAAGGGGTCTAGGTAGTTTGCTTCCTCCAAGGACCGTTGGAGCTGGAAGGCCACCACCTTCTCAACAACCTTCCCCAGAAAGGGAAGGTTGGAGACTGGACGATAGCTATTAAGAACAGCTGGATCCAAGGATGGTTTCTTCAGGAGGGGTCTCACCACCGTCGCTTTCAGTGTGGCGGGGAAGTTCCCCTCCCGAAGGGAGGCGGTTACAACCGCCTGGATCCAGCCTCGTGTCACCTCACTGCAGTTAGTAACCAGCCATGAGGGACACGGATCCAGGACGCAGGTGGAGGTACTTACAGCTCTCATGGCCTTGTCCACATCCCCGGGGGTAACGTCCTGAAACTCAACCCAGAGCTGTTCTACTTGGTCCCCCTGCGCCTCGGCTGGAACTGCGGGGGTGGAGTCCAAGTCCGACCGAAACCGAGCAATTTTGTCCGCTAAGAATTGGGCATATTCTTCAGCTCTGCCCTGCAAGGGTTCCCCCGCCACCCTTTTGTTCAATAGGGAGCGGGTTATCCTAAACAGGGCGGCTGGGCGGGACTCAGCGGATGCTACCAGGGTGGCTATGTGCGATCTTTTTGCTGCCCTAAGTGCTGGTAGAGGACAGGAAGGCCTGGAGGAACGTTGTCTATGGGGTCGCAATGGGCCGGACACAACTTTCTAACTAACAACAACAACATTTTTATATTAGAATGTGATAAGTCCCTTTTAAATATTACTAAAGTTTATTTTTACCTGTCTACACAAAGGCAAATTACATGTCTTGTAACAATTCCCAATATTATTGCCCAGGCAAACCATGGCCAAGGATGTAAGATTTCGAATTTGGAGCACCTGGAATTGAAATGTGAAGCACTGAAAATTCAGGTTTCTTGCAAAGTGGTACATGAGGGATGCTAAGAGATTCCATCAAACATTCATGTACAAATCCTTCACAACTTTGTCTTATTCAGCTTTAAAGGCATTAAAGGGCCTGTATTGCTAATTAACATGTGGTGTAGAGGTTAAGGTGCTAGTCTAGAAACCAGGAGACATGAAAGCTGGATGGGTGACCTTAGGCTAACTCCCAGCTCAACCCTTGTCACTGGAGGACTGTTGTAGTAAAAAAAAGAGGAGGAAAGAGTACTATGAAAATTCACCACCTTCATATAAAGAATAAAAATCTAATCGACAAACTGCACTTTAGGGCATAAAGTCTTTTATTCCAAAGGACAGAGCTATGGACAGAATTGGGAGTTTGCTAGGCAGAGTCCCCAAAGAATTCTATACTCCCACTGACATGATAGACCTATCTTGAACGTGACTTTCATCTTTACTGAGATGACAGAGGGAGAAAAACTGGTTTTTCAAAGGAATGAGTAGAATATCTATCTCCACCCATATTGCTTTGAAGCTTACATTGTATGATAGCCAGGTCATGTCCAGCAGCAGATGGGCTGTTTAATTCCCAGGTAGTAAGACTCAATAGCTTTTAGAGAGGCAGTTAGATTTAAAATGCAAAAATCTCTCTGCAGAGTTTTGAAACATATTTTAGAAAATGTATTTAGAGGAGTCTAAAGTGGGATTAACTTCAATTTAGAGGTCTCTCTGTCTTAAGCTTTAGTTATTTGTTACAGTGTGTTATCATTTCATGTTAAGTCAGTTAACTCACATAAAATATTTGCATACACAGAGCATAAGGAGGATCTCTGAGACCCATCAGAAGAATAATTAAGAAAACTATATGATGAATCATATCCATCACACAGGCCTATTTGATGATTCTATATTAAACTATAATGGTGTGTGTATGGTGGTGGTGTGCGTGGCAAACAGAGTCCCAATTTAACCCTCTAAGCCTGTGATGACGAACCTATGGCACATGGAGCCATATCTAAGGACACATGAGACATTGCTGTATCTCAGCTCCAGCATGCATGCATGCACTGGCTAGCTGATTTTCGGCCTTCTGGAGGGTCGGGGAGGGCATTTTTACCTTCCCCAGGCTTTAAGAAAGCCTCTGGAGTCTGTGGATGGGAAAAATGGCCCAATGGGCCTATTCGAAGTCTGAAGCTTCAGTGAGGCCAACGTGCATGCGTAGGGGATGTGACCATGGGGGGGGGGGGTTTGCATGTGCTATCACACACATACCCTTTTGGCACTTGAGCAGAAAAATGTTCGCCATCAATGCTCTAAGCAGTTATGAAGAATACTCAGTTTCAGAACAAATCAAATTGTACAAAAATATTACAAAAACCCACCTCCAATAAATTGTATGTTTCAGCTTTTACAAGGATGTACACAGTCAACAGTAAGCAATCATTAGTAAACAGTTCAATGAATGAAGCCCTCACTTCATTCTTCAGGAACTCATTTTGGTTGGAAAGTTTTCTATTTCCACTCTGTGATAATTGTTTAACTGCCTTAACCCCAATACACACATTCCATTTATTTACAGTTGAAATAAGAGAGACGAATAATGTCCTACAGGCAATGAGAATTATTCACCTTTGTGAATACAAGCAGTAAAACCCTGCTTTGGTTGATCACGTGGTTGTGTGTATGTGGCAGCAACATTTTTCATGATCCCAGCCCTAAACTATGTTCAGCAATGAAACTGTTACGGTTGCCAAATGAAAGCCTGCAAAGTTTTATAACTGTTGGCATCATAGGACAAAGGAATAATCTATGAACTATTAAGTCCTATGTCACCAGCAAAGATGTATGGTTCTCTCAGGAAGGCCTACACCTACTTAATCTAATAAATTAACTACTATATCACAGAACCAGAATATTTATTAATAATTGTGTTTACTTTTTACATTTTGATTAGATTATAACAATGTTAGAGAAATTTGTTAAAATGCATACTGCACAGATACATGTCTTTTAATTATATTTTTGACATTTAATTCATTCCTATATGTTGCTAATTATTAATCATCCCATTGCAACAGAGGTCAACCAAACAAAAGCAAATAGATCTAAAATAGATAACTGTGTAATCGCTCTACTTGTGCTTTACTATTTTCAACAGAAAACAATTATTTCCAAGACTGCTAATTACTCTATCCATTGCTTATGTGCTGTAAGAACAAAGACTTTCTGTATTCCCTTGTTTGCAATGAAAGGTCATGAATTAATGGCATCACCTGTGGCACACAAACATTGTTCAGCCCCTGGGTTTGGCTTGGCCACCATGGAATCAACTAATAGAAAAGGCAAGTTCTAGAATATGTACTTTGGATGACTGCCAGATGGTTCCCCAAGCTGTGTCCTACTTCAGAATGCTAATGCTACGGACTAGAAAGCATTTGGGAAGTATCCAGCTGAACCAAGAGACCACACAGTTTCCAAACAGTCATGTACGAGAAGGTCAAATTCAAATTTCCAAACAAGGAATAAAGCATCAGGCAAAGTCAAATTTCACAACAAGAATGATAAATATTGCTACTTACAAGAAATATATTTACACATAGTTTAGGACCAAGATTTTTAAGCACTGTCCATTTCCGTGTCAGATTTATGGCTGAATTAGCAGTAAAATGCAGGGGTCAATACAGAGGACAAGTTCATAAGACAATAACCAAGATTTCAAATGGGAACAGTGCAAGGAAGATTGTTCTAAGATTCAAGAGTCCAAAAGATTTATAAGATAAAGAAGAATTAGACAACAGAAATGACTTTGCAGCAATGAAGCACCCCAAAAGTAATGTTATATTATGTTATTAAGTACCTGCTGAGGCAGCTTTTGTAATAATGAGGCTGGTAGAGGATTTCTAAATCGGCAAAGCCTGTTCCATCACCTAAATTGGTGGCCACTTTGCTTCTAAGTACAATCCAAAGTGTTGCTTTTGACCTTTAGAGCCCTACAAGGCATGGAACCAGATTATCTAAGGAACCACCTATTCCCAGTTACATCTACCCAGTTACATCTGTTCCATTAAGTCCACAGAAAAGGTATTGTCCATGTCTTATCTGCAAAAGAGTTGGACTTAGGTGATGTCCAACTCTTTTGCAGAGCCGAGGTGGCGCAGTGGTTAAATGCAGCACTGCAGGCTACTTCAGCTGACTGAAGTTCTGCAGTTCGGCTGTTCAAATCTCACCGGCTCAGGGTTGACTCAGCCTTCCATCCTTCCGAGGTGGGTAAAATGAGGACCCGGATTGTTGGGGGCAATATGCTGACTCTGTAAACCGCTTAGAGAGGGCTGAAAGCCCTATGAAGTGGTATATAAGTAACTGCTATTGCTATTGCTATGTCCAAACTTCCTGCTGTTGCCCTGATTCCCTTCCATATCATTTTTCCTGAATTGTGAATGAGCCTCATCTGTTAGCCTACCAGAAAGCCTTGAAAATGTAGTTCTTCACTCAATCCTGGAGATCCCATAGTGAGCTTACAAAGTGGTTAAATGAGGCTAAATGTTGGTTATGTCCCTCTATCTTGAGATTCTTTTGTTTTATTCTTAATCTTTTTATATCTTATTTTTGTTGTTGTATATAACTGATTAAAATAATTATGATGGGGTTTTAATTATTCTTCTGTTTCTAAGCCACCCAAATTAATTAATTGTATGAGAATACATTGATTTAATTAAAATAAATGCATGTATCTATTTTAAATCTAGATCAGCATTTTAATATTCAGAAAACATAAAATTTGGGCAGCTGTATTCTGCTTGACAGATTAGTTTACATTGCATTGGACTTAATTTTTCAGACATCCTTGAATAGTGGTTATTTTGCAAAGACAGAGTTGCAAATCATAAATATAGTCCTGAACCTTAAACCTTTTTTGCTTCCTTCATAGTTCATACAGGACCTTGAAAATGCAATCATTTTAACCTTGTGCCTGATACAGAATAAAAATTTCTTTGTTAGATTACCTCTAGGTGGCATTCTGGTACTATAAAGCAATGAAAAAAATATTAATTTTTTTATCAAAGGTATAAAATGCTCAAAGACCTTCCACCCACCCTCTGTTCAGGCCAACAGAGAAGATCAATTCCCAGTGTGTACAGAGTTAACACTGATGTACATATTTTTAAAGGTATGAGAAAATTATTGAGCATTAATAATTTAATCCCAAGTAACCATGCATTCAATTATTTATAGAGTTTTCATTCATTTTTAAATACAAAAAAGCACAGTATATAACTTTTCCTTAGCTATTTTAAAGGATAGAATATTTATATAATGATACCTGAGTTATATGAATGCAGCATGAAGGTATTAAAATAGCTGAATCTCACTTTTTAATTTAGTTTGTTATGTCTTCAGTGATATTTTCATATTTTAACTATTGTGGCTTAATAAAAGATTTAGCAGAACGATTCCTTCTATTTCTTTCTCCCAAGGGAACAGAGTACAGTGAATAAAAAGGACAATAAAAGCAGGTCTTCAATTTTTATTAAACACAAGACAATGAGGTGATCAAAAAAAGTTTGATAAGTAGCATGCTTTCAGTGGCGTATGGATTTTTAGTGGCCTGGTCGTGCTGCAGTTCTGCTGCCATGAGCCAACCAATGGAGGAAATAAAAGGAAACAAGCCAGTGCTTTGAATGGCAGTTATGCAACTCAGGGTTGGTGTGAAAAGATATTGAGACAGCAGTCCCATTGGTCCAGTTTGGCATACCAATGTCATACATACCCTTCCTTAGGAACATGTTGCCAAATTGACTTAAAAGTTGAAAGAGGGAATAGAGTAGGTAGGGTAGGCAATGGTGGGATTCAGCCGGAGTAACAACTGGTTCTCTGAGAGAGCGTGCTCACTTCGCTGGCACACACACCAAACATGCGCTCTGTGCATGCACAGTTTGTTTGAAAACCTATTATCTACTGCAACACCGGTCAAAACAGCATGGAAATCCGCTGTGCTTCTCCTATCAGCTGGGCTTCAGAAAATAGAATATAGGTCAGTATAGCACAGGGGCGGGCAGGTAGGCTCAGCTGATTCTCAGAGAGAACCATTTGATCCCAGCTGATTGTCGGAGATACCATTTGTCCGAACTGGTCTGAACCATTGGAATCCTATCCCTGAGGGGAGAGGAGGTGAAAGGAGGGGAGGGGACAGAAGTCTATACAAATAGAATGTATAGAGTAGGTGGAGACAAAAAATGTAGAGAAAAATTATCTGTGAAGCAGTTGTCAGTTCTTGACCAGGAAGGCAAAGAAAGATCCAAGGATAGCTTCCTTGGAAGAAGGGAAGCCTGACAAAATCCAGATCTACCCAAGGAAGGAGGGACCCAGCAGGCTAAGCCTGATTTCCGAGGAAAGGCTGGTCAGAAGACTCTGACAGAGATTCTTCCCCAAAGGAGAAGCAAACTACAGTAATATTCGGTCCATTCCTTTTCATGCTCTTTCTTGTTAAGCCCAGAAATTGTGCGTGTGTGTGGGGAGGAGGAAGTAATTAGACAGAAAGGCAGAAAAAATGAAAGCAGCTAGCAGGAGCGATGAGGAGAACTTAGGAGAAAACTTAAACCGATAAACACCCAGACTGCCTAGTAAATATTTGTTGCCATTAGCCCCATTGTAAATTATAAAAGACCATGAAAGTCTCCATTTTTCTGTGTCTATTGCCACCTTTGCAAAGGAAACACCCCCTCCCCCCAAGTAGCCTATGATGCTATGAAAGAGAACATCAAGAAAACCCTTGTGCTGTGAGCCAGACCTACTGAGGATCTTCTCAACTCATCTTAATGCACGGGTGGTATGTTGGATGGTCGTGGTGGATATTGACTGAGCTTTCTAAGAGAAGAAAGGTTTTTAATTGGAATTAACAGAAACAGAATTGGAAGGGACCTTGGAGGTCTTCTAGTCCAATCCTCTGCTTAGCCGGGGAAAACCTACACCACTTCAAATAAATGATTATCTAACATCTTCTTAAAAACTTCCAGTGTTGGAGAATTGACAACTTCTGGAGACAAGTTGTTCCACTGATTAATTGTTCTAACTGTCAGGAAATTTCTCCTTAGTTCTCGGTTGCTTCTCTCCTTGATTAGTTCCCACCCATTGCTTCTTGTCCTGCCCTCAGGTGCTTTGGAGAATAGTTTGACTCCGTCTTCTTTGTGGCAACCCCTGAGATATTGGAACACTGCTATCATGTTTCCCCTAGTCCTTCTTTTCATTAATCTAGACATACCCAGTTCCTGCAACTGTTCTTCATATGTTTTAGCCTCCAGTCCCCTAATCATCTTTGCTGCTCTTCTCTGCACTCTTTCTAGAGTCTCCACATCTTTTTTACATCGTGGCGATCAAGACTGGATACAGTATTCCAAGTGTGGCCTTACCAAAGCATTATAAAGTGGTATTAACACTTCACATGATCTTGATTCTATCTGTTTATGTAGAACTGTGTTGGCTTTTTTGGCAGCTGCTGCACACTGCTGGCACATATTTAAATGGTTGTCCACTAGGATTCCATGATCCCTCTCATAGTTACTACTATTGAGGTACTATAGATACTGTACCTGTGGATTTTGTTTTTCTTGCCTAAATGTAGAACCTTACTTTTTCCACCATTGAATTTCATTTTGTTTGATAGTGCCCAATGTTTAAGTCTGTCAAAATCCTTCTGTATCTTAAGCCTATCTTCTAGAGTGTTGCTATTCCTGCTAGCTTGGTGTCACCTGTGAATTTGATGATTTATCCCATCTATCCCCTGGTCCAAATCATTGATGAAGAGGTTGAAGAGTACTGAGCCTAAAACAGTACCTCACTGCATACTTCCCTCCATGTAAGTTCCATTGAGTACTACACGTTGAGTGCGGTTGGTCAGCCAGTTACAAATCCATCTGGTGGTGATGCTGTCTAACCCACATTTTTCTATTTTATCTAATAGTAGGTTAAGGCCTACTTTATCAAATGTCCTACTGAAGTCCAAGAAAATTATATCAACAGCATTCCTCTGGTCCATTAATTTTGTCACTTTGTCAAAGAATGCAATAAGATAGTCTGCCATGATCTGTTCTTGACAAATCCATGTTGGCTTTTGGTTATTACTTTGTTTGCTTCTAGATGTTCTCTGGTTTGTTGCTTGATTATCTTTTCCAGAATCTTCCCTGGTATTGAGTTCTAGCCAAGCTTTCTAGTTTAGAAAGCAATGGCAATTGAAACTTGGAAGAGAGATTGCCATTTGATGTATAGGTTTGTTTTCCCTCCCTCTAAAATGGTAGATGGGAAGGAGAGGCATTCACTTTTAAATGGGGAATTAGGTAAGGACACAAGGTGCAATGAAACATAATTATAAGTGTTTGCATTTATACACACATAATATATACAATGAAATATTTAGCTAGAACAGGCCCATCGTTTTAAGTCAGGGGTCCCATATTTTTGAGCTAGTGGTTTCAATTGGAATTTAAAAATATGTTAATGATATTTTTCCAAGTATCTGCCATGAAGGGTGTGGACAATCATAAAATTGGTGGCTTTGTTCCCCCATACTTCAGTTTTGTTTCCAAGGCTTTCAGCTTTTGAATGTGTCTTTTTTCTGGGCCTTCATCCAAATGGGGCTTAGCAGCCTTCTAAGGGGGGGGGGACAAGGCTAAATGCAGTTTAATCTCTGAATAAACATATCCAATTTTACATATTAATAGTTTGCAGTAAATATGAACGCTTTCAGGTCTCATCAAATGAGATAACTAAAGTAATGACGACTCTTTTTTGAAAAGCTAAATACCAGTGCTAGCACATCTTTACTAGTGTGATACAGGACATGTGAAATATTGAGGCTTTCATCAAAAGAACATTTCATTTCTCTGTTCATGGTTCATAGAAAAGAAACTGCAAGACTAATCAAAACTGTTTCAAAGGGTACAACTTGATTAATCACAAGGTGGCATTTTGTATCAAGGATACCCTGCTGAGTTATTTGTCAAACATGTAAATATATTCCGGAGAGAAAATCCTGCTTTGATTCAATATGTGGACTCATTGGACGTTTATGTACAAGAGAAGCATATAAATTATGCTTTTAATTATAAGCGAATTAGAAGTTGATAATATTCTTTCTCTGAAAATGTTTTGACAGATGGTTCTTCAAAGCAAAATTCATTCTTGTCTCCCTACTCAACTCCCCAATTATAATTCTACTATAGCTCAAAACATGTGTGCATATATCTGTATGTCTTCAAAAAATAATTGGCATTTCTTCCAAATACCTATAAAACCAGAGTCTGAACAATGCAGTATACCTTTTTTCATTCTGTTTCATTTTCACTCACTAAAATATGTTAACAGAAATTTACTAAAGGAGCCTCGGGAGATACTTTAATTATGATGATTATGCTAGTTATACACTGGTTTTTATCTTCATTATTAGCTAATTAATTCTTCCAGCACCCTCTGAGAGGAAAGCATAAACTTATTCGTTCAGTTTTTAGACATACCGTAAGTAAATAGAAGTAGAAAAGTATGAGAACTTATCGGCAAATTGGTATGTCTTATTGGCAGATCTAATATGTCAGAGGAAGACAAATTAATATGCTGAGGATGTTTTATATCGATCATTTATCTGTTTTCCCAACTATCTGATTGTATAATTTCTACTGTTCATTGTCATTGTAGTCAGATTTTGACCAAATGACACATCCTATCAGAGTATAACCATGTATGTACAACCATGGAAGTGAAGAACGTGGATGAGACTGAGGTCCAATGAAATAACTGTCATCATAATTACATACATAATTACATACATACATTAAGAGCCAAGGTGGCGCAGTGGTTAAATGCAGCACTGCAGGCTACTGCTAGATCAGCAGTTCAGCGGTTCAAATCTCACCGGCTCAGGGTTGACTCAGTTCAGTTCAATTTTCAGTTGCGTTTATTTATAGGCCGCCCTTTTCCCTGAGGGGACTCAGGGCGGCTAATAACTTATGGGAGGGGAAGACGTACAATAACATAAAAATACAATATGTCGTTAAGATCAAACAACATTCATTCAACATTCGGGCGGGGGCAAACTATAGTCTTTACCCCCAGGCCTGGCGGGATAGCCAGATCTTGAGGGCTGTGCGGAAGGACTGAAGGGTGGTGAGGGTACGAATCTCTACGGGGAGATCGTTCCAGAGGGTCGGAGCTGCTACAGAAAAGGCTCTCCTCCGCGTAGTTGCCAGCCGGCACTGGCTGGCAGATGGCACTCGGAGGAGGCCTAATCTGTGGGATCTTATGGGTCGAGAGGAGGTAATTGGCAGAAGGCGGTCTCCCAAGTACGCAGATCCACTACCATGAAGGGCTTTATAGGTAGTAAGAAGCACCTTGAAGCGCACACGGAGGTCAACAGGTAGCCAGTGCAGCTCGCGGAGGATAGGTGTTATGTGGGCGAACCGAGGTGCACCCACGATCACTCGCGCGGCCGCATTCTGGACTAGCTGAAGCCGCCGGATGCTCTTCAAGGGCAGCCCCATGTAGAGCACGTTGCAGTATTCCAGCCTAGAGGTCACGAGGGCGCGAGTGACTGTTGTGAGAGCCTCCCGATTCAGGTAGGGTCGCAACTGGCGCACCAGGCGAACCTGGGCAAATGCCCCCCTGGTCACAGCCGACAGATGGTGATCAAAGGTCAGCTGTGGATCCAGGAGGACTCCCAAGTTGCGAACCCTGTCTGAGGGGTGTAAATTTTGACCCCCCAGGCTGGACGAGACTCGGCGGACGCAACCAAGGTGGCAATATAAGATCTCTTTGCTGCCCTAAGTGCCCTGATGTAATCCTTGGTGCAGGTTGTTAAAAGTGCTCGGTTCGGTTCGGATTTATCGGACCTCCATAGGTGCTCTAGACTCAGCCTTCCATCCTTCCGAGGTGGGTAAAATGAGGACCCAGATTGTTGGGGGCAATATGCTGACTCTCTGTAAACCGCTTAGAGAGGCCTGAAAGCCCTATGAAGCGGTATATAAGTCTACTGCTATTGCTATACACAAAATCATATTTATTGTAGTAATATCACAGAAAAATCTTCTTAAACTACTGGATTTGAAAAGATAACAGGAGTTCCTTAATCCTGATAGGTCATAGGTTTGTACTACTAAAGCAGAAATGTATATTTTCCAAGTAAGTTGAGGTGATTAAAGTTTGCATTTATAAATCTGAAGAAAATGTTCCCCTTTATTTGCCTTTCAGACTTCACATCTAAGGTCTCTAATAATGCAGTGTCAGCCACACAGATATTTGAGCTATTGTGCAAATATTTAGTGTGAGGCTTTGTGAGAATATATGGATTTCATCCAGGTATTGGGACATTATGAACTAACCAAAAGAGTACTTAATTTAACTCTTTATTACTTAAATAGTGAAGTAATAGTTTTACCTTTCATAATAAATAGAAATATTTATCTTTGGGAATGTGCAATGAAATATTGTAGAATATTTTTCTGAATATACCACTTTTGCTGAAGATACCATCCATCTGTCCTTGGTATTACTGTATATGAGATTCCATTCCAATCTTCCCCAGATTGGAGACAGAAATAAGATTCTGTGGCCACTGATTATCCTTAATCAGGTATTTAGAGTGTGTTTTCTTCTTTAAGTTTCTTTTCCCTCCAGGAAAATATCTGGTTTAATTGATAAGAAAGTTTCAAAATTTATTACCCCGATGAAAGAGGATACTAAAATGAAAAACCTTTAATTCTGTGGGCAAAAAAATAATGCTACAAAAATTATGTATTTCATATGAAGATGTTGGTTTTAATTTTCCTGAGTTCTAATCTTATTTTTGGGATAATTTATTAAATTCAGACATGTATTGAAACAAAAATAATATTGAATATATACCATTGTGGACTCAACCTGAGAGCTCTTAACTAATATAATTCTGGCAAAGATTGGACATTATAATAATAAGTATTTGAGTACTTTTCCTGCTGAAAGCATTTAGACATATGTGGGTCTTACTGAATAGAAAATTTAAATCTGGTTTTTTTTTAATGAGCATATGATATTTTGAATACTTATTATATATGAAGCTAGACAGAAATATATTTTTCCTGGAAAACATGGACTAATTATGGACTTACTATCTCAGTCAGCATTTATTATTATGTATGCCATAGGTTGGTATTCTGAAACTTTTAAAACTTAGAGTGCCAACTTAAGGTAAAGGTAAAGGTTCCCCTCGCACATATATGCTGGTCGTTACCAACTCTAAGAGGTGGTTCTCATCTCCGTTTCAAAGCCGAAGAGCCAACACTGTCCACATCTCTGTGGTCATCTGGCCAGCATGACTAAATGCTGATGGCAGATGGAACACCTTCCCACCAAAGATGGTCCCTCTTTAAACAAAATCAATAATTTAGAATTGTCTATAGATAAAGGTAAAAGTTCCCCTCAAACATATGTGCTAGTTGTTCCCAACTCTAGAGGGCAGTGCTCATCTCTGTTTCAAAGCCAAAGAGCCAGCAATGTTCGAAGACGTCTCAGTGGTCATGTGGCTGTCATGACTAAATGCCGAAGGCACACGGGATGCTGTTACCTTCCCACCAAAGGTGGTCCCTCTTTTTATACTTGCATTTTTACATGCTTTCAAACTGCTAGGTTGGCAGAAGCTGGGACAAGTAATGGGAGCTCACTCTGTTATGCGGCACTAGGGATTAGAATCAATGAATTGCCGACCTTTCTGATCGACAAGCTCAGCATCTTAGCCACTGAGCCACCATGTCCCTATGACATACATCTTAATAAATGCTGGTTGGGAATAATGAATTATTGTAAAAAATTCCTTAAAAATATACAAATGAAAAATCTATAAATGACATTATCTAGAAAGCCTGAATGGCACTATAGGTAGTCCTAACTTAATAACCACAATTGGGATTGACAACTCCATCACTAAACAATGCAGTCTCTAGTCATGCACTCTACATGGGGCTACCCTTCAAGAACATTCAGAAGCTATAGCCAGCTCAGATACTGGCAGCATGGGTAATTTGAGGATCCCAAAAATAGCCCCTATAACACCACTGCTCCAGAACTGCACTAAATACCAGTCTGGTTCAGGGGGCAATTCAAAGTTTTGGTGATCGCCTTTAAAGCCCTTCATGGCATGGTTCCAGGTTACTTGACCACTGCCACTGGGATTGACCCATACTGCTCATGCTGGCAGAGGCAACATGTTGCAGGTCCCAGCAGGTCCCATCAGCCCAAGTATTCTGGTTGGAGAGATCATGGAGGAGGGCCTTCTCTACTGTTGCTCCTGATCTCTGGAACATCTTGCCCCCAATGTAAGGTTGGCTCTGACCCTCCTATCTTTCCTTAAGGGCTTAAAGACATGGCTTTGGGCTCCAGTGGGGCATCAGTGCAATGGAGGTATTCATTTGAATCCTACTTCTTCCCTACTCTGCCACCACTATCCCTGTTGTATTTTTGGTTTAAATGTTTGTTTTTAAACATTTATATTTTATGTAACTATAAACTGGCCAGAGTTGCCCTATGGCCATGATGGTGAACCTATGGCACACGAGGCATTGCCTTGTGAGCTGGCCAGCGTGCATGCGCGTACTGGCCAGCTGACTTCGGCTTTCTTTTGAGGCCATTTTTTGCTTTCTGGAGGCTTTCTTCAAGCTTCTAAAGCATGAAAAATCAGCCCTATGGACAAACTGGAAGTTCAGTAACAGACTTACGGTTTGCTCATAGGGCCATTTTTCTCCCTCTTGAAGGCCCTGGAGGTCGAAAATCAGCCCTACAGGGAACCCGGAAATTCAGGAATGGTGACTTCCAGTTTGTCCGTAGAATCCTAGAAAGTCTCTGGAGCCTGGGGAAGATGAAAAAACAGTGGCAAAAGTGGTGTGTGTGTGTTGCTGATTGCACGCATGCATGCATGCTCCCCCCCCCATGAGCATAGCATTCTGGGTGTGGCACGCCGGTAAACAATCCTCCTGTGCTCTCCTCGCTTTTTGCACAATAGCCAAAAAAGGTTTGCCAACACTGCCCTATGGCAAGATGGGTGGCCAATAAAAATTATGAATGAATGAATGAATGGATGGATGGATGGATGGATGGATGGATGGATGGATGGATGGATGGATAGATAGATAGATAGATAGATAGATAGATAGATAGATAGATAGATAGATAGATAGATAGATAAGTGAATAACCTGTGATTGTCAACTAAGATATGACGTGACTACAATTTGCAATTTTATTGCTGGCTTCTCCATTGATTCTGCTTCTCAGGAACTTGTCTATGAAGTTTGCAAATAGTAAACACATGATCATAGAATGCTGTGATGGTTGTAAATTTGAGGACTGGTTATAAAGTTACTTTTTCAGCACTGTCATAACTTTGAATGGTTGCCAAATAGGGTAGTTGTTAAACAAGGACTACATTACATAGAGTTGCATGCTTGCTATATAAATTATTCAGCTTGATCTTTTTTTGCTTCAGAAGCTCCAGACATTTTAAATAGGTGGCCTTTATGGAAATAATACCAATAATTTATTATTCCTAAATGTTAAAAACAATTAAAATACATTTAGCTACTTATTTATCAAATGTGTTCATTTTGATAATATTGAAACAACGTGGAATACTAAATTGGAATATTCTATACTATGTAGAAACAATGTGCTAATGGCTTTGAGTTTTAAATAAATAGTAGATATATTTATTGTAAAGTAAATGCTGGTGAGTTCAGCAAAAAATGTTTTTAGGGTTTCTTGGACATCTCAATATTTAGAAATGTTTGTAGTTTTTCTATTGTAAATGAGATGTAATAAATTTTATAACTAGTAATTCCATATCAACAACAGTTAGGGATAAAGTATTAACATTTTTGCTAAATTATATTCTGTAATATAGAAACTTTATGAAATATCTTGAATGTATCATAAAACAATCTGATTATGTATTCATGGAAAAGTATAGAGTTGGAGATATGGAGTTGGTCTATATACTCAATTTTAAATATTGGCTTAATGAAGTTTGTCAGTTTGCCTTTGAAGCTTTATATTTTCAGATAAGGCATCTGTATGGTCTAGGTTCAGGTTATCCTTTTAAAAATGTAAAGCACAACATGAAAAAAATGAAGAAAGTCATGTATTTAGAGTATCTGTCTCTCTCTGTTTCTAATCTATCTGGTGAATGTATGTGTTTGTGTGAGTATACACAATATATAGATGCAGGCACATACATGCAGACACAGGCATGCACACTCACTTGCAAACACATATACAAAAATATATGTTCTGGTGGTGCAGAAATTAGTATGCAGTATTGTAGGCTGATTCTGCCCACTGCCAGAAGTTCAATCCTGACCGGCTGAAGTTTGACTCAACCTTCCATTGGGGTGAAATCAACTTACCTTCACTACCGGTTTGCAAATGTGAGCCTCCCACTGCCACCGCTACCAGCGCACCTGAACCGGATAGAACTGGCTGAATTGCACCACTGCCTTCTATCCTTCTGAGATCAGTAAAATGAGGACTCAGATTGTTGGGAGCAATAGGCTGACATTGTAAAACACTCAGAAAGTGCTGTAAAGCAACAGTTCCCAACCTTTCTGGGTCCGTGGACCAGCAGTAGTGGTGGCAATAGCGGGAGAGAGGGGATGCGTGCCCACTGGTTGTGCAAAAGGAGTTTTGCACACTCATGTGCTGCTTGTACTGCCTGGCACCAGTCCACAGACTGAGCATTTGGGATTCCTGCTGGAAAGTACTGTGGGGCAGTATATAAGTCTAAGTGCCATTGGTGTTGCTATTGCTATTACTAGGTGGTTTTTTTAGTTTATGAAGGATTTCCCCCCTTCTTTTTTGAAGCATATGCCTTTTTTACTTTTGTTTCTAAGGAATTTAATATAACATTTTACATTTTTTATTATTAGAATATATTGAAAAAATAGATATAATGGTTATATAATAAATTAGTTATAAGGTTTTTATAGCACCAGTCCTTATATAAAATAATAATAAATTTTCTTAAGAGAAATATTACTTTATTATTTTGAAATGTTAAATTATTATATATTTATTTATAATATAAATAATATTAATTATTAATGATATTAAATATTAATTATAATATTTATGCTGCCCATCTCACAGCAATTCTGGATGGCTTACAATATAATAAAAGTTTAAAAATGCTTAAACAATTACAATTAGTATAAATAGTCAAAAGTTTAAATTAAAAATCAAGATGATGATGAAAAATCAAGAAGAATCTTCTCTATCCTATCAGCCACCCCCAATGTAGCGGATTGTTGATGGGGCCACAGGCCAGGTAGCAGAGCCAACTTTTTAGGTTCTTCTGGAATAGGGGCAGAGGTAGGTTGCTCCTGGTTCGGCCCAGTTCAGCTGAACCGGTAGTGGTATTTTGCCTGGGTCACAGAACCAGAAGCAAGCCAGGCTGGCCATGCCCCTGAACCGGTTTCCCTGTCACTGCTGATGTTGCCAGAATTTTGTTTAGTAGTGCGCATGCATACACAGTTCATTGTAAATTATTCTGCACATGCGCAAAGAACAATTTACATTGAACTGTGCATGTGTGCATAGCACACATCTGGCATGTGTGTGTGAAGTGAACCGGTAGTAAAACCAGGACCAACTCACCTCTGAGTAGGGGCAATTCTCACCTCTGATGAACATAGGAGAACATTGCACAGGCCAGCAGCCACAGCAGAAAAGGCTCTTTTCCTGGACCTTGCCAGGAGAAATTCTTTGAGCATTGGGACCCAAATTTGTCCCCTTTCTCTAGAAAGGGAGAATTTAATTGTCTAGTAGGGAGAATTAGTCCCAATGGAGTAAGGTGGTTCCACAGATAGACTTTGTGACTCATGCCACAAAGGGCTTTATATATATATATTTCCTTGCAGATGATTAAGAAAAATCTGTGAAGATATTATTTTAAGTAAACCAGCCAGTTTTGGCCAGTTATTTTGAAGAACTTTATCATTTTGAATATACTTTCTAATATTTTTTTCCAGCAGTCAAATTGTACACATTTTCTACCTGTGGCTTTGATTGTTGACAAGGGGTGGCCTACAAAATGTTGGAGGTAGGATAATTCTATATCCTGGATAGAAATGACTGAAAAAAAAAACTGATTATGGTTATCTCCTGCTGAGGCCAAACATTTTAGGGCCTTTTACTTTCAAATTGCTTTTTTGTATCATTAAAGAAAAGTTGAGAAGAAAAAGGAACTATTTACATTCCACAAAGTCTATAATAAAATCCCAGGAATAGAAGTAGTTGAAAGATGATTTTTTAGTAGAAATAGCTTGTTAAATATTTTATCTGGTCACGAAAACTTTATATACATAATATTAAAACCCTGCAACCAATTTGTAATATAGCTACTACATAAAATTAGGTCACAGGTTGTTTTTCAGTTTGTTTATCTCCAATTTTAACATTTTATGTCTGGACATATTTAAAGTAAAAATAAACAAAGGAAAAACCCCAAAATTAAACTATTATAACTCCAAATAATTTGCACATTCCCTTGAGCTACACATCAATTATCATCCTGCAGTGTCATACTATTTTATCTCTTTTAAGTATATGTGTAGAACAGACATGGGATTAAGTTACCTGAGGACCTGCCTTGTCTCAGGAGGTTTGGCCTGCCCTATTTATGTTAGTACAAGGGACATGTCATAGGTCAAGGAATTTTAGCTGGCAGGATCTAGAAGCAGAGCTTTTTTGTGTTGGCCCCTGCCCTTTGAAGCATCTTGCCTCAGAGGTGATATCTACCCCCACCAGGGGTACCGGTTAGTACAGGTTGGCTTCACGTGCACTTTGTTCGTGCATGCGCCCATCGTGCATTGCAAGCGCAGAAACATACCAACAATGGCAGAAGAGAATGGGAACTGGTTCGGGGGTGTGGCCAGCCTGGATCGCTGCTAGTTCTGTGATCCAGGCCAGATCACCACGACTGGTTTGGCCGAACTGTCTGAACTGTGAAGAATCCACCTCTGACCGCCACCCTCTTGGCTTTCCAGAAGGGCCTCAAAATCTGGTGCTGCCAATTGGCTTGTGGCCAGATGGGTTTACTTTATGCTGGAGGTGGCTAGTAATTAAGATAGAAGATTCCCCCTTCTGTAATGCTTATATACTTGGTTCTTTGTTTTATTTAATTCTTGTTAATTATAATGGTTTTTAAAGATATTTTTATATTTGTGTTTTGATTACGGTATATTACATGCTTCCCAGAGCAGTTAGATGGGTGGTATATAAATTTAATAAACAAACTAACGTGATGAATATGAACTGGAGTCCATTACATCCAGAGATACCCAGTTGAGAAGACTATTCTACACTTATTTTCAGGTACATAGGGGAACAGAAAAACATTTTAGGATATCAAAGCTCTTGGTTCAGTGCCATAATCCTGAGCAGAAACAGGCAGTCAGGTTAAATGATTTGATAGCCAAGTAAATAGTCTGTGTTAATGTAAAGCAAATTAATATTACTATATAGCATATTTAAATAATGTCTAACATAATAATTCAGCAGTACCATATTTACTGAGACAAGTACACAAATCCAAAAATGCATATTAAGACTGTACTTTTATTAATCCAACTGAGGATGTAAAAATTGCTAGTATTTAAGCTGAATTTGAACTAAGTTACAACACAGATGGGATAATGGAATATTCTGTAGACATTTAAAATAGGATTTGCATCAGAAATGGTTTTATGTTGCACCAAGAATGCTTCTAATTCTTCTAGAAAGAAGAAACAAGTAAGCATTGGCTCTCTATGTTTGGAGATTTAAAGTTAAAAAAGAAACAGTTCCTTGCCTGGTGAGATACACCAGTGGTGGGTACTGGATCCCATCGCAACCGGTATATTGCAATGGGGCCGGGCATCCATCACAGACATGCGTGCTATGCATGAATGCACACTCACAGCCCTGCGACACTCCAGCTGCTCGGTGGAGATCGTGCAGATGCCATACGCTGCACATTGCTGCACAAATGGCACAGTTAGCTTAAATAGAGGTAAGGAATAAGGGTGGTTGCGTGGGCCCTCCAAAGCACCATTCCAGTACGGTGGCCGCTGCTCCCAGCTGCCACCAGTACGCCCATACTGGGGCATACTGCCTGGAACCCACCACTGAGACACACAAAGGTGATCAAAAACATATTTTAAAGGAGGGCATAATTAAAGATGTAAAATGAATCGTTATAAAATGTTGCATAGAATAATTGAGGATTTAAACATCAGCCTACTGCAACTTCCCAAAAGTGATGTTCATGATTATCTACAGCTGGATATACTTGAATGCATAATGTTTATGTTTATGGCTTCGAGGTCTGACATATGTTTATTTTGGTGCTTGCATTAATACAATGCAAGCAAGCAAGTTTTTGATATCTCACTTTGATTTTTCTAAATTGTGCTTTTGATATTAGAATTCAAATCTCTTCATATATTTTTCCTTGTAATGAATTAAATGTGTAACTGGTTATTTCAAACATTATATAGAATTAAGCATTTTATTATACCCTAAACACAGATAAATCAAGTTTCTTTATTCTCTTTCCTCTATGAAATGTACAATAATAACACAAGCTTATCTAATAAAGTTTGAAGTATTACAATTTATTGAAACTAAAAAAACATGTAGTATGTTTCTTGCCTATTGAAAAGCAAGGAAAACAGTTAAAAAAGTAATTTGGAAATCTAAAACAGCTTGAAGGCAGGTAACTTTTTCAACATAATTCATTACATGACATTCAGGAATTAGATTTGGTTCTCAAAAGGACAAAATGGAAGAGTTGTAGCGCATACAAATGTATTCTAAGCAGTTTAGAAATAGCTAAGTGGGCTTTAGAGTATGTTAATCAATTCTGCTTTAGTGGAAAAAATATATAATTACTAATGATAATTATTAAATTTTGGCTGATTCTTAAATATTCCTCCTGATGCAGGATAAAGTAAAAATTGCCTGAGACTGCTTTCTTTGTAGTATAAAGTGAAACATCCTTATACAACAGTGTTCTACATATTTATTTCATTTGATTTCATCAACATTGTAAGTCTTGGAAGGGGATGGGGAGGGGACAGGGAGGGGATGATAACCTCAACTGTATTTTAAACCCAACCCTTCTTTTATATGTAGTGTGCTTACATTGGGGATTTGATCATGTGGTCATGGCCATCATCTCAACTTTTTTTTATCTCCTCCATGGATGACTCTGAGTTCCACAATTTCCAACCTTTGTTCATAATGTCTCAGAATTTGAAGAACTGTAATCTCAATAAAGGTAAAGGTTGCCCTCGCACATATGTGCTAGTCATTCTTGATTCTAGGGGGTAGTGCTCATCTCCATTTCAAAGCTGAAGAGCCAGCGCTGTCCGAAGACATCTCCGTGGTCATGTGGCAAGCATGACTAAATGCCAAAGGCGCACAGAACACTGTTACCTTTCCACCAAAGGTTGTGCCTATTTTTCTACTCTATTTTTTATATGCTTTCGAACAGCTAGGTTGGCAGAAGCTGGGTCAAGTAACAGGAGCTCACTCCCTTACGTGGCACGAGGGATTTGAACCGCCGAACTGACAGCCTTTCTGATTGACAAGTTCAGGGTCTTAGTCACTGAACCCCCGCATCCCTAATACAGTCACAATACACCTAAAGAATGTATTAAAATGTTTTATGTAACCTTCAATGGTTTCATCTCCTACAGGCATCATGTAAACAATTCAGATGTATGCAGAAAAGTAACTGTGTACATGTGTTTTACATATCATATCTTAGGGTAGATAATTCATATAAACCATACATCTATGTATGATGCCACCATGCATCATAAAAACAATAATAATCCTGTAATAACCTTGGAGGTAATTAAAAGTGTCAAATCTCCCTGTATATATATTGAGGAGCCTTTCATAGCTGAGCAACAATCTACTTTTCAGATACCATATTTTTCAGAGTAAAATACGCACCCTTTTCCCTCAAAAAAGAGGCTGAAAGTCAGGTGCATCTTATACACTGAATATAGGATTTTTTTGCCTCTCAAAACTCTGCCCGTTCACTACCAATAGCCATGCATAACCTTTAGGAGGCTTATAGAGTGCTCCTGGGGGCTGGGAGGGCAGAAATGAACGGAAAACCGGCCATCTTTTGCTTAATTTTGCCCCCCAGCCCCCAGGAGCACTCTATCAGCATCCTAAAGGCTATGCATGCCCTTTTTTGACAAAAAAAATGGTCTGTTTTCGTGAAAAACAGGGTGGTTTTTGCTCATTTTTGCCCCCACCCTCAGGAGCACTCTACAAGCCTCCTAAAAGCTATTCATGCCCTTTAAAAAAGGGGGGCATTTTTGCAAAAAGGGGGGCCTGTTTTTGCAAAAAAAATGGGCCAATTTTTGGAGGTCTGCAGAGTGCAATTTTTTTTAAAATTTGCCTCTTCAAAATCTTGGTGCGTCATACTCTGAACTTCAATATCCATTACGTCCATCTTTTGACTAGTGACAAAGAATAAAGCTGGTTGTAGTGCAAACATTTGAAAGATGTTAAAATCCTGTCATTGTGGCATATTTTCACAAGGAATAATTAATAATTGGGGAATGAGACCTACTTGCAGAAAATTGGACAACCAAAAGAAGGAACAACAAGATATGGATTTTTGTAAGAGAGAAAGATGCTGGCTGGAACTTTGCAGTCCAGATATAATAGTTTTCCTTTACTGTCTGACCAGGGATAAAAAGAAATGCATTTTACAAAAAGTCCATGTTTATCACTTCAAGGATTCTAAAAAAGTACTAGTTGTTTCATAATAGACATACTTGCTTCATCTCAAGAAAAATAACATTTTCTTTGATAAACCTAAATGCGAACTCAGTGAATGTCCTCTCGCATAAATGTATTATATGAACTGACTTCCAGAGCAATTCCATTCCAAATTATGGCTACAGCTCTAATGACATAGATATAATATCTGGGTGGGAGCCATGTTTTTTCTAAGTAAAAAAAAAGGCAATATTCTACCAACCAGATTCAAGGAGGAAGTGACTGATGGTGGTTAGAAATAGGCAATTTTATTAAAGTGGCCTTCAACCCAATGTACTGCTTATTCTTAATTGGCTACTAAGCAACCTAGCAATTATGCTGTGTTGTAGAACATTTTTAAAATTGGATGATACCAGTGTAATTACAATAAAAAATTACTCTAATAGAAAAAAGAATGTGTGCATTTCAGTGGATGATCTACAGCCAGTTAATTCTTTTGGCCATTACTATAAGAAATACATTGACTTCATCAGACCTTTTACTATACTTACTACTTCAACATGAAACATTCTTGTTTTTGGAGCACTGAATAGAAAATAAAAAGTAGTATAACCCTTTAAAATAGGAACCTCCCACTTTAGATTTTTTTTCTTATTATGGCAACATACAGTTACACTTATATTGCAAAACAAACAAATCTAAACAAACAAGAGTATGCTATGTCATATGTTACATAATATTGATGGATTCATCTTGTTGAATGAAATCATACTCTTGTGATATCTTTTGAAGGAACTAACTAGCATGGAGCATTCTTTTTAAAGAAAACCTCTCTGATGAAAAGGAAGAAAAATAGTTAGCAATATCCTACTAACTATATTTTATATTTGTCACAGGAGAATTTGGAAGCAGACTGAATTATTTATTTGAAGTACAGCCACTACTGTTTTGGTGTTAACGTTGGCTTGTGGTCGTGGATGTTCACATCTACTTCCAAAATAAATATTGTATTACAAATTGTACTGATGGATCATATCACATTATTGTCATTTGTTGTTCAATGTTCATTCTCATTTAGTAGGTGTCTAAATGATGAATTAAGGGCACATCATTCTGTGATACTAGTTAATTTGAGGATCCTTTGACTGTATGTATTCTGGCAGGTGTTTGAGTCATTCCCTGTGTTGTGGCAGGAGTTCAGTTAATTGCTTAGTTGGTCCCTCAAGATTATTCCCAAACAGCTGAGTTCTCTATTTATCTACCCTTGATGACATACTGGGTTACTGAGGACATACCTGGAATATTTGTAGAGCAAAATTAAATTTGAACCTGACAGAGCATGTATTAGAGCTTATATTTGAGTTAACGGCCATAAGGGAGACAAAGTACATTTACTTTTATTCACTTATTGCATTTGTGGATGTTCAGATGGTAGCCATATTTGAATGGCCAACTCCCTATTGGGGAGAACTGAGTAACTGGATCATTCTCCAGCTGATGGTGCAGGAGGGTCCAGAAGTGGGTTGTTCAATCCTTATTTGCCTAAGAGACTAAGTCAGAATTGAAGCCACGCCTCCAGCTTCCCCTGCTGACTTCCAATTCCGACTCAGCCTTGCCCGAAAAGAGATGTATTTTTCATTGCTGTGAGTTGAATTTTTTAAAGAGTTATTTTGCTTTAAGGTTGCTTTTCCTTGTTTTTTAATGTTATTATCTGATTGGAGAGTGTTGAACTTGGCTCACAAGTTTTTCCCCACATGGTTGCTGCTTGCGTAGTGAAGCGTTTGGGCTGGGTTCCTGTTGGAGGTTTCCAGGCTCTTTGCAGGAAAGCAGCTGGCTGTACGGTCTATCGGAGCTCTATTTGTGGCTCCGTTAGGCTTGACTATTGATTGCTGGCTCGCGCGAGTGCCAGAGAGGCTCCCTACATTGCAGCTGGTTTCTCGGGGTTCAGCGGGCGGGCGCCGAAGCTACAGGTGCGGGGGTGCGCAAATGAAGTGCCGGCACCTCTGCATGGCTGCAGATAGTCTGGAACAGCAGGATGGTGCAATCGATGCTGGCTGGACTTGTGGTAGAGCTGTGCAGCTGATCTGGGCGTTCTCAGGGCTGTTTGCTCGCCAGAACCATTTGTTTCCTTGAAGCTGCTTCCTCGTGAGTATGGGACCCTGGGTGTGGCCATTTTGAAAGTGTTGTATTCTGAGCATGCGCTGATTAAGAGTTTAAGCGGGAAGCACTCGACAGCTGATTGGCTGATCGTTTGACAGCTCCTGCATAAATAGGGAGCTGTCCAAACGAGCAGCACGCGTTCCTATCTAAGCCGGTTCTGAACTGTTAGCTTGTACTTTGAGGGAATAAACTTGTTAGCCTTTATTCCTGTCTCCGCCTCAGTTCTTCTGGCTACCCACAGGTCCTTGGTACACACCAGAAAGGACTTTTGGGGCAGTGGCCATCTTGGGAAGGTCCTCGTGGTGGTGGCCATTTTGTTAGTGGCCATGAGGTGGTGGCCATTTTGATTGACCTCCAATGGGTCACATGGTCAGTGGCCATTTCATTTTTCCCTTTTTCTCACTGCCATGAGGCTCATTGCGACTGCTAGCTCCTGTGAGGACAGTCACAGATTGCTGAGCTGTTGCTGAACCGAGTAGAGTGAGGCCTTGGTGCAATGTAGCATTGCCATGGCTAATTCCCCCAGTAAGAACACCTCTGGAGTGGCTTCTGCAGCTCCCCCAAAGAGCTCCAAAAGAGGAGGGTTTTCCCACTGGATCCTTCTCCCCTGGGGAAGCAAGCTCCCCCCAGGCAGGGAAGTAAAGGGGATGGGGAGAAGTCCAGACAGGGAGGCAGAGACATTGTCTTCAGTGAGATTCCACCCCTTCTAAGGGTGGCTCCACTTTCTCCTTCTCCTTCCCCTCTTTTGTGGATCAAAGACAGAGAAGAGACGAGAGCCAGGACTGCAAAGAACTCAGGTTTATTCAATACAACAATTGTACAGCGATTCAAAAGTATCCCCTGCTTGACATCTATTTAAACAGGCTGTCAAAGCAGGGGGACCAATGGGCGCGCTCCCAGCATCTGGCAACTGATGACGCTGCGCCCTAGCCAATCAGGCACCTCTAGCAGCTAGCAACAGGCTATGCTGCGCCCCGGCCAATCAGGGCACAGCCTGGTCTGTTGCTAGCCTCCAGGTCGTAACTCGAGGACTTTATGAGTCCTCCACACCCTCCACGGCTATCTGGATCTCCAAGGGCCAGTTCCATCTCACCTCTGCTTTCAGAGGTGGAGGATGGCGAGTGCCATCCATTTGCATGCATGGCACCTGCCCCCAAACCAGGCCATAGGTACAAACTGGCACTCAGTCATGCGATTGGTGAATTTGATTTTGATAACATTCAATCTCTTATTCATCAAGCCATTGTACATGGCATAGCCCTCCAAGGTCATTCCTCTGACCAGGCAGATGCAGAACTGATGGAGGCCAAACACAAACATGTCCAGGATCCAGTTTCTCACCAAGACGGGGCATAGAGAGAGGTTTCTCCTTCGCTGAGGAGCGAGGTTTCGATCCAGGGAGATGAGGAACAAAAGGAGACGGAGCTTTCTGATGATGAAGGTTTGCACCGGATGTTCTCGCCTTTGTTTGTTTCTTCCTAGTTTGTTTCATTCCTTGCTATTTAAAGCCAGGAGTACTGCAGCCGTCGAGATGGAGGTGGACAAACAGAAGGAGAAGGAGGAGGAGACTGTGATCGAGGCTTCGACTTCCCAGGCAATGCCGAAGAAAAAGTGTTTCTTTGTGGAACCCGCGGCGTGAAAGGAGGAGATCCCTGTGCTGAAACTATTTCTGGATGTCATTCAGAAGCAGCGGGCCAAGCCAGGTACTTTCCCCACCCCAGGTGGGAATGACAGACACTTCTATAATATGGAGTCTGATTTCTCCTAGGTGTTACAGGTTCCGGAGGTGGATGCTCCTATGACCGCCCTGGCATCCCCAATGCCCATCGTGGCGAGTGATGTTGCAGACAACCTAAAGGCGGAAGATAAGACGACTGAACTGGCATGAGCTCCCCGTGGAGATCCGGACCCTTACCACCCTCCCAGCCTTCCATAAAGCTACCAAGTCCTAGCTGTTCTGACAGGCTGGGGGCTGTTGAGATATCCAGCCCCGTTTCAATTGTGAATGTTGTGCATTTTTTATTTTTTGTATTGTCTTATTTATTCCCCTTTCCCTATTTTATTGTGAGCCACCCGGAGTCCTTCGGGAGTGGGCGGCATTCAAAACTAATAAACAACAACAACAATTGCGTAAGACCTTCCTGGCGGCAACATGGGCGATTGAGGCCCCTTCCTCTGCGTCTTTCTTCAATCGCGCCACACTGATGTGGCTTGAACAGATGAAGAAGTGTGTTCTGGCAGACGATGTGAGGCTGCTTCAAGACATCACCAAGATCATTGCTGAAACCCAGTTTTTGGCTGATGCAACCTTGAACGCTACTAAGTTGCCTTCAGGGCTCTTTCCTCATTTGTTTCAGCTGGGCGGATGGTGTGGCTCCGGAATTGGCAGGCAGATGCCAAGGTGAAGTGAAAGCTAGCGGCAGGCCCATATGCGGAGAAGAAGCTGTTTGGTGGGGCTCTGGACTCAATTCTTATTGAGGATAAGAACAAACATAAGGTTTTGCCTGCCACGACTAAGAAGCAGGAGTACAAGTACACACCTTATACACGCAGGGCACCCTATATGGACTATCATTATCAACCTAGAAGTTTTCAGCCACATCAGGACAAGGGGCAGGATAGATCTTCCTACGGAGATAGGTCATGATTTCAGCCCCCGAGTAAGCAGCCCTTTCAGGAGTGGGTGGGTGCCCCTTCTGCCGGAATAAATGAGCGGGCTTGGGCGGCTCCCATTGGTGGTCAATTGGCGTTGTTTGCTGACCGGTGGGAGAGCATTACATCAGATTTCTGGGTCCTTAATATGGTAAAATTTGGCCTATGACTAGAATTCTATTCCGTCTCCCCGAATTCTTTTTGTATGTTCACATCCTCCAAGTGTGCACTTAAGAGACAGTACATGAACCAAGCGATGGACCATCTGGTGGAGATCCATGTGGTCAAATTGGTTCCACAGGAGGACTGTGGCAGGGGTTTTTATTCTAACCTTTTTGTGGTACCGAAGTCGTCTGGGGGATGGAGGGCAATTCTTGACTTTAAAAGGTTGAACTGCTACCTAGTATACAAACAGTTTAAGATGGCTTCCCTTTGTTCCATTCAGGGAAGGTGACTTCTTAGTTTCCATTGATTTGATGGAGGCTTACCTTCATATATCAATTTTCCCCGAACACAGGAAGTTTCTTAGGTTTTCCTACGCTGGTACCCATTACCCATGGCACGACAAAACCGCACTCATCAAAATAGCGGTGATAAAACCGCGTCGCTAAAGCCACGATGTCATCACCGCCGCGACAACAGTGCGGCGACAGAAGGGCGCTTTAGAACAGCGCGGCGGCAGAAAGCCAATTTAAATTAAGGTAAGGGTTAGGATTAGGTTTAGGGGTTTGCTTTAGTGTTAGGGTTAGGTTTAGGGTTAGGTTTAGGGTTAGGTTTAGGGTTAGGTTTGGGGTTAGTTTTAGGGTTAGGTTTAGGGTTAGGTTTAGGGTTAGGTTTAGGGTGCTGAGTGCTTCGGAAGGCGCGGATTTGCCCTCCGCGATTATGTCATCGTGGTAGGGTCGCGTTTTTCCTTAGCGCTTCGAACGGCGTGGATTTGCCCTCCGCGATTATGTCGGCGCGGATAAGGGCTTTGCGGTTTTGTGGTGGAACCTCCATTACCAATATAGGGCTCTTCGCTTTGGACTGGCTTCGACTCCCAGGACTTTCATGAAGGTCCTGGCAGCTGTAGCAGCTCACCTCAGAACAGTTCCCATCAGATTACATCACTATTTACCGTATTTTCACGCAAATAACCGGCCCACGCGAATAACCCGCAGGTTTTCAAGATCGTGTAAAATATTTTCCGTATACCCCGCGCACTTATATAACCCGCGACGAGTAAGGGAGAAGGAAACTGCTGAGATCGGGGGAAGGAACGGAGGAGGAAGCCGGGGCGAGCTGGGGAAGGGGGAAGGAACGGAGGAGAAGGAAACTGCTGAGATCGGGGGAAGGAACGGAGGAGGAAGCCGGGGCGAGCTGGGGAAGGGGGAAGGAACGGAGGAGAAGGAAACTGCTGAGATCGGGGGAAGGAACGGAGGAGGAAGCCGGGGCGAGCTGGGGAAGGGGGAAGGAACGGAGGAGAAGGAAACTGCTGAGATCGGGGGAAGGAACGGAGGAGGAAGCTGGGGCTTGCTTTATGCATTTCCCCCACTTCCACTGATCCCAGAGGTGTTGGAGAAGATAGTGATGGAAGGGGCAGAGGTAATCATGGTTGCCCCGTACTGGCCACACAGTCCTTGGTTCACAGATCTCTTAGGTCTGCCCATTGCCAAACCTTGGAGGATCCCGCAAGAGAAGATCTCCCTTTGCCAGGGGGTCTTGGTCCATCTGGAGCCTCAGTGGCTCCAGCTGACCGCCTGGTATTTGAAAGGGAAATCTGGAGGAAGCCGAGGTTCTCCTCGCGGGTGATATGGACCATTGTGGCTTCTAAACACCCAGCCATGACCAGGTTTTACAACGCCATGTGGTCCACCTTTTGTGATTAGTGCCGTAAGGTGCACCTGGACCCCAAACGTCCCTCGCTGCGTAATATCCTGGAATTTCTCCAGGACAGGTTGGAAAGGGGATTGTCCCATAACACGCTCTGGAGACAAGTCTCAGCCCTGTCCATTGTCCTGGTGCTGGATGGTCAGGAGGGTCTGGGTCATCATCCGGTGGTGAAGAGATTTCTAAAAGGGGCGGCTAACCTCTGGCCCCCAGTAGTTCACAGTTCCCATCTTGGGATCTGTCCATGGTCCTCCTGGCTCTTGTGGATTTCCCCTTTGAACCTCTGAGAATCATTTCCTTGCAATTCCTTACCTTAAAGGTGGTCTTGGTGGCCATTGCATTTGCAAGGAGGATTTCTGAACTGGGTGCTCTCTCTGTTAGGGAGAACCTTTGTATTTTCCATCTTAACACGGTCATGCTGAGGCTTGATCCGGCTTTTATCTGCAAGATAAATTCCTATTTTCATAGGGCCCCAGAGTTAATTCTCCTGGATTTTTGCCCCAAACCCATTTATAGAAAGGAGAAATCATGGTACAAGTTGGATGTGCTGAGGGCTCTCTGTATTTACATAAAGAGGATAGCATCCTCCAGGAAGACGGAGGCGCTGTTTATCTCCTTTCAGTCTTCTGCTATAGGGTCAAGGGGGTCCCCCTCTACCATTGGGCAGGGGTTAAGGGCTTGAATTGCCCAAGCCTATGAGGCTCGAGGTAAGCCGATGCCACAGGGGAAAACAGCACATTCAACTAGAAGTGTGGCTACCACAGCTGCGTGGAACACTCAGGCACCTATTGGGAATATTTGCAAGGCAGTGATGTAGGTTTCTTATCACCTTTTATTAAGCACTATAGATTAGATGCCTTTGTGTCTGCCAAGGCATCATTTGATTGGAGGGTGCTTCATGGAGTTCATGCTCCTTCAGGTACCACGGACCAGTGAGTTCCCACCCTAAGGACTGCTGCTTTGGTATATCCCACTTTTGGACCCTCCTGCATCATCAGCTGGAGAAGGAATGTTGGTCCTACCTGAATGTTCTCAGAGGGTGCAGGACGGTCCAGATCCCTCCCTTGTTTTTTATTTAATTAGGTCCGGGTCCCCGAGGCTATTAATGCTGTGGGCAAGGCCTGCTCTTCTTTTGTTTCTCTATTTGGAGCTGCACCTCATCAGGATTGGAAGTCAGCAGGGGAATTTGGAGGCATGGCTTCAAATCTGACTTAGTCTCTTGGGCAAATAAGGATTAAACAACCCACTTCTGGACCATCCTGTGCCATGCTGAGAAGAATGTTCAGATAGGACCAATGTTCCATCTTGGCCACTGGCAACAATCTGCATAATATCAAGAATAAGATGTGCAATGTTGATATATTATTACTACAAGATATTAAGAAGAAAAATGGTGAGTTTGATAATGTTTAAATGCTCACTATATTATAATACTAAACTTAGGGAAATAACGTCAATATGAATGTGAAAGATGTAAATGAGGAATGATGTTGCACAGAGATGTTTGTACCCAGATGACACATTGCATAAGGAAAGATAAAATGTTTATTTTTGTAATTGAAAATAATAAAACCCACAAAAAAAATCTGCATAATATTTTGCCAGAGAAGTAGCTTGGGTTTACCAGATACTTCAATCCCCAATAGAGGTGATGGGAACAATGTTTAGCTATTTTATTTGGGCTATCTCTTGGCTGTGGACTCTGATGAAGCCTATTATCAAGTATGATTTTGCTATTTACAGCTTTGATTCTCTTGATTCCTTTGTGGGAATGAAAGATGTTACAAACTGAATTGGATCTATGGTTTACGGTCCATAGGAGGCAGTATTTTTTGCTGTTTTGAAAGAGGCCTACTGAATCCTCTTTTTTGAGTGACCATCTCTAGACCTAGTACTCTCCAAATTTCCCTGTGGGAGCAGCTTGAGTATATTATCTTTTTATTTTTTGTCTGATATAGCCCTTTATAGCTTGGGCAAATTATATATTCAATTCTTTCTTCTAACCTTAATTGACCCACTCAGTAAGATCAACCTGGGAGAACCCACTGATAATTCTCTCTTATGTAAAATGAAGCAAGTGGGTGGTCACAGAATTGTTCCCCAGGGAAAGTGACTATTTTAGGGAACAGCCTCCCAACTGAATTTTAGTTAACTACCAGATCAATTATCTTTTTGAAATAGATGAAGAATGAGCTTTTCTGGCCAATGTTTGGATATATTTGATTGATGCCATGAAAGCCAGGTAGGTGATTTTTGGGCCATGACTATCTCTCAGCCTAACCTACCTCACAGAATTGTTGTTGTGGGGAAAATGGGAGGAGGAAGGTGTATTCGATGTATTCATTGCCTTGAAAATAATGAAGGTGAGATATAAATCAACCAATTAAATATAAAGTTACAACCCTCGGTATGCCCAAATATGGGAGGAAGATCACTACTTCCATTCTCTGTCCATTGGCTCGTCACAAGAGACCATCCAGACAGAAACCCAATATTTTTACTGTTGCCTTTGTTACATTTGTGTATTTGTGCTGATTTATTTATTTATAAGCACAAATACACACGCGCACGCGCACACACACACACACACACATATCCCACCACAATAAAATGCAGTCCCTTTTTGCAAACCTTTATCACAAAGGCATAAATGTGTTTTATTATATTTTAAGTCTCAGGATAATATTACCTGAAGTATTGTACCTCCTTGTAAAAGCATTTGTCATTTTGCATATCATACAATCAGCCTTACCTGGAAGAGAGTATCACTTTGGTGCCTTATACATGTAATCATGTCCATCATGACATTACCATGTAAATGATACAGTCCACATTGTATAATTTTCACAACTACAAAACACAAGTTGCATCATTTGCATAATATCATAATGCATGTGACATTATTTGCTCCCCCTGCAGAGGACTATGCTAGATTTTTAGTATGTGCAATAAGAATCCTTTGGAAAAATCCATTTAAAGAAATTCTGGTTCTTTTGTTTGCTTTGTTTGCCTAAATTCCTCTTAGGATTTTGTTGTCCAACATCTCTTACCACTCATTATACATTGAAATATACAAATCAACCCGGGATGCTTCCCCCATTTTAATCTGGCTAACCAGCGGAACCCAAATTATATTAACGGAGTCATTTTAGGCATGCATTTTGTTCTGCTCCTGTAGTCTGTTTGATTAAATCATTATTCATTGTTGATTTTAATTTGCAACACAAGAAGCCAAAGCACAACAACACTGAATTAGGCAAGACATCCAATCCTAGGAAAAGAAATGGGCCAGCTAAAATCATAGAAACCAAAAGGAAACATTTCTGGTCCAAGGGGGCTGATTTCCTGACAAGCATTTTCATCTTTTGTGTTTAATTTAGATTGTTGTTGGAGCCCGGAAAACCGGATAGCAATCTGGAACACATGTGTTACTCCCAAATCTTTAAGGGAATATAATTTATGGTGACCGGTGTGTCCTGTACTAATATTGTTCTTCCGTAATTCAGAATAATTCAAACTTTCTACAAACCTGAGCAAAGATGCCATTTCCAGTTTCTCATCCTTTCTCCATGTTTCAAGAATGGATTAGTACTTGTTTAGCAGCTGACCATTTTGATTGATTTATTAGATTTATATCCTATCCTTTCCCCAGGAATTTAAGGCAGGACATCCCAATGCAATCCCTTCCCCTTTTATCTTTGCAATAACCCTACAGGGAAAGTTGTACACAGAAAGCAAGAGTGACTGACGCAGGGTCACCTATGAGCATCCATGGCTGAATAGGGATTTGATTTGAAGCTGTCTCTACTCCTAATCCAACACTTTAAATACTGTGCTTGCTATAGTAATGGCTCACCAATTTATAGACATACGTAACAAAACATAATGGTATAGAGGTTGAAGGAGTTTCCATTTCATGTTCCAAATTATATTAGCACTCCCAACATCTTGTAGATGTGATTACCGGAAGGTAGCAGCTGGAGAAAAAAATTCTCAAAATGATCTGGAATTCCCAATGTAGGCTTTATGCTAATTTAAGTATTTCACAGATCTTATCATTTGACAATATATTGATCTTAAGTATTTCTCCGATCTTGCCTTTGGGGCTACTGTTAGTAGGCTTGTAACAGCTGCTGCAAAGCGCCAAGTGCTTACAGAGGTCCTTTTCTTCTAGATAATGAAGGCAATGTTTCATAATCAAGGCATTATTGGAAGTCCAAAAGGTCTGGAGTCAGAGCACTCATTTAATTTTCCTGAATTTTTCTCTCACTCACAGGATGAGACCACACCAAATATGGCAATAAACCTTGACTCTCCAGAGACTTCACGAGTACTAAGGAATTTGCTTATAGCGTAAGTTCAGAAGCACAACACAGCTAGGTCCATTTATTTTATGGTTATAATGTGTATAGGATGCCTGTCTGTTCTCCCATGGTTTAATTCATATTTGCATTTAATGATTTTTAACTGTTGTTTTAATTAGGGGTTTATTGTATACTGCCCAGAGTCATTTTTGTGAGATGGGAAGCTATATAAACATGAAAGATGTATGTATGTATGTATGTATGTATGAATGAATGAATGAATGTATGTATGTATGTATGTATGTACACACACACACACTATGTATTTTATTACAGAGAACATAGAATGTTTTCTGTTGTCTATTTACTGTTGAATGCAGAAATCAAGTCATGCTTATGTGTTTGTCTGTGTGTGTCTGTCTGTGTGTATGTGCATTGCACTTCAGGTCTACATTTTTTTCTGTGTTTTTTGGGTCAACAAAACTAACTAATGTATATGTAAAAGTTCCCTTCTGACCCTGATTGTGTCTTCCTCAATCTCACATCTTCTATTAGTTTGTGTAAGTTCTGCGCAAGGTCTTAACTGTTCCTAGCCCTTCACTCTGAATCTAGACAGAGAGGTCTGATGTTGATCTTGGGATCTGTTGGGGCCATTTCCCCAGATTAGGAGTCATAGCCTTGAGTGCTCCTACCACCTCGGACCTTTTTGGCTTTTACTTTCCACATCCTCTCCAGTTCCTTCTTCAGGCCCTGGTACGTATACATATATACATACCTACTATGTGTCATTGTTCTCTCCATTGTTCTCCTTGAAATCAATGGTGCCAATAATTTTGGGGGCTGTTTTTAAATGATTGGTTTTGAATGCCTTGGATGAAAAGTGTCGGTCCATCAGATAATTTCAAATGCTGAATCTGGATGAACCAATTGTGTAGGGACCAGGAGAATTATCCTTCCTCCAAAGTTCTCATTCATAAGAGTCTAAAGATCAATGGCTGTATCCTCTACTTGTTATTCAATGGCTGATTTCATTTGATTAACCCAAATACCGACCTAACCTATTTCCGTAAAATCCTGGATCCCAAATTGATCCAAAGCTGGAAAAAAAACACCAAGAAACCAGACCTTAATATAAATGCAGTGGTATAATCAGGAGGCTAGGATAAGAAATTGGTTGCTAGCAGTCTGCTAGGATGAAACAGCAAGAGAAAGAAATTCAGGATATAAATGTTGGGAGACACATGCAGAGAAATCTAGATTCCTAGACTTTGCAAAATGCAACCATATCATTACTTTGCCTTTGAAGTGTAAGCAAGTGTGTTCTTTTGAATGCAATGTGAATTCCTAAAGAAAAATAATTATGTCAGTAGCCTAGCTATATCTCCGGGAGCTGCTAATTACTGACTCAGTATTATTAAAGTAATTACTTTAAAACAAAACACAAATTGAATTAGCCTATTCTTTAAGCATCCAACTACTCAGTGGCTGATTTCATTTGATTAACCTGAATACCGATCTAACCTATTTTCACAAAATCCTGGATCCCAAATTGGTTCAATGGATCCCCCACAATATAAGTGAATTGAATAAATTGAAACTGATCTGGTTAACCAATTGAGTTACTTCAGGCCAGACATTTTATTTATAGGAATGGCATCTGTACAGAAATAGTCAAAAATTATTCCCTTTAATTGCTTGTACTATATGTATAAAGTGCTTAAGGGAGGGGCATATATCATTCATGTCATACTGAGGATGGGCTATGCGGTGTTAACATCCCTTCACTTCTTCCTCATATTTGATAACTTGAATGATCCCTCTGATAGGCTTTTGATTTTTTTTGTTCATAAACCAGTGCAGTGGTAGAGAGCAGTCTGACTTGTCTTTCTTAATCACCAGAACTCAGGTGGAATCTTTCTAGGACCATATCAAAGTCCTTGGTCTGCTTTCATCTCACTGTGATCATAAACAACAGCTCAGAGAAATAATGACAATAGAAACCTCAGGAAAGCAGCTGAGTTGTGAGAAAGACGCATGATGATCCAAGTAGGAGAATAAATCTATTCACAGAAGCAACATGGAAAATGTTATAGTTCTCATTTGAAGTGGAATAAAGCCTTCCAAAGCTGATTTCTCATTGTCTCAGCTTCTCTAGCATTTCCAAATTCGAGAGGTAAAACTGAGCACAATTAGGGAAAGGTTTTTTTTTTGTGGCAGTGTTCTCATTATGATGGATCTTCTTTCCCATAAAAACCTGTCAGAGGCCATTTTTCAGTTGTATCAATAACAGTTGTGGGTCAGCTCTGATGAACCCAGGCAGAAGAAGATACTGCAAGACACAACTTCACATGCTGTGGAGGCCTAGGAGAAAATGACAAATACAAAATAACTGCTACATCATTATCTTTTACTTCTCCGTCCTTCAAGCCTTTTACTAGTAGGTAACCCAAAGTCAAGATGGCAACAATAATGTATGGTCCCAACCATAATCTTGTATTTTTAAAAATTCCTTCCTGTTGACATACCTATTCTTAACCTTTTATTATAATGAGTCAAATCTACCATGCTTACATATTTATATTTATCCATTTGCCATGTATATGTATGAATGAATTTGAAAGAAAGAGAACTTTTCAAAAAGATGCTCACTATTCTCATTTGTTCTTGGATTTCTAAATGGTTTAATCATTTTTCTTTACTCTCTCATCTCACTCCCACCTTTCATTCATATCACACACATACTACACACATATACACAGACCAGAATCATATTTATTCAATATGTTGAACAGCTTAATACTTTATTCAAAATTTTACCAATGCTATCATTTCCATGAATGTATTTATCAGCTCTATTTCACAAAAGCATATCCTTTTTTTTCACTTCAATTATATTATATTTTTCCCCCTTCCCTTAGTGTTATATATGTACAGCATACCTTTCCCCCACTTTCTTTCCTATTTAAATTCATATCCTTTACTATTTATTTGTTCTTGCTCAAATGGATCCAACTCTTTAAGTCTTCCCATTCTAGGAAACCCTATGGAAGTTCCAACAATGTGCTAGGTAGCAAGTATGGATGTGTCTTCTCTTTGCCTATGGAGATTAGCAAATGCCCGCCACTGGCCGTTTTCTTGTGAAGACAGAGCTAGCGCTGTCCAAAAATGTCTCCGTGATCATGTGGCTGGCATGACTAAACGTTGAAAGCTCAGGGAACACTGTTACCTTCCCACAAAGGTGATTTCTATTTTTCTACTTGCATTTTTACATGCTATCAAACTGCTAGGTTGGCAGAAGCTGGCACAAATAATGGGAGCTGACTCCATTACGCAGCACTAGAAATTCAAACCGCTGAACTGTCAATCTTTCTGATCGGCAAGCTCAGTGTCTTAGCCACTGAGCCACTGCATCCCTCTCACATATGTGTGTTTACTTATTTGGACGTGTGTGTAGGTGAATAATATATGAGTAGGTATGAAGGAAGAGAAGTCTTCATCAATTTTCTCATTCTCTCTCTCTCTCAGTTTCTCTCTCTCAGTCTCTCTCTCTCTCTCTCCCTCCCTCCCTCCCTCCCTCCCTCTCTCTCTCTCTCTCTCTCTCTCTCTCTCTCTCTCTCTCACACACACACACACACACACACACACACACCCATACGGAACAAGTATAATATCCTTGCTATTCATTCATTCTAAATTCCAAGAAACCAAATAATGAGTAAAGAAGTGAAGCACAGATTTGCAGGAGATGGGCTAAAGCCAACTACTTCAAATAAGATTTAATTGTAAGCCTTTTTCTAGTTTATTTCTCAGGTGGTGTGGCACTTTAATTATAGGAAGTTTAGCCAGACTTTTATAAAATAATCTGAAAAGCACCTTTTCACCTTCTTTTCTCAAAATTGGCAGTGAAAAATTATTCTGACTGGGTTTTTTTGGAGGGCTATTACTTTTGTGGAATGGAATATAATTAGAACAGATATTTAGAATGCTGTGTAATTGTACTAAAACCCTTTGATAATGCAATCACGTCTTCTGTGTTTTTGTTCATTGAGTTATGGCTCACAATTCCAAAGTTAGAAAATGATGTAGCAATTTTTCTAAAAAAGCAGGAAATAAAAAACATGTTTTGCTCCAGTTTTTCATAATTCAGAAGGACAGAGTGTCCTCAGGCAAAAATTAGTAAGCTTTGAATTCAAGTCTTCTTGCAAAATTTTACAAGGCAGAATTCTTTGTTTCCCTTTAATGTCAAACATTAAGGGACCAATTACTATAGTTGCAATAAAGTACTTTGCACATGGCCAGAAGCAATTCAGTTAAAAACATGGATTCACATTCATTAACTGCTCCTTCGTCAGGAACAATAAGTTATACTTTAAAGTAACAATTTGTTCTGTGATGTCCAAAGATCTGATTCTGGCATCAAAATCAGAAATCCACTTTATGTTGTATCCAAATCAAATTCTGGGGACATTCTTCCTGCTTCCTTATTGTTAAGGATATAAACATTCTCAGGATCAATTTTAGGCTGTTAGGATAAACAGGAGGAAGAACACTGGGGAGTTGAGTGACCTGGCTGAAGAATGCCTTGACTCCTTTCCTGACAGCAGAAGAAAAGGAAAGACTTTTCATAGCTTGGACATAACATAATAAAGACACTTTCAATAGAGAAAATATCTATAGCTCAGGGGTGAACTCTTGATGCCCTCGGAGCTTAATTGTTTATTTGCAGATGTTTCATTATATGAGTAGGTAATATCCTCAGTGGTGTTTCAGACGTGGTGTTTTAGACATGGCTCAGTGGCTAAGATGCTGAGATTATCGATCAGAAAGGTCGGCAGTTTGGCGGTTCAAATCCCTAGCAGGGCATAATGGGGTGAACTTCTGTTACTTGTCCCAGCTTCTGCCAACCTACCGTGTTTTCCCCAAAATAGGGTCTTATTTTCTTTTGACCCGCTGAAATAAGTGCTTGGACTTAGTTTCGGAGAGGTCTTATTATTTTTGAGGTGCAGGAAGTGGCTGGCGTGGTCACCTCATGGTTTCTGCTATTTTCGGAGAGGGCTTATTTTTGGGGGGAGGGCTTATTTTAGCACATGTGCTCAAAAGCCCAATTGGGCTTATTATCTGGGAGGTCTTATTTTTGGGGAAACAGGGTAGCAGTTCGAAAACCTAAAAATGCAAGTAGAAAAATAGGAACCATCTTTGGTGTGAAGGTAACAGGGTTCCGTGCACCTTCTGCGCTTAGTCATGCAGGTCACATGACCACAGAGACATCTTCGGACAGTGCTGGCTCTTTGGCTTTGAAACAGAGATGAGCACCGTCTTCTAGAGTTAGGAACAACTAGCAAAAATGTGTGAGGGGAACATTTACCTTTACCTAACATCTTCAGTAACTGATGATGACTAGGAACGTATAAAAAGGCTCAGTTATGCATGTCATTTTTTCTACTAACAGTCATCATCATAGTTGCATAGATCTTTAGAGATTGCAAAAAAGGGAAAGGGGAGGAATATTTTTTTTGGGGGGGGGTACATGTCACCCAACCGCAGCATTAGACAGAGAACTTTCTGTTTTCTTAGAGACTGAGCTTTGAACAATGTCCACTAATTTCCATTAAGTGGCCTGTTTAAGGGATAGCAACATACTCTCCACATAGTTTGGTGTATGTGCCTTGTTTATGCATGTATTTATTAAATATATTTGTGTGCTTAATGCTGTTCCTACTTAATCCTGTATTAACAATGAACTGGAATGAAGAAACTGGCCCTTTGGTAAAGAAGGGATATACCTTTGGGTAATCTCCATGAGCAATTAAAGCTCAAATTGGCAGTTCCAAATCCTTTTTCTAGAGCTTATGCACTGGCTAGTTTCCAGATGTTCTCTCTGTAGCTGATAAGACTTGGAAAAATGAAAGTGCAATGCTCATTTTATGTGTGCAATTTTGGTGCGCTGATAATCCAGTTGTCCTTTTCTTTCAGAGGTTACAGGGACAACTATCTATAACTAGATCAACAATTTTCCTCTTGGTATTACAGGGTTTTGCTGCTGGAATACGTTGTAAAATGTTTTTTTCTGCACTTTAAGAAAGTGACCTTTTATACAGCGGAAATCTCAGGGGCATCCAGCCCTTCATTTATTGTCCATTTCAGCAAAATGTGACAACTTTGCTCACATCAGAAATTTCAATTTAGTTTCAAAACCGCATTGTGTTATAGCTGTGGTGGATGGAGGTGATTTCAAGAGGAAGGTCTCAGAGGAGATGGGTTTCTCTATTTTTAATCAGAACAGCTGCAATGGTATGAATTCTCAAATATACAGTGCATCCAGGTCTGTGTATATGTAATAGTCAGATGAGTATTTCAATGGGTGATGATAAACCATATCTACCCAGCATTCTTTGCCAGTTGCAGGTGACTAGACTACATTTGAGATATTGTAGGATGATTTGAAGAAAGTTTGACTTGAAGTGAAGATGGCTTAAAAAGAAATGCATAGACCTATAAAAATATCTTATAGTATAGATCAATGGCTAACCTTTTTGTCATTGCATACTGAAAGCACATGCCCACGAAAGTGCACCCATAATGCCATGCATGCTTGACATCCCCATGCCCCATGCATGCAGCCTGTTTTGGACCTCCTTGCAGTCTCCTGTGATCATAAATGGGCTGCGGGGGGAACTCACACCCCCGTGTTCCCCTTTACCCCTGTATGCACGCACAACTCCCCGCCCCGCTCATATGCGCATGTGTCCCACATACATCCCACCACCTGAAAATCCCCAGAGGAAAGATCCAAAAATCCCAGGAAGAAAGACCTGGGAGGTGTGCAGGTTAGAGCTGAGCTGGGGGGACGGCTCACATGTCCACAGAAAGGGTTCTGCATGCCATATGTGGCATGCGTGCCATAGATTCACCATAAAGGGTGGACAATTAATTTTTCCAAGAAGCCACATGAGAAACTGGACTGTTGTGGAGAGCCAAACCACAATGTAACCTGAATTGATGTCCTCAAACTTGGTCACCTCAACTCCTCCAGGTGAGGAGTGAGAGCTGCACAGGAGCATAGAAGTGCTTTTTCTTCTCAACTTACATCAACCACCAGCTGATTGAAGGAGCACATAGTGACTGGGCAGAGCCAAACATAACATGGCTTCTCATGCCAATAATGTAAATGGCGTCCATATTTACATTAGATTTCTAATTTCCAATTCACTTCATGTGGGCTGGATAAGAACAGCCAAAGCGCTGGATGTGGCCCGGGGGCTGTAAAATGTCCAGGTTTGGCATAGATAATTGTACATGAATGTGTGTGTGTGTGTGTGTGTGTGTGAGAGAGAGAGAGAGAGAGAGAGAGAGAGAGAGAGGGAGAGAGGGAGAGAGGGAGAGAGGGAGAGAGGGAGAGAGGGAGAGAGGGAGAGAGAGAATGAGAATAAAATATATTTGCTGCCATCAGGCGACGGCTACCAATTTAAATGATCTTAAAAGGGGACTGGACATATTCAGTGAGGATCTGACCATGCTATCAATAGTTGCAATTCTTGATGGATGTAGAGTGTTTTGTGTATCACAGGAAGAATATCTATAGGCAATCTTAACTTACCATCAAAACGGATCTCAAAATTTCTATTGTTAAGTAAGGCAATTGTTGAATCAATGTTACCCCATTTTACGAGGTTTTTTTTGCCATGGTTGTTAAGCAAATTATATAGTTGTTTAGTGAATCTGGCTTTGACTTTGATTTTCAGAAGCTGGTTGGGAGTTTGCAAATAATGATCACTTGAGCCCAGTTGCAAATAACAATGCAACTATCATAAATACATGCCAGTTGCCTGTGACCATGGAATGCTGCAATGGTTGTGAGAAGCAGCTATGTCACTTTTTTCAGTGCTGTTATAACAACTCAAGGACTATCTCTAACAGCTAATTGGCAACAACAATAAAAGGCTACCATTTTTCCATTATGTGGACTTAGAGATTGTATCTAGTTGGCTTTGTATGAGATGAGATGCTGGACTAAGTGGGTCTTTGGTCTGACTCACAACACTTTTTCTGATACTCAGGTACTAATTCAACAAATCCTAAGGAAATCAGTAAACATCACTTTTGAATAACATTTACCTTCTTTGTACGGCCTACATTTTCCTCCTCATTTACACAACTTCAAAAAACAAAGGTAGCCAAGGTGGCCACATTTTACATCAGAATTAAACAGGAGTTCTTGAGATGATGAAACAATTCTCTCTTTGGCATTAATCTTTGATCACAGATCCATGTCTATTTGTGAAAGGACATATTACCTACTTTAATTCTAATTTGTCTTAATTCTTCCAAAGTTCAACAAGGGTTATGACACTCCAGCAATCTTTTTTCCTACTGAACATCAAAAGATGACCCTGCCTATCCTCATCAGAACAGTGAAAATTATAAATTCTCAAAATGTGAATCCAGGATTCTAGCCAGTTAAGAGAGAGAATATAATTCTTATAGAACAGGATTTATTTTCTTTCTTTCTTTTTTAATTTTTTTTTCTGTTTAGACCTTGACATATAAATAACCATTCTGGGCAGGGGAACATGACAAGATATTGTAACCTCCCAAGTTTCACATAAATGACGCTAAACTAGAAATGATTTCCTCTTTTGTAATTGTTCTTATGCACAACATAGAATCCACCCATCTTTCCTTCCCTAAAATGTCTGTAGCGGATATCCACTTTCCCACAAATGAGAGTAAGTTAATTTATCAGTTACAAGCAGTTTGAAAATGTATCTTTTAATTGAACCAGACAATTTAGCCCTTTACTTTTGCATGTAATATAGCAAGAAATCATTTTATATAAAGTGGAAACAAGCAAGATTCTCATAATTCTTATGGTGTAGATAAAGATGTAAGGTAAACGTAAAGGTAAAGGTTCCCTTCGCACATATGTGCTACTCATTTCCAACTCTAGGGGCAGTGCTCATCTCCGTTGCAAAGTCAAAGAGATAGCGCTGTCTGAAGATAGCGCTGTCTGTGGTCATGTGGCCAGCATGACTAAACACCAAAGGCGCACAGAACACTGTTACCTTCCCACCAAAGTGGCCCCTATTATTCTTGCATTTGCACATGCTTTTGAACTGCTAGTTTGGCAGAAGCTTGGACAAGTAATGGGAGCTCACTCTGTTACATGGCACTAGGGATTCGAACTGCCGAACTGCTGACCTTTCTGATTGACAAGCTCAGCATCTTACGTGCGCGCGCACACACACACACTGATATAGATTCAAATATTCAAGAATAGATATGTGTGTATATATACAATATACTTAAGTTTGTGTGTGTTTGTGTGTGTGTGTGTGTGTGTGTGTGTGTGTGTGTGTGTGTGTGTGTGTGTAAACCAGTAGTAGATAGGGGACAGTTAAGACAGTCTTGACTTTTCTCTCTGTGGACACACCTGCTTAACAAATATCTACAAATTTTGCCCTACGTAAACAAGGAAAGGTTTAAGATTTAATTCTAACATCATGTAGTGAAACGTAACCTCAAGATTGTTGTCTATTTATTTAGTTTGCTACTTGGAAAAACAGAAGAAGGATGAAAGAACAAAAAGGGGTTCATATAGGAATTGATGCCCAAGTTCTCTGGGCTTCCGGTATCATCTATTATACACCTCAGCTATAACTGCTAAATAAGCCCCAGCACACTTTTTTTTATAAAAGAATGAGGCTCAATGGGAGGGGAAGAGGGGGGGGGAAATCATGTCTGTAGAACAATGACACAAAAAAAGAGTCGAATAGATTTCTCCAGCACTGCAAGGAAGGGAACTGTCATACACCTGTCATTCAGAGATAGGTGTTCCATTTAATGTTCTGGTTAGAGGGCATTCAAACAGCAAAGCACAGAACAGATAGTTAGATCAACCAATCAGCATGCAGGGTGTTCATCTTTGCATAATGCACAGTTGGAATTTGGGAGGTGTTTGTGTTGTTCCATCTGCCCCTATTTCCAATCCAGGTTTACCCATCAATTCCTTTTCAATCTAGGGTATGTGGTGAAGGTTATGGGCCATTGCAGGCAACAAGAGTAAGTAATTAATTAATATATGTAAGTAACTCTCTTCATATTTCAGGTCATTGATAAACAAGAAGAAATAAAGAAGGAGCAAGGCTTTGCAAATACAAAAGAATATATTATGTTCTTCCAAAGTGTATTTCCCTTCTTCTAATTTTTAGGTTCTAAGGGTGAATACAGCTAGATTTGAAATGGGCCATTTAGAGAGATTTTAGTGTAAGGGTGCTGCACTGTGCAGAGAGATGGATGCAATGAATTAAATGGCCCCTTACATTGTTATATGATTCTGTGATCCCACAGAACCAGAAGATAACCCTATTCCTAGGTATGTCTGTTTTCATAAATCAGGTACAGATACAAAAAACAACAATGATCAACAGATGAAAACAGCAAATAGTAGTTTGTTCCAACTTCATAAAAATCCCTTTCTGGGAGCAGATTTCTCCTCCCTCCCTCTTCCCCTCTGTCTCCCTCCCTCTGTCTCTCACCCCCCCCCCAATTGTTACTATATAGATTTTTAGGAATACTTATTTTAAATTATTATTAAATAATTAGTTTAATACAAAATAAAACAGTGATGGAAAGGGACAAGAAAATAAAAGAAAGAAAAAGAAAAATTCAATATATATACAAAATTCAATACATACAAATGTTCCATTAAAGGAACTGGATGAAAACTGACTCATTAACTATTTATTGCTATTGCTACTATATTGCTATACATACATACATACATACACACACACACACACACACACACACACATACACACACACACACATATACACATACACATACATACATACACATACATACATACATACATTTTTTAACATTCAATGTCAGGGCAATCTACATATGGTAGACACCCAATGCAATCCTGACAGACTGGATCCTTAAAGTCATATATCACTATATATTATTATATGAGCATCACTATATACTATGGCTATCGAGTACAACTTAGGCTGTTTTTTCATTTGACTATAGGTTTTAAAAGTTCTCCTTTTTGACATTTTAAGTGTTTTTTAAAGTTTTTTTTTGTACTGGGGCAAAAAGTTGCCCTTTTTTAAGTGGTCTTATTTTGCTTATAATTTAATCATTACTTGCATGTTTTAAGAGTAATACTGACCATCTGGATTGTCCACTAAGTCTGAAGTTCTGGAAGAAAACTTCTTCAAATAGCAGTTGGCTCCAGATGTACATAAAAAATGGATTTTGCTGTCTGCCCTGCCTTGAAATCACAGCCAGAGAAAAAGGATGCCAATAATTTTTCTTTTAGTTAATGAGTCAGTTTTCATCCAATTCCTTTAATGGAACATTTGCCCGATTTTTTAAGATTTGGGACCAATTTCTAATATAAACAGTAATCTGAAGTTCATGTCTAAAAATATTTTACAACTTGTCCCATTCTTTTAAGAATTATAATTATTAGAGTATCTTTTTTTTAGTATCAAATAGTTATAGACATAGAAAATCCTTGGAACAGATAATCAAACTACAATCCAAATCTGTGCAAATAAAGTCTCAAGTACTCCCATCCTCCCCAAGCTTTCTTAGCTTTCTGTTCTTTTCTTTCATTTAATAAAATGTGTGGCCTTTTATTTATGTGCCAATAATGCTTCATGGTAAGGGAAATGTCCTAGAAAAGTAATTGTAAGAACCATCTGTAAATTAGACACTTGATACTTCCCACAGAGAAGAATGAAAATGTAGACACTGTAAATAATCAAATGTTAACTAGCAAATATAATCAAGACATTTGCTACAGGATTTGGTCTGTTAATTTCCAGACCAATAATTTCACATGGATTTTAAAAAGTATGTAGATGTTGTATGAAGTAAGGTCTTTTAGGTTTCTCAAGAAATAATGCTCATTTCCTGCAGAGAATTGTAGAGAATTTTCTAAAATTAAAATGATTTAGAATTTAAAGGCCAAATTTAGTGGTACATGTACCACCCACAATTAATCAGGAAGATTTTTGAGGTTCAGCCCAGTAGCATTCTTAATGTTATGACATCTACCACTATAGATGGGGCATTTTGTTAAATCTGCAATCTGTTACCTAACATCTATTTGTCTAACACAAAGAATTAAGTGCTCAAGAATTAGATGGAGACATCCAACTTCTGCATTTTTATTTATGTAATTAATTATTTTTTTGAAAACATTTGTATAACAACCTATTCTCAGCGTCTCCCTTTTTTTTGCCAATACCCAATTAATTTAATGAAATAATATTTGCTTTTGTAATTTGTCTTAAAAATATTTGGGTAATTTTTCATGTGTAAAATGTAGAATTCCTGCAATTATTTAATTATAATGAGGCCAAGATACATCCATGTGTGTGCATACAAATGTCCTGTCCTTCATTGCATAATCATCTCTTTGGGGATCTGCAGAGTATGATGTAGAGTAATATAATTTGCTCAATTAATACTCAAAAGAATAAGTTCCTTATTCTTATTTCAATGTTTTTCCCTCCAAATTGGGAAGTATGGATAATCAGGTGGATTTCAGAATAATGGAAATAAGTGTAATAAAGACAGAAATGTCAGCAGTGTGTCTATCATGACCAGTGACAAAGTAAGCTCAGATTTTAAAGAATTCTGAATCACTTTTCAAACAGCCTGAGTATCAGGGTTCCAAATAGCATCCAATATAAAATCAGAGTCTGAGGCAAGAGATTCCTCAAAGTTCCACTTTATTAAAAGAGCCATGTTGGCACATCTGGGAAAACCCGAATCTGAAAGCTTTAAGGTTTCCACACACAATTGAAAGTTCGAGATCCTGACCCAACACCCACAAGTTCATCACATGGTCCAATCTTCCTCTGTCACAAAGACAGATTCCTCCCACCCAGTTCTGGCCAGGTGCAGAGACAAAGATGACCCTGGCTTTCTAAGAAGAATGTTGTTATGGCTACATGTTCCCCAATGCCATATAATCCCTCCTCCCATTTTCCCACAGTAGAAAGTGTGGCAGACCTGAAGTCCAAAAAAGAAAAGATGACTTGCAGGCATGACATTGAGAATATGATAAAAATACAGTGACTGTTTACTTAAGAAGACAACTATTGAGAAATGGCGAAGCAAATCCAATGCATTGCTTAAAATATGTTACAAAGTATGCATTTTGTTCAGTGCCAATTTTATTCTCTATACCTGCCAGCATTGGCTGGCTTTGGGAATTGGATGCACTGTCAAATTCCCATAGCATCATGGCAAATATGAGGCATGGTAGGAAATTTAATATGGAAGATGTTTCCCAGATCAACTCAGAAAATAAATATGTATCTGGAGAAATAGCTGGCTTCAATGCAACATGACAGCTGCAAAAAGTGGTGGCTGCAACTTCTGAGCTAGGATTATTGTCAACAACAGCTTTCCCCAACCTGGCACCTTCCAGATGTATATGCACTGCAGTAATTCTCAGAATTCATAGATGTTAGGATCAAAGGTTATGCTGCTTGAGAACAGTGGAAAATGCATCCCTAGGACATCAGATTGTGAAGACTGTCATAGAAACCTATGGCTTGCAGGTTTGAATTAACATGCCATGTGTCTTTCATGCTTACTCTCTGTTTTGCCTTCTAGTCCTTTCTCATTGGTTGATGCAGATGAGTGATTCTTATTTGAAAATGCTATTTTGCAGGTTTAAAGTGATAACATCTTTAGTGAGAAAAGAAGCAAGATTGTAAAGGGTCTCAAGTGAACCAAAGTTCAGAATTAATGGACATCTCATCCTTTACATTTAATAACAACAGAGTTTATAGTAGAAAATCTTCTCATTCTCCTTTTCCTTCTCTTCCTTCAGCAGATCTGAAAAGAATAAAAAAGGGACCCAGAAAAGTCAAATTATTCTGATTTTGGACAATAGCACAAGTGATTATTTTTTGCTGAAAACTTTCTATCAAGAGAAAAATACATTCCCCCCCCCTTCTATTTCTTTCAGAGCTACGATGGCACAGTGGTTAGAGTGCAGCACTGCAGGCTACTTCTGCTGACTGCTAGCTGCCAGCAGTTTGGCAGATCGAATCCCACCAAGCTCAAGGTTGATTCAGCCTTCCATCCTTCTGAGGTCAGTAAAATGGGGACCCAGATTGTTGGGGGCAATATGCTGACTCTGTAAACCCCTTAGAGAGGGCAGTAAAAGCACTGTGAAGTGGTATATAAGTCTAAGTGCTATTGCTATTCATTGTTACGATAGTGCTTATGCTCTTAGTTGTTTTAGAGCCATGTTATTTGTAACAAAGCTATATTCTGTTATTAGCAGGATCTTCTTAAGCTAATTCAAATTGTTCCATCCATCATTTCAGAACAATGCAGGGTTCGCACATCTTGTCCACAGTACCTTGCCCTCAGAGCTGTGGGATTCTTGTCAAAGTTTTCTGCTATTGGTGTCCCTTTTGTTTGCCTACATAAACAACGATTATAATCAAGGACCTGACAAGTAAAGCTGATTTGGGAATTGCAAACTTGGTAAATTCATCTTGAAATGGAAAAAAAATGAAATCAGTGCGTACTTGTTCCTAATCACTTGGCAGGATTAAATCTGTGGGGGGTTAATGTATTTGGAGATGGATGGAGGAGGATGTGTTTTAATTCCTCAGACTAATGCATTGCTAAGTTACCCAGGCCAGATGCATTGAAATGAATATCCATTGGATTCTGGAGGCAGAAAAAATGTATTTTCTTATTTGCCCTTGTTTATTGACTCGAAATAACACTGACTAATGCAAGATGTGCGCACTGTTAAGTAGAGGAGAAAAAGGACAAAAAGATACAGATGTGCTGAAACAAAGATAGAAACAACTCAAGCAAGATAGAAAATGACTGAGGGTCATTTTATAAAAGAATATCAGGTGGATTTTCCCCAGTGGTGACTTTAAAATTAAAATCACCATCATCATCATTATCATCATCATGATAAAGACAACGATCATATTTTATTGCTATATGTTAAAAGAGATGTTTTCAAAAAAGATAATTTGAAATGCGGGTTAATGAATGTGGTTCATGCAGCCAGCCCAACAAGAAAGCAAGATTAGTGATCCAGGTATAATAGTCCTCAAAGAGTTTGTTTCCTTTCCCTTGGCATGATGAGAAAAAAGAAGTCTTAAAGGCACTTCCACAAAACTCTTTTGCTTATCCCCTTCATCAGTCCAGCTTGAAGAGGTTCCTTGCCTTCACTCAGGGGTGGGTTCCTGCCAGTTCTATCCTCTTCTATAGAAGAGGTTCCACACATCTACCATGCCATTTAGAACCGGGTCCAGCTCCCTCCCTCTGCCCGTCCGCACATTATCAAGATGAAGAGCGAGAGGAGGAATTCTGGGAGTTGAAGTCCACAGGTCTTAAAGTTGTCAAGTTTGAACACACCTGCGTTTTTTCTAAAAGGTTAGGGGTGCAAGGGTCTTGTAATTTGACAGCTTTAAGACTTGTATGCTTCAAATGCCAGAGTTTCCGAGCCAAAATTTGATTGCTAAGGAAGAGCATTGTTAAGTGAGTTTCACCACATTTTACAAGTTGGCCACACCCACCCAGTTACATGGCTGGCAAGCCACTCCCATCTGGTCACATGGCCAGCACGACACTCCTATCCAGTCACATGGCCAGCAAGCCACTCCCACAAAGCAGGCCACACCTACAGAAGAGGTTCTAAAAATTTTGAAAACCCACCACTGCCTTCACTTCACAGAGAGCCAATCTCTTCTCCCTCAATCTGACGGACGGGAGAGCAAATCACTTTAGGGAAAGAAGGCAGAGCATAGTTTTTGGAAAACTTTCAAATCTATTTAATTATAGACATATTTTGGGGAGACAAGAACAGGAGGAAAAGAGGGTGTTTAGAACGAAGGAGATGCCAATCCTGTGAGCTGCTGCCCAACTCCTTCTGCCACTGATGTGCTTTGGGGAAGATTTCCAGAAACATTATTCTCCACAGCCCCTGGACTGATCTGACCCATTTTCAAACTGGATCTTCTCTTGACATCTGCTTAGGTTTTGAAAAAAAAAGAGGGTCCTGCTGACAGACATATGGATGGAGAAAATCTTGAGCCTCATGATACAATTCCTTTCCAACATTCAATTCAAGCAAAGCATTCTAATCCTGACTCTATTAACAGTTTCCTGTGCCTCTGTTTTCTTCTTTAAGAAAGTTAGATGGTGTGTATATCTTTTTGTGTGCTGTTTGTATATGCGTATGTGAGCACTGGGAAGGGCAGGATAGCCTGCATATATTACACTATGGATCACATGACCAAGACAAGGAGGAAAGCAAATGCCAAACATATGCCCAGCTGCCTCTCCAATAGGGATGGTTGGAGGAACTTTCTGGCCATTTGCAAACCTCATCTTTCTTTGGCTAGCAACTTTGGTCAAATCAAATTTGGTTCCACTTTGCTTAACTTTAGGAGTAGCATTCTGCTAAAAGCAGACAGTCATGAGCCCCTTCATACATAGTCTTTCCATCATGCCTGTGGATTGGAAAGGGCAAAGAAGCAGGACTCAAAACAGTTTTGTACCCATGAGCTTCCATAGCTTCTGAAGAAACAAACAAACAAAAAATTATTGCTGTCACTCCACATAAAAGACAAAGTTGAGCCAAGGTAGTGCAGTGGTTAGAATGCTGTACCGCAGGCTACTTCAGCTGACTGCTAGCTGCACTTCAGCACTTCAAATCGCACTAGGCTCAGCCTTCCATCCTTCCAAGGTGGGTAAAATGAGAACCCAGATTGCTGGGGACAATATGCTGACTTGGTAAACCACTTAGAGAGGGCGGTAAAGCACTGTGAAGTGGTATATAAATCTAATGCTATTGCTAAATGCTATTATTCTCATTCCCCATGTTTCAGGAGAGGTTTGTTATTTTGGACATTAAAAAGAAAACCCCAGAGTGGTCTTTACAAGAGGAGCTATTCTGCTGCAAGAGTGCCATTTCTTTAATTCTATTAAAAAGCTTCTGCTAATTTTGGTGTTCTGCTATTAATTGCTAACAGTTTGCACCCAGACATTCTTTAAATTGCTCCCACCAATTGCAGAAGAAAGTGTGCCTAAAGGCTGAGAACTAGGAAAGGACAATAGTTTAGTAGAACCTGTTTCTATAAGCCGAGAAATTAAGATGGACAAATTATTACAAATTATTGTGAAACTAATTAGAAAGTCACTAAAAGTGCTAAGTTTTGTGCAGAGAGCAGAGGAAATGGCCTTGAATGGCAGGCGGAAGAGTGGCTACCAAGATAGCGGTCAGATAAAGGTGGCCTGAACCCAGGCCAAGGCTCAAATATGAGTAAACATCTCAAATTGGCCCATCACTCCTTCACACAAAGAAAAAGGGAGGGATGGGAGGAAATACATTCAGACTTGCAAAATTCTGTTACTGGAACTTTACAAAAAAAGGCAGTATTGACCTTCATAGGATTAGTTTCAAAGTTTGAAGGCCTAGCATTTTGTTAAGGTTCTGTTAAGGTTGTTAGTTCATCTCTTAACATAAGTAACAGAGGTGGTATTCAGCTGATTCTCTCTGGTTTGGGTGAACCAGTAGCGGTGGCTGCGGGAGACTCCATTCCCCTGGATGTAATGCGCAACCTTCTGCGCTTGTTCACATTTGCGAACCGGTAGGAAAGGTAAGTGAATCCCACAGCTGATAAGTAGGTTGCAATATGAGTAACATTTGAGTTCCAACATTTATTTAGCAACTGTTCTACATTATAACCACATTGAAAAAAGTGATTTGTGACCAGTCCTTGCACTTAAAATTTTTACAGTATCCAAAATTTTGGTACTTGGCAACCAGTATATATTTACTATGTTTTAGCATCTCAGGGTTGTGGGATTGCCACTTGTGTCCTTCGCAGCTAACTTTTGACAAGCAAAGTCAATGGGCAGAAGTTGATTTCATATAATGATTATGAGATTCACTTAACAACTGCAGTGATTTGCTTAAAAACCAGGTCAAAAACAATCCAAAATTGAGTATAATTCATTTAACAACCAACTTGCTTAACAATGGAAATTTTGGTTGTGCATTGAAGATTACTTGCAGCTTCTGAGCAGGGCCTTGTGCTAATTTGAGCCACAAATTAGGAAAACTGAGCAAGTAGGAAAGCAGATCCCCACAAATTCAAATATTGGGGGAAGTCTCCCTCCCCCAATCTCCAACTTCACATTAATTATGAGTGGAGCCAGAGGAATGCTGATTTGATCTACAACGAAAAAAAGCATGGTATCAATCTAAAAGGACTGCTAAGAATATGTGGAGGAATCCTGCCAGAAAAGGAATTGGTAGTTAGCAGCAAGGAATTTTGCAGTACAATTTTTCATGGAGAAGTATAATTTGAATAGCAGCCTCTTGATGTTGAATAGAAACATATTGAGATAAGCAATGTGTGGGTCACTGTTATCGCAACATGTAGCTATAGTGATCTCTTATGGTGGTTTCAGATTCTTATTTTCCTTTGAATGTTTTGCAAGTACTGATCTCTTTCAGTATGGTTTGGAGATGAAGCAACTTGTGGAAGAAATGTAGCAGTAGCAGGAATTACCCAGGAGTTTCCCCAAAGCAGAAAGTGACGTCAGGTTGTGGAGATATTTTAGAAGAAAAGGTTCCACACTTTCATCTTTGTCCATTCATAACCAATGGAACAGCTTGCTTTCAGAAGTTGTGGGAGTGTCATCACTGGAAGCTTCCAAGAAAAGATTGGATTGCCATATGTCAGAAATGGCGTAGTGTCTTCTGCTTGGGTGGGTGGGGGTTTGAACTAGCTGACAAACAAGGTCCCTTCCAACTCTGTTAATCTGTAACTGTATGAATGACTATTGTATGAATGACTGTTCAGGAATCCTATTAATTACTTCAGGAATGGGTTGATTCTTTTGTTTCAGAAGACCAGCTGCATTATGAGGAACACTGGTTTTGCACACAGCCAGGCATGAATGTAGAAGTTGATACAAGTTTTAAAGGCATGTATATCAAGACATAATCATATAACTTGTCTGAAATATATCATTTGTGTGATTATCTGGACATATGCACAGGTTATCTTAGCCTGCCCATTATAGTTGTAAATTGTAAAGTTTAAAATGGGTCATCACATGACTGACATGATTATACGACCTATTTTGTGGTTGTCCTTAAGTGAACCACCATGGTCATTAAGTCATGGTACTTATTAAGCAAATCCATATTTGTTATGGTTTTTTTTTGTTAAAAAGCATTTTTGTTAAAAATCAGAAGTAAAACAGAGTTTTCAACAAATCATTGTAGATTACCATCACATGACTATGGGATACTGCAAATGTGAACTGGTTGCTGACCACCTGAAATGGGGTAGGGGGTTGGTGATTAGAATTTCAGAACTGTGTTGTAAATATCTTTTGGGGTGGGGGGGTCTGTCTAAACTTGAAACATTAGCTAAGTGACCACTTGTAAATTGAGGACTACTTGCATTGTAACACCATGTCAAGCGCCAAGGAAATCAGGAGTTTCAGGCAGTTCAAATGAGTATAAAGAGTTATTACAAGTTTAGCTCTCTACAAGAATCTGGCCAAGTGACTGTTAAGGGAATGTGTGGGAATTAAGAAAGAAATTCAAGTCGAACTGGACTTAGATCTCTTGTGGGCATGCAGGGACTCATGACTTATGACGTGTTTGACCCTCCCTCGGGCTCAGCCTCCTACACATCATTTGGCAACTTACCCTAATCTTTTGCCTCTTGCCTCCCTAGAACAAGATTTCTTGTATTTGTATGAGAAGAACATATTTTAAAATATTAACAAATGATTTGTTGTTAATTGCGAAGTCATGTCCGACCCATTGTGACCCCATGGCAACCTTCCTCCATGGCTTTCTGTTCTCTACCATCCCCCGAAGTCCATTTAAGCTCATGCCTTCTGCTTCAGTTACTCCATCCAGCCACCTCATTCTCTGTCATCGCCTTCTTCTTTTGCCCTCAATCTTTCCCAGCATTAGGCTGTTCTCCAATGAGTCCCACATTCTCATTTGGTGGCCAAAGTATTTTAGTTTGTCTTCAGGATGTGGCTTTCTAAAGAGTGGTCAGGATTGATCTCCTCTAGGACTGACTGGTTTGATCGCCTTGCAGTCCAACAAATGATAAGATAACTGTATTCTTAAGATTTGAGAAGGAATCAATAAAAACAAAAACAAAACACCTTTAAATAGCTGATCTTCCAAAATTTCCCTATCTGAGTGCTTTCAGGTGTATGGACTAAAGCAGAAAAATTAGACTATTCATGTATTCTGATATAGGCACTCTTGCCCTTCTGCTGTTTGTATTAGAGAAGCAGAGAATGGATATGGATTTGCTCCCAGTACTAGCAACATGCAAACAGCACAAAAGTGTTTCAGTCTCCCATGGCTATTCACTGGAGACCTAGAAGTCATCATTGTTCAGTAAAAAGACTTAAGAAGAGGGTTTCAGAAAGAAAACAGTTGAACTGCAATGCCTAACTGACATTATGCTTGAACTCTGGATTTCTTTTCAACGTCTGATGCATTGCAGAGTTAAAAAGATAGGATTGGCAACTGCTCTACAAAGTACGTTCCATTCTTCTCTTACCTATTATTTGAGCTCCAACAGAGACGTATTAACATTCAGTGTTGTCGTTTGCATTTCACGGTATCTTGATCCCAAAATAATAATATAAATCATGGTCAGATAGAAGTGACAGATAGAAATAGTCCTTGTAAAGAGAGAAGAAAAGAAGCATGTGGCTCCTCCAAGAGTTATAAAATTATATATTTGTAATTAATGAAATTTGTAATTTGAGCTAAATAGCTCAACTTGCAGTTCCATCCATGCCTACTTAAAAGTAAGGCCCATTGAGTTTTATAGCATTGATGTTGTGGATACTCAGGCTTCTATAATTAGCCTTTTTCTCAGATTTCATTAACTGCAATCCATTTACTAAATATAATCCTTACCAAAATTTAAGCTCTATCCAAAGATTCTTTAATAAGAACCAGCTTAGTGTAGTGGTTAAGTGATTAGGCTAGAAATGGAGCAAGTGTGAGTTCTATTTCTACCTTCAGCACAAAACCAGCTAGGTGGCCTTGAGCCGGTCACTCTTTTTCAGCTCTAGGAAGCAGACAATGGTAAATCACTGCTAGAATCTTACCAAGAAAATGAGAGGGACATGTCTAAGCTTTTGCCAGGAGTCAGCTTTCACTTGAAGTTGTCAAAAATAAAAACTATTTTTTTTGTTCGCAAGATAAGGAAGGCTTCCCAAGGCTTTGAGTAGCTATGGATATAGTAGTGCCATGTGGCAGCCTTTAAGCAAAGAATATTTGGAAGGTATGATCAAAAATATCAAGATGAGGACTATTATGGTGTAATCCAGGGGTGGTATTCACTTACTTTCCCTACTGTGTGCACGTAGTCTTTCGCACATGTGCTTTTGGAGAAAAAAGGGCCTAAATGGGATGGCATAGAGCCAAGGCGGGTGGGTGGTCCACCCGTGATTTCCGCTACCGGTTCGTGTGAACTGGCCTGAACCGGTAGAATACCACCTCTGGTGTGATCTAAGTTGTGCCTGACTTTTATGAATGGAGCTTTGATTGCAGCATAATGATCATCCATCTTGACTTTTTGACCATAACCTGCAGACAACCCTGATTTTGGCTGACTTCAAACAAATTTTTCCTATATCTTTGCTGCCATCTAATGGGATATTGGTTGCTGACTTCAGTTTATGAGTGTGTGTGTGTGTGCGCGCATGTGGTTATGTGTACACATACATCTAATACAACTTTTATATATTTTTGTGCTATTCAAATCTACACCTTTGAAAATTGAAATACTACAGGTGGCATCTATCCCCATCGAGAATTGCAAGAATGTCCAAGAATAAATCCGAAAAATGCTGGAAATGTCATCAGACGCCGGGCACATACTACCACATGTGGTGGACTTGTACTGAAGCAAAAAAATATTGGACTAAAATCTACATGTGGTTGGAAAAAATGATACATAAACATATAGATTTAAAACCGAAACTCTTTGTACTAGGAATAATACCAGAAACATACAATAAAGACTTGAAATACCTGATCGTGAATGTTTTAACAGCTGCTAGAATTGTATTTGCCAAAAATTGGAAAAACGAGAAAGTACCATCACAGGAGGAAACTATTCAGAAAATAATTGAATATGTCAAAATGAGTAAGCATACATTTGAAATTAGAAAACAAGAGGATGAGCAATATTATAAAGTGTGGGACTTATTTTACCAATGGTTATATAAAAAACCTGGGAATGAAATTGTTTACTTATGTTGTAATAGTCTTTTGGTTTTTTTCCTTTTTTTGTTACGATATAGAGTACTACTTACATAATATATAAAGGACAATAATGATTTTAATGTATAAGAGTGGGACGATTTGAATACTTTGATATAATTGTATGTAGTGACCATTTTATGTTAGAAAGATCTTTGTATATTAAACAGATCAATGATGATGTAAGGAATAATTGATATATACATGAATTGAAATACTTAACCATTATATGATTAATAATTAATAATGGAAAACTATTCTTGGAATTCTGGATGATTTGTAACATTATGGTCAATTGAAAATATGAATGTATATTATAAATTAATGGGAATTCTTTGTTCTAATCTTCGCTTTTCTTCCTTAAAGATAGGTGATACTATAATACTTTAAAGACTCATTGTTATTTGATAGATAATTATGAATTTAAGGAAATAAGGATTGTTACAAATGAAAGAATATTAATGGTAATTTGAACACATAATGCTCAATGACAGTGAAACGTTCAGTTATGTTTAATGTAAACCAGTGATGTTAATCCTAAACTTAAGAATTGATGCACAGAAACTTGTAACCAAATGACACACTTGATGAAATGGAAGAAAGTTGTTCTTTTTTCTTCTCTTGCTTTGTTTTGTATATGTTGTTTTGTTTAAAAAGAATAAAAATATATCTAAAAAAAAAAAGAAAATTGAAATACTGATATATCAAGCAACCAGATAAATTATACAGATAGTTAATTAGTTCCAGACTGCATATGCCTCTGGTGTGTGTTTTGGTATGTACTTTTTTTAAAAAAATAGCACTCAACATGTTAATTATTTGTTTACTGTGGCATCTTCAGCATGATAATGATCCCTGGGTGACTTCGATTAAAACGAACATGTTAGGCATCGTAAGTCAAGATTTCCTGCTGTTTCTCTGCAGAGGCTTCTTGATTAAAGAATGAAGGGGTCTTTTCCCATTAGATGGAAGGCAAATCAAGCAGTTCCTTTCATCTCTGTTACCATGGCAGTTTCAGATCTCTTCCAGCCCAGCATTGAAGATTTTTTCTTTGACAACCTAAAACAGTTTGATTTGACCTTTGCGAGCTATAGAAATTCTGCCCTCTGCTGGAAAGAAAGATGTTATGGCGGAATGAGAGAGAGGCAATTCCAGGAAGCAGGGCATGAACTAAAATTGGACAACTAATATTAAAGGTTTTCTAAGTTAACAAAGCTTCTTTTGAACTCCTCTTTTTAAAAACAAATCCTAGTTCAGGATTTAGCACATTTCATTTTGTCTTGTGGTGGGATTTCTGGGAAGCTCGGGAAAATGTAGATAGAATATAAACACTCCTAAAATTGTGCCTATTATCACAATTTTCTATTTCTAGTGCAAAAATTGACTAAATAAAGCACCTGTGTCTTGTTGGGAGGCAGACTTAAAGCTGGACATTTCTTTTTTCAACCATTTAACTGAAACATTGTGAATGAGTTTTTAGAATAAACCAAATAAAGTTCTTCAAAGCTGTTCCAGGTCTTGCAATAGAGTTTCCAACCAGGATGGCATAATTGCCAGCAGCACACAGTGTCATCTATAACAGCAATGTGTGTGCTTTGGGCTAGGGCCAGCATTAGTCATTTTCAGTCCTGCCAGGCATTTTACAGACACAGCTGTTTTTTGTTTAGTTTTCTAGGCATTCTTGGTTTTACAGGCTGACATGGCTTTACAGGCTAAAATCTATGAGCTTAGTAGCAATATTATTAGTGATGAATTGGTGATGATAATTAAAGAATATTTTCTTGAAACACCCTCATTCCTCTCTAGACTTGGACATTTTATTTAAAATGACAAAATGACAACTGTAACAATTGGCTCTATCTCACACCCCGACTTTGGGAGGGTGTACCTGTGGTAGGAGTCAACCATGGGAAAGACTACAGGCTTCTCACAGTCCCACCTGCTGTACTCAGAATTAATCATTTCCCTAAAGACCTGCACCCATCCTAACAAGCCTCCCTCTGAAGGAATCATTATTCTGGATTGAGTGTAATACCTGCATCTACAAGCAGTCAACACGATTACCTAAATGTGCACCATTTATCCGAGGGGTGTCAAACTCTATTTCATTGAGGGCTGCATCAGGGTTGTGTTTGACCTCAGGGACTGGGATGGGCATGGCCAGAATGGGTGTGGCCACAGCTCAACATCATTTATGTCAGGGGCACCTGTGGTGGCCCGAGTGTTCTGCAGCGAAAACAGGATCCTCAGCTCCGTTTTGGGCTGTGATGGCCTCCTGCAACCCACTGCCAGTGAAAATGGACTGTGGCCATCCTGAGCTCCCTTTTCACTGGCAGGGGCAGTGTTCAATGTTCAATGTTTCTTGGGCAGCCCTTCGGGCCAGATCTAAGCACCCCATTGGCCAGATCTGGCCCCTGAGCCTTGAGTTTTATTCCTGATCTATCCAAATCACACATATAGCAAGTGGTAAAATGTTCCAAGCAGTAGGAAATGTAGTTCTTTCACCCTAAGTCATCAGTAATTACACCATAACCTTAGCAGGTTCTCTGATATGAATTAGATATATGTTTATGGAGAAGTAAGATTCTAGTTAGTATGTCAGTTATAAATGTTTTCAATTTCTATATTTGTATTACAACTAATAATCTGATACCAAAGCAATGTCACTAAACAAGAGAACTTAGAATATAAACATTACAGAGTTTAAAGAACCTTTTCTTTTATGGACCTATATAGAACTGTATTCTGGAAATTTCTGCATTGACTTAAGAGAAGGAAGCTTTCATACAGAAAGAAATAATAGGAAAAATGAATGTTAATGCTAGGACAAATTCCTGAATGGGTTATTCAATAAAGCAGTGGGGTCAAATTTTTCCAGCTCTGTGGACTGGTATGGTGGTGCTAGGGGGAGAGCGGTTGGTTTCACACATGCACTTGCTGCTTGTGCAAATGGAGCTTTGCACACTTGTGTCTTTGCGTGCTGCTTGAGCTGCCCAATTTACAAAGGGCCGCCCTCAATACTGGACCGTGGACCAGAGGTTAGGGAGCCCTGCAATAAAGGGATGAGGCAGGATATTGTGAAGATGCAATAGTATAGCTATCAATTCCTTTTATGGGAAATTTCTGGTACAGCATTGACACACATTGTTTGTGAACCATTGTGTTTTGGTATTCATATATTATTATAAGGGACACAGTGGCTCAGTGGCTAAGATGCTGAACTTGTTGATCAGAAAGATTGCTAGTTGAGCGGTTCGTATCCCTAGCATCATGTAACAGAGTGAGCTCCCATTACTTGTCCCAGCTTCGAAAGCATATAAAGATGCAAGTAGAAAAATAGGGACCATGTTTGGCGGGAAGGTAACAGTGTTCCATCTGCCTTTGGCATTTAATCATGCAGGCCACATGACCACAGAGACATCTTCGGACAATGCTGGCTCATCAGCTTTGAAACGGAGATGAGCACCACCCCCTAGAATTGGGAACAACTAGTACTTTTGTGTGAAGGGAACCTTTGTCTTTAACGTGTATTATTATTATGTGTATTATTATAGCTGTGGTTATAAGGCATACATTCAGAATCATTATAAATATATCCATAACATTAGTAGTATAATCTCATTTATTATCCAGCAACCATTTGTAATCCTGATCAATCACAGCTTCTAATGTTCCTTAGAGTTTGATTCAGGAACCAAATTAGCCTCCAATGTACTTGCAAGATATGTAACTAAAGACTTATTATACTAATTAGTTGTTAACCTTCAGATGTGCTTCTGAAGACATGCTACTATATGAACAGATACAACTTAGACCAAATGGCAATCATTTACTCTTTCCTTTCAAAATAATACTTCCTTTCGAAAGGAAAAAAATAACACTGCATACATATTTTAATAAAAGAAAAGGCCTCTTTTCCAAAGGTTATTGTGTCAACATAGTTCATGGTGACCCTCAACCTTTTATGTTGTAATTCAACAGCAGAACTTGTTAACTAAATTCAGGGGAAAATATCACACTAGGTTGCACTCTGGAATTATTCTAAATTGCTAAAATTTTACAATGGCATTTATAATATAATATTCAGGGCAGTTTGTAGATACTTTTTCTGATAGATCTGAACATTATTGCTTTTCTACTACAGCATTGTAAGCACAAAATTGTAAAAACTGAGGTGGTTCAATGAGCATAGAAGACTTTAACAGAAAGAATTAGCACATAGAGGCATATGAACCTCTGCCAGAATATCTGGTCTGTCGTGAAATGTTAAATTTATTGTGAGTTGTTTAGTTTAATATGGTTATGGTGTATTAGAAGACCTATTCATGTAGGGACCAGCCCAGTCAGTAAGCAAGAATGGAAAAAGCAATGGAAAAAGCAAGAAGCAGAGGAAGATTATTAAATTAAAATATTAAATTAATAAAATATTTTAAGTTTTAATAAAATAAAATATTAATATTAATAAAATATTAAAACTTGGTTTTGCTGCTTGGCTTGGGGCCATAAGGGTGGTGCTCTTGAAAAACATTCTGATAGGGTGAAAAGATTTTCTCCCTGTGGCATCCATCTCCTTGATTCTGTTTTTTTGCATAGCTTTAAATTTTAAATATGTGTAGTTTTAAAACTGCATGCTTTTCTATTTTTCTTTTTATATTATATAAGCCATCCAGAGTCACCCTATTGGGCAGATGAGCATCTTTAACAAACAAACAGATGGAGAGGCAATCAGGCATGTGCATGCAATCCACTTGAAAAGGAATTGTATAGTTACACTATCACATCAGTCATTTTGACTTTTTGGCCATATCCTGTAGATATCCTAATTTGGTGGCAAGAAAAGTAATTTTGTTGGGATGATGGTATGGTTTTGACAAAAGAAATGGTACATACTTAACAGCTTTTGGAAGAATATTATCCTTCTCCAATGACTTGGTAAAATTATTTGTCAATTGACTCTAAAATGTTCATTGTGTCTTTTTCATTTCTTGTTACAGACATCTTCTCTGAAACTTCTGGTATGGCTCTCTCCAAATTATTTGCAATGAAATCTATTCTAGGGAATATATCTCTTGTGACCTGATCAAATCTTTGTTATCTTAATACTATCCTTGATTTCTGGTTTTGTAGATGCCCTTGAATACTTTGTTATTCTATTATTAATTTTTCAAATCCTTTGTGCATCTTTTAAAAATATAATAGATGTTAAGTTATAGTTTATATTTTTGGATTATTTATCACTGGGTAAATTCAGTATGGTAACTGGAGAAATGCTATAGAAAATGTACAGAATTTATTATTTGAATTATCTGAATCCCAGTTCTAAGTAAAAGGGGGAAAAACAACATTGGTTGTTAAAAGAAAATGTATTTTTGCAGGACTCCTTTTAACTCCATTCTTTTAAAACAAAATTGATTTTTCTTAAAAAAAGTATTTGGTTTGATATTATGCCTAGTTTTAGAGTTAGGCTGTCCCAGAGAGCCAACAGAAAACAATTTTATTTCATCCAAAGTTCAATCAACTAACGTTTACTTTAATTTCATTAGGAAATCAATACTGCAGAGATTATTATTTGCAGTTTTCTTCTTTAATTAATACGTCTATTTAAACTTTATGCTATCCAATATTTCTTGGAATTGCTTATTAAAATACAGAATTATATGTACTCCAGGAGTTGACTTCTTATATCAAGAATAATACCTTTTGGTAGGATGAAAACTAGATTATGGTGCATCCAGGATTGAAAGTGAATATAATTTAAGAATTCTGCTGGATCAATTCAAAGGCATATCTAATCCAGGAGTCTGTGTTGTGTACTGATTATTTAGATATACCAAGCCTGGATAAGGAACTACAATCCACGCTGGAGAATTCAGTTCTTTATGACTGGCAAGTTTTGCTCTAAAACCGCTTTAATTCATGACCATCAGAGCATCCAGTGGCAGTAGAATATATAAATTAGCTGTGTATGCTTTCTGTTATCACTAGAGGTAATCTTTGATTTGTTTAGTAATTGCTCAAAGTTAAATTGTCGCTGAAATAAATGACTTACAACTGGTTCTTGCACTTATGACCATTTCAGCTTCCCCATGATCATGGAGCCAAAATCCAGGCACTTGACAACTGCCATGTATTACAATAGTTTGAGCTTCCCGGAGTCATGTGATCACCATTTATGATCTTCCCAACTGCCTTCGATAAGCAAACTCAATGGGGAAAGCTGGATTTACTTAAGGAGCACATGATTCGTTTAACAACTATATTCACTAACAATTCACTTAGCAATCATAGCAAGAAAAGTTGTAAAATCAGATGTGACTCACTTAACCACATAATGACCAATAAATTCTAGTCTCAATTGTAGTTGTAAGTTGAGGCCTATCTGTACTGGCATTTGATTGCACTGAATGGCTTGCTTCAATTGCATTATGTATCTATTCTAATTGGACTGTTGTACATTTTGATATATATCCCTGATTGTATTTTGTTTTCTTTCCAATCAGTCTCTCTAAAAATGACAGAATTGTCTTCTGGAGGTTACAAGCAAAGAACTTACCCCTTACCTGCTATCTGATCCTTTTAACTGGAAATGATAGGAAGCAAACTTGAGACTACGTCCATGCACACTGTGTTCTGCACCACAGGACTACGACCCTATTACAAAATTTTGTACTCTGATAAACTGCAACACTTTACATCAGGGCTGTTAAATACGATTTCATTGAGGGCCACATCAGGATTATGTCTGACCTCTGGGGGCCAGGGTGGGTGTGCCCATGGTAGGCGTGGTCATGGTGGGCATGGCTAGCTTGATCACTCCTATTGGGGCACCTCTGGTGGCCAAGTGCTAAGGCAGGACTTCCCTCAGACCCTCCCTCACTCTCATTATAACCTACCTACCTACCTACCTACCTACCTACCTACCTACCTACCTACCTTCCTTCCTTCCTTCCTTCCTTCCTTCCTTCCTTCCTTCCTTCCTTCCTTCCTTCCTTCCTTTTCTTTTTCATTTTCTCCTCATTCTCCTTTCTTCTCCCTCACCCTTTCCTTCTTTTTCCTTTCTTGCTCCCTTCCCATCTTCCCTTCTTTTTCTTTGTCTTTCCTCTTTCCCCTTCTCCTTTCCTGTCCCTTCCTGCATATTCAAATGCAAAAGGGGAAATATTTTAGTTTGTTCTGCTGCTACTGGCAGACCTCTGCCAGTGAAAACAGATCCAAGGAGGGTTATGTGCAGCCCTCTCTGGGCCTGTTTTCAATTGTGATGGCCTCCTGCAACCCTCCGCCAGCAAAAATGGAGCTCCGGGGTGCAGGAGGCCATCATAGCTGAAAACGCACACAGCCCTCCCAGGCTCTATTTTTGCTGGCAGAAGAACCACGGGCTGGTCCTTCGCTGTTTCCAGGGTGGCCCCGTGGGCCAGATCTAAGCAAGCCATGGGCCAGATTGGGCCTTGAGTTTGACACCCCTGCTTTATGTATTTGGCAGTTTGATTATACAGCATTGGTTTCACTTGGGGGAAAAAATAACTTGCTTGTTAATTACAACAATCCTGGCATTTTTAAAGACAGGAAAGGGGATGGGGAATATATTAAGAAAACTGAATATAAGACATTATTGTTCAATCTTGATTCTGCAAGGGCCAGGTGACATAATTTCCCAGGATCATTTGCCAACAAGTATTTCTTTCAGTCCCTGTAAACGATGCTTGATCATCAATAACAGTATCAGCCACCCTAGCAGCCTCTGATTTCAATTGTTGTTGATTTTCTGAAGTATCAGAAACCTTTTCTTTTGATTTCTACCTTTGCTTTATTCATTATTCTTCATTATTATTGCGTCCAGTGGACATTCTGATTTTATTTCATTGAATATTTAATTCTTTTTCTTCTTGCTGTCCAAGATAATTTCAGTTATATGCTCCAGCACTGTAGGAAAAAGGAACACCTATTGATAATGCAATATTTTTTTGCAACAGCTTAGTGTAGAGTTGGACTACGAATGGCTCAAGACGACATGAGGCTCCTACCAAAATTTCCACATTGGGAAGACTGTGTTACTAATTTGGTACCTCCTTTTCATATTTGATTTACAAGTGTCATCCTGAGTTCATGCTTTTTTCATCATATTTCCAATAATTTGTGGGTGCATGTTTCTACTGAACTGGAAGATCAAATTACTTGGGAGTGCGTGTATATGTGTGCAAATTTGTAAAAGAAGAAAAAAGACAAGATTCTTTGCATTGCATTCTAAATAATGGCCTGATTATATTAGTAATTAACATCTTCAATAATTGCTTGAAGATTTGTGAAGGCTTGCTTGTTCCAAATTCTAAAAATCTTTTTGTTTTGCAAATTCTTTGAAGAATGTTTATAGGTCTATTATTCACAACGCATCTGACACATATGTGTATTGGAATCCTTCAGTTGTTTTATTCATAATTGCAAACATGACTAGAGTGATTAATACTTTAACTGCACTGATACAAAAAAATAAAAACATGGGAAATTTATTTTGGTTATAATCCTCTTTATATTCATTGTATCTAGATTTGCATTGTTGCCCCTTCTCTTTCCTTCCCTTCCCTAATTCAGCTGCATAGATTTTAGCTAAATTAATTTTCAGAATGACTTTATGATCCAAAGTTCTGTTGCCTTGCCTTCCCATTGTTTCTGCTTTAGGGAACTCATTCTTTAGGCCTGTGGTGACACTGAGGAGGTTGGGGGGGGGGGGGAGATTCTGTATGTTTTTTAAAAATACTGATGAAAATTAAGACCATGCTAATTTATATTGCAGATAAATGCCTGCTTAAAATAACTGCTTAAAATGTGCTTTGTTTTAAGTAGGTATTGGAATGGAAGAAAAAAGGTCCTTCAAATGGAATATAGCTAAACAGGGTAAGCTGATGGGAATGGGACAACTCACTGCAGCCAGGTGGGCATGACTCAGTGGGCGTGGTCATCTGGGTGCCGCCAGGTTGATATGGGTGAGTAGGCATGGCCAGGTTGATGCGAAGGATTAGGCACTACCGGCTCAACACAGATGACTCAGGGCAGTTGAGTGGGCATGGTCAGATAGACGCAACCACATGGGTTCGTATGGGGGGGGGTGCCAGGTGGGCGCAGAACAAGTTGCCTTGAGCAACTGGACAGGGAGACAACTCGGCACCTGATCAGAACAAAAATCACCTGGAGATGTGCTGGCAAACAAGAAGCAGGGAAGTAGCAAAATGTGAAAGCCAAAGGATGGATTTCTCCCCTCTCTTTGGAGAAATGTTCCATTTTCTTTCTGCCTCCGGAGTAGAGGTCTCTATGCTAAGTTTGGGGGCTGTTTCACAACATAGAGATGTGAGGATGATGATGCTTGGATGTAACCTCTACATTTATTTAGAGTTATAAATCCTCACAAAAGCATGTCTATTTGCAGAAATTTCACTGAATCAAGGAAGGAATTCATCATTTCCCATTTGGTCAAATCCACAGAAATAGAGATGAGGAGGATGGAAGTGGAGGAGAAGGTGGAGATAAACAGAAGTAGGGAATGCAAATATTTTCTGTTTTCTGTACAGTTTGATGGAGTTCTTGCTGTGACTCTCCCCCACTCTTGCTTTGACATTTATTCTGGCCAGATGATGAGTTGGTTCCACATCCAGTTGTCTGGGGGGCTAGTTCTGCGCCCTCTGTCTCCACCCACTTGGCTTTCCCCACCCTGCCAAACCCATGTGGTTGCATCCAACTGGCCACACCCACCCAACTGCCCTAAGTCAGCTGACCTGAGTTATCTACATTGAGCTGGCTGCATTTAATCCTTTATGTCAACCTGGCCACACCTACCCCCCCTCCCTGCCAATCTGGAGACACTCAGATGGCCCTACCCACTGGGTTAAACCCACCTGGCTACAGGGAGTCATAGACCCTAAGATGATAGTAGAAGCTGACTTACATTACTAAATAGTAGAAGCTGAATTACATTATGAAAGAAGCCAGGATATAAGAACAATGTTTAGGTGCCAGAAAGTATAAGAATAAACAAGAAATTAATTACTGGTTCCTTCATATGCGTAAACCAAATGAATAGGTGACAAAATGGCAGGCATTGTTCCTTATTGTTATTTCAATTGTCCCTGTCACGATGTTGTTGGGGTTTTTTTTTGCCAGTTGTGCTTATATTCTAAGACATATGGTAGGCTGGCTCTTCTCTGTAAGCCTACTACGCATGTCTCTTTTGCCTTTCTCTTTCTCTTTCTGTTTGCCTGATATGAGGATGTAGGCTAGGAACTTTACCAGAATGTAGTTATTAGCCAGTAAGTTTGTTTGTTATTTATTTTACAATAAAAATGTGTTTTCTTAGAATCTACCTTGGGTTTATTTTACTTAATCATAAAGTATACTCCAAGGAAAAACCACAATTCACCCCTCATCAAACACAGGGCTTGTATTCCAACCTGCACAGACCCAACCACTGGAGTTCATTGGAAGGATTGCAAAGATATTTTTAAAAGATTAAAACTTGGAAAAGAGCATGTTTAATGTCACTAGAGATCCCAAAAACACAGGAAACTGCCTTTAAAAAAATATTGTTGATCTAACTGCCATAGGCTGCTGTCTTCAAGATTGTTGGCACTTTGACTCCAAATTCTTCAGCTAGTATAAATATTAACACATCTGCACAATTGTAAACAAAAACAAGATATCTTGGAAATTCCTCTTAGAAGACTGTGTTTTCTTACATATTATATGAAGAAATCCCTATATTTCCCAAAGAAATATAGTTTCCTTGGGGCAAAATGCACTAAATATCTATTGTGACAGTTTAATAGTTCAATCCTTTCCAAGATTCTGTTAATTTAGTCATTTTCATAAGTTTAAAATTTCATCAAAATCAACACATTTTTAATTTAGTTCCACTGACTGATTATGCCACTGGATTCTTTCCCGACAATGTTGGCCTTAGTTTCACCGGTTATTCAAATAGTTTATTTCAGCTGTTATATGTCAGCTAAGCAATCTTGAGCTAATAATTGTCAAATTTCTCTGTTTCTCCCCTTCCCCCCCCCACCTCACACAGATACTGAACAAGGAATGTTCCATTCTAAATGCAACGCTTTCGTTATTTTGGCTTGAAATGAATCTTAGCACATTCTTAAAGAATGTTTTAGAAAAACATTCTGAAAGTTAATGAAATAAAGCTTGAATGATGATACATATGCATTTATATTCTTTAATAATGCTGAGCTTTAAGACAGAAACAAAATGTAGAATCATTATGAAACTAGCTATAATAGACTCATTTTTATCAGAACAGGGCATGAATAACTGTTACATAAAATCAAATTATAACACAGAATTAAAATTGAAACATCATCAAAAAGGAATAACCTATTACTAACTGAAATAAAATAGTGGTAAATCACACAAATATTATATGGAAAAGAAATCACTAGTAGAAGAGATTATACTTTGTGGTTCTGCCTAAAGACCATAATAAAGGTTTTGATCTGATTACTATAATTATAAATGGCTACTTGACAATTACACAGTGATTTAAGACCCAATATACTATTATTAAGACTCTGAAAAGCATCCTTCTTGCTCTTAGAACAATTTATCTTCTATATTAGCTTGCTTCTCCCTGGCTATTTCTTTTTTGCCAACCTTTGTAAACTGGGTGCGTTTCTGAGAGGCTACCACTGTGTACCATGATGAACTAAAATCCTTGGTCAACAGCTGAAACTGGCATCTGGACTGGGCTGTAATATCTCTGGAGAAAGGAGAGATCTCAAGATTTCCCATATGTATTCCAGATAGCTACAGTTTGTGAGCAGACAGCAGAAACTGACATTTTTGTAGTTAACTGATGAATGACTTGGAAATTGTGGGATTCCATCAAGCTTATAACTGTTAATTTAGCCTATATAGCTTAAGAGACTAACCTCTTAAGGGCTCAGAGGGAATTTAATACTTTGGAGTTAATTGAAAGAATCCTTTCTGTAGAAAACTGTTTATAGAATCATAGGACTGAAAGGGACCTTAAAGGTCTTCTAGTCTAACCCCTTGCCCAAGACAGGGCTCCTTATACCATCCTGGATAAATAGGTGTTCTTGAAAACCTCCAGCAGTTCAAAATTCACAGATTTAAGGAAGCAAGCTGTTCCATTGATTAATCATTCTCACTGCTAGGATGATGAAGTTTTATAGATTTTGTTTATCCTTAAGAGATGAGACATGGGAAAGAAATTGTTTGTTGTATTATAAGTTTATTTAATTTACTGTATATACTCAAGTATAAGCCTAGTTTTTCAGCCCACTTTTTGAGCTGAAAAAAGCCGCCTCGGCTTATACTCGAGTCAGTGAAAAATTTGCCCGAAATGGAGGAGAAAAAGGGGCAGGGCCATGCCACTGGGTGACGCTCGTGAATGGCCCAGTGCCCCTGAGTTTCCCCTCCCTCTGTGTCAGTTTGCCGCGCAGCGTGCACCGCACCATCCCCCCCCTCACGTTCTAATGTAATGCAGGGCTATCTTACGATTCCCCTTCCTCCCCCTCCTGCCGCTCTGCAATGATGTCCCACCTCCTCCTTGTTATGGCAAGCAGCCACATAGCGATGTCCCAACTCCTCTGGTACAGTGATCCAATGATAGGAATCACTGTGCCGTGTGTCATAGGAGGCGGGACATCATCATCACAGCGGGACATCAGCATCATGAGGTGAGTGAAGTATTTCATTGAATACACCGGTATTGTGTGATAATAATTTGTTATGCAGAGCAAATTTTTACAATGGCTACTGTATATTTAATGGGCACAGGCAGGCTGTATATGTTATTCAATGGGCAATGGCATTATTGGTATCTATTTTTATTTTTGAAATTTATCGGTAGCTGCTGCATTTCCCACCCTAGGCTTATACTCGAGTCAATAACTTTTCCAGTTTTTTGTGGTAAAATTAGGTGCCTCGGCTTATATTCGGGTCGGCCTATACTCGAGTATATACGGTAAGACTAACGTACTGTTAAAATAATGCTTTTATTTCTTGTAACTTATATTTGATTTCCAATATGTAGATTTGAATGATAATGATAAAAAGTGGAATATAAATGTAAAAGGAAGGATTTTAAGTGGTTTTTTTTTTTTTAAGATTTAGCCTGTAATAGGTATATTCTTATTTCTGATAATCCTTAATGGGCTTTTTCTGATCAGGACAGAATGATGAAATTTTAAACATTTGTTTATAGAGAATGGAGTAGGATATAGGAAGAAGAGATTATGTATTGCATTTCAAGAAATGGTAATAAATTGATAAATTGTAAACATTATTTATATTCATGATGATGAAGGGATAGATTTTCTTCTTTATTTTTTTTCTGGACTTTTTTCTTTTTTATATTTTAATTTTTTATTAGTTTTATTTGTATATTGTAACCTTTAATAAAATTATTTAAAAAGTGTTAGGTAAATTTCTACCTGGAGAAATTCTTTTGATTCACAAATTCATTATTAATTACTTGTCACAGAAAATAAATAATAATCTCAACTAACATACATTTTTGAAAGTAATTAATTGTGGAATATATAAAAAGCAGAAAAAACTATTTTTATTTCCCCAAAAGACAATTTAGCAAGATTATAGTTAACTCTCTGCCAAAAACAATCCTTTACACTTCATTGAGTAATGGCTATGGTATTCCTAAATGTTCTAGGAAGACTGGAGTAATATTTAGAAATAAGGATCAGTAACAAGTTTTGATCCTCAGGTAGCCTTTAGCTGGGATTATAAAATGATTTGGACAGTTTCTATTTCCCAAGTTGGTAAAATGAATTAAAGTTTCTCTGAGATGGATGAAATTCTTCAAGAGAAGAAATTAAAAGTTTCAGGGAAAAAATCAAGCAATTTAAGAGGCATTTAAATGGATGTATTAATGGTATCTGTGGGGTCCAAAAAGTTAAGATGCATGCTAGACATTCCACCCTACTTTCACAGACACATGTGGAAAATGATGGTGCTTCAAATCCTATGATTACTGCTGCCTCTGTGAAGATCTCAGACCTGGTAGGTATCCCAGTTATTAATCCTACCTCTAATTTTTACTTAAAGAGATTTACTGAATTTTTTGGAGTATAAGACCTTTTTCTGTCAAAAAAAGAGAGTAGAAATCTGGGTGTGTCTTATACACTGAATACAGCATTTTTTGCCTCCTGCCCCCTTCACCAATATAGCCGTGCATAGCCTTTAGGAGGCTTCTAGAGTGCTCCGGGGGGCTGAGGAGAGGAGAAATGAGTGGAAAATGGGCCTTTTTTGCTCAATTTTGCCCCCCCAGCCACCAGGAGCACTCTCTAAGCATTCTAAAGGCTATGCATGCATGCCCTTTTTTTTGACAAAATGGCCCCATTTTTGCAAAAAACAGGCCATTTTTTGCTCATTTTGCCCCCCCCCCCCCCCCGGAGCACTCTACAAGCCTCCTAAAGGCTATTCTTGCTCCTTTTTGGATAAAAATTGGGCCTGTTTTCGTGAAAAATAGGCCATTTTTGGGAGCTCTGTCTCTTCAAAATCTTGGCGTGTCTTATACTCCAGTGCGTCTTATACTCTGAAAAATATGGTAAATGGAACTAATATTCCACAATTTAGCTGCCTGTGATAACTTGCTTTGAAAGAAGAAAAGTAAGCTTTAAGAAGTACAAATTCAAGAGGTCTTCCAACACATGGTCTCTGGACAAAGCCAACTGGAGGGCCAATTTTTTTCCCCATATAATTATTTTTATATGCAACCCAACACTGCCTGGAACATTGCATGTTTATGTACTTTCTTGCTTATATGTGGGCTGACCTTTTTCTAAACCAAGATCTGTATAAATGACTTCCAACTTACTGACTAAATTATACCACTTATGATTTTTTGGCACTTTTATTTTGATCACTTTAGCTTCTTCCTCCAAAACATCACTAGTACCTCTAGAGTAACAATGCCAACCTAATGTTATGTTAGATTACAGCAGAACTAATTTATTTCCTGTCATTGCTTCTCCATTTTCAAAGGTTTTAATGTCTCATTCTCATCATACTCAATGCAGAAAGGCTATATCTGCTTATAACATAATTTTAGCTTACAGTAAATGTCACTGGGAATCTTTTGTTACATGTGCAATTTCATTTCTTCTTTGACTGGCATTCTGCTGTGGCCTATGTGTCAGATATGGCTCATTTTATTTGTGAAGGCCTGAGTGCGTTTCTCCTCTGTTCTTATTAAGGAAATTAAAATCCAAGTTTTTAATGCCATTGTAATTAGGCTGTAAATTAATCTCAGTATCTGGGAAGGGATGAACAGAAATCATTTTCTCATTCCGAAAGTCATTAAAAACATGTGTTTTCTGTAACCTCCTTGGTGTCTCAAACTTGGAAATTGCATACAGTTAATTCTTGACTTGTAACCACAACTGAGCCCAAAATTTCCATCGCAAAGCAAGAGAGTTATTGAGTTTTGTCCCATTTTATAATTTTTTTGCCATAGTTAAGTAAATCGCTACAGTTGTTAATTTACTAACATGGCTGCTAAATGAATAGTGAAGAAGAGTTAAGTGAATTGACTGTTTGCCAGTAGGTTACAAAAGGTGAACACATGACCCTGGGATGCTGGAACCATCCTAAGTACAGGCCAATCGCCAAGTGTCTGAATTTTGATCAGATGATCACATGAGGATGTTGAAATGATCATAACTGTAAAGTGGTTATCAGTAACTTTTTTCAGTGCAGTTTTAACATCTGTCACACATGTGTCCAGGATGAAACAGCCAGAGGCAAGCCAAATTTGAATTTGTTGCCCTTTTAGCTGACTAACAGCTGCTGCTGGAAGGCTCTAAAAATGAATTAATCATACTTTAAAGTCATACCATACCTTAAGGTCATAAGAAACATATTTAACATTATAAGAGTTGAAATACCTAAATAATCATATATTTTGTCTATCGGTGAAACATGAAAAATTTAAGAAATCCCTGAAGGATTCTATGGTACACTCTTACTCTGAGAGTGAAATGGATGATATCCACATTTGATAAATGAACAAATAAAACAGTGCAGAATAGAGTAGGGTAGGGTAGGGTAGGGTAGGGTAGGGTAGAGTAGAGTAGAGTAGAGTAGAGTAGAGTAGAGTAGAGTAGAGTAGAGTAGAATAATACTTTATTTGGCTAAATGTAATTAGACAAGCAAGGAATTTATTCCCAGTGCAGAAGCTCTCAATTGATAGAGTAAAAGATGAATGAATCTAGTGGAATTGGAAAAATCAACTTATTCCTCATAAAGCCATTTAGCTTTAGCAGAAAAGAGTTCACTATTACGATGCACAGTTAGTTTAAACAGCATAGAATAGATAAGTGAAGGGTCACTAGACTTACCTCACACATGGGTGCAAGGTGCGGTTTGGGTGTGGAGGATCTATACATGGTTCTGCAAAACAGCAATTATAGATAACAGGACAACAGGTAGTTTTCAGGAAAAACAGCAATTGAGATCAGGAGTGCTGTCACTAAGTGATATAGTTGTGCTGTTATATAACAGTGTTGCTTAGCAACTGCAATCCTGACAATCCTGGCTGTTACAAGCCCAACCTCTCCCAGATAAGGAGAACAGGGGGATGTGGGTGCTAAGTGATGAGTACGTCTCGAATGGGCACTAGGGTAAGGCAGAGGTGGCAGAAAGGTGGTGTGCTATGGGACAGGCACATATTGCAGAGTGCAGGACAGGTGCACTTTGGACTATGATCCTGACCTGCTGACTTCCTCATTGACTTTGCTTGAGGAAGTTGGCAGGGACAGTTGCAAATAGCTCACTGCAATGTTATAATCATGACCTGAGAACCTGAGCATCCAGTTTGTATCATGTGACCGATCATAGGGACACTGCAGCGGCTGAAATTGTGAGGACAGGTTGTAAGCAGAGGACTACCTGTAGTAGATGCAATGGGAATGGGAACCTTATGTTTGCATAGTTATAGCTGATAACAACCAGGCAGTTGTTAGATAGACAATATGCCTTTTTATTGTGAACAGTTTTTTTATGTAAATAGAAGTTATGCTATCTGCAACATTGAACACAATTGTCTAACATCAATTTTGAACCAGGATTTCAATCGTGGTGTCAATAGAAAATACATAAAGTGTTGCCAAAACATTGCAAAATGAAATGAAAAGAAAAGAAAAAGGAAAGGAAAGAAGAAAGTTGCATTTTAACATTGATTAAGTAAGCCAACGTTATATTTCTTTCCTTGACTTCTAACAGTCAATCTTTAATAGAGTCAAGTGCTGTTGTAGGATTTCTTGAAGGCTTTAACAAATCTTCTTTTGTAGATCCAATAAAAAAACGGTTAACTTTTATGACTTCTTCTTCTCCTTCTCCTTCTTCTGTCATTGTTTATATGGTAGTTTTGCAAATCTAACTTCAGTTTACTAAACTTTTACCCCTTGATGCCCCCATTGGTCAGATTTATCCCAATCTTTGTATGTTTCTTTATACTATACTAATCATTTTTTAAGGAGAAGTGGGGTTTTATTTTATATGCTGAATATATATTGAAGAAGACTGGATTGGAAGCACATACTTTTTAATAAAGTATGGTTCACGAAGCACATACTTTTTAATAAAATCTGTTACTCTTATAAAGTATTACCATATCCCTCCTGATTTTTGATTAGCATACACCAGCATGGTTCTTCTTCTGAACTTTAGAATTGGGCAGGCAATGGTGTTCTCTAGGGCATTCTATGGAAGCAAAACTTTTAAGAATCATGAGAGAAAGATTGTTGATGTTATTAAACTTTATTGTTGAAGAAGATCTTGAGAATAGCATGGATAACCAAGAAAATCAACAAGTGTATCATAGACTTAAATTATTGTATTTTGAACATATGATGGAAAGATATAGCTACTTTGAGATATCCATCATACTTTTGAAAGGTGGAAGGAAAGATAAGATGAAAACAACCGCAATAAGATGGCTAGACTCAATTCAGAGTGGTGATTGGCAGGAATGGGTTCCGGCAGTCGCTACTAATGGTTCACTTAATAAAAAATGCTCTGTGAATGAGCAGTAGCAAAAAACAAGATTTCATTTTCATTTCATTTTATTAGGGTTTATAGGCCGCCCTTTTCCCTGAGGGGACTCAGGGCGGCTTACAATCACCAGGGAGGGGGTGCAAATCAAAATAAACAATATACAAACAAATAAAGTAATAAAAAAACACAACTTGCATTCAACATTCAACACTCGGGTGGGGCAAATTGAAGACTTATCTCCAGGCCTGTTGGGAGAGCCAGGTCTTGAGGGCTGTGCGGAAGGCCTGGACGGTGGTGAGGGTGCGTATCTCGACGGGGAGGTCGTTGGGCGCTGCCCAAAGAACTGGTTTGGGAACATGGTGGGCCTGGGTCACTGCTGGTTCTAGTGACCCAGGCTGCCAAATCACTACCGGTTCAGCCTAACCGGGTCAAACCGGTAGGAACCCACCAATATCTATATGTTCACAAAAACTCATTTCCAATTCACAACATTTATTTAATAGTTTTATTTCTTTTTAATATTTGGTTTTTAAACCTGTATGTCCACTCCTCCATTTTCCTTCACTACAATAATTCTATGGGGTGAGAGAGTAGTATCTGTCTCAAATCATCCAATTTCCATAGATGATGGTTGACTTGAAACTAGTTTCCCCCACCTTGTTCCCAAACATTATCCTCTATACCAAACTGGTTCTTGAGTATAGAGTTTATACTTGATAAAATCATATAGTAACACTCCTTTCATAGTTCTTTTTGAATCTGACTTTTGGCAATTGTTACTCTTTCCTTGAAGAAGAGAAATTAGGCAAACTGAGAAGAAGAGGAGCTACTATTCTCGAGACTTTCACATGGAAATTGAAGGACTTAGGAGTGAAATGCTTTTAGTTAACTACTTGCTCTGATTCTTCTAAAGTAATTCTCAGTACTTTAAAGAGTACTTAAGATAATGAATTAGCGCTTTTAGTACACAGAACAAATGTTATGAATATAGCCAAAGAATGTGATGAAAATTCACTCGCATTTCCCTTGATGCTTGCATTAATGAATTGAAACCACTGAGGCCAGTGGAAAATTTGTGCATTAATTTAGAATAATTAGTATTCAATAACTTCCACATTTAAATAGTTTCAGAAATTCAGAAAACTAGAAATATTACTCTTGCTAAATTATCTAGCCACATTCATAAAAAGGAATTTGTTTTCCCAATGTGAAATTATAACTATCATTAATTATTCAGCTTTAAAAAAATCAGGCAGTTGGTAAAATATAAAATTCATACTGGGGTCTAATGGAGGATGAATACTTACAAGTAATTTTATCTAATATTTCTCTATAATAATTTTTTTTATATTAGAAGTTCATGAGCTGTAAGTGTATGCTTCTTAAAGAATATGTAAAAGCTGTTTCTGCTACTAATAAGCTTTGTATCATGGACACAATCAATAGATTACCTCCAAATGTTATTATGTAGATCAAGGACAAAAGTAAGTTTGCTGCTTTAGAATTTGATGCCTTTAAAATAATGCATATGAAAAAATGCCCAAAGAAGCATGGGAAACTTACTTTTCAGGCAAATGCATATAACTTGCACTTGCTTGCAGAAAATTTCAGAGAGTGATTACAACTTTAAAAAATATATATATAGTTGTCTGTAACTCTTAGTGTGAGTTATCAGTATTTGCATGTGTGACTCTCCTGTACCCATTTCAGCAACAAAGAAGTCTATCTATTTCATCTTGGTGGAAGAATTGTATATTTTTGCATAGAGATTAATGATAAAAATCCACTTTCTCCCAAATGCTTTATTTTGAAAAGTTTCTAACTTTTTACATAGTGGGGAAATTGTCACAAGAAAGAGCAACATGTGTTCCTTTCACCAAAATAAGTCTCATAACATGGGAATACTATATCGGTCTTACTCTGCAATCTGCCTTCCAAATGACTAAAAGGATTAGGTTATTCTGAATTTATGTCTGGAACGAGTAAGTAAAGAATGTTTATGATAACTTTTGGCTAGAGCAGCTTTTCATAGGCTCACACTCTGCATTCCTTGAAATGGGAATAGCTGAAAAGGCATAAATATTTCATACTCCTTAATAGGGAATAGCATCCTTCTAATGGAAATGATTCTCAGATTTTTGAAGACAGCATATTAATCTTATCTCCCAATGGAGGTATATATAGGTGGGGAAATTGTCATTTATACTTCAGAGGGAAAAATCTAGCTAAAATGAAGCATGTACTGTGTCTGCCTCAGTCCAGTGGTGGGTTGCAGGCAGTACGTCCTGGTATGCACGTACCAGAGCCAGCCCAGAGCACCGGATACCATTCCGGTACTGTGCTCCAGAGGACCTGCCAGAGCTCTTTACCGGAGTTTTAAGGCTTTTGCGCTTCCGCAGAGGCGCATGGTGCGAACAGCACCTGCGTGATGCTCTGTGGACAGCTGGAGCATCGTAGAGGCGCTTGAAATCATGCACGCACTGTGCGCGTCCATGAAGATGCTGCTGGCCCCATTCCAACCGTACCGGTTGGAACAGGATTTGCAACCCATCACTGCCTCAGTCACATGCTATTTTCTAACATTATGTTTTCATTTTAATCTTATTTACTATTTAGATTTATATTTTCAGGAGTTCGATGTGACACTTTCTTCTTACTTCTCCACTCTGTCTGATAAATAGGTTGGACTGAGAGTCATTGACCCAAGGTTGGTTTGAGAATTTTCATAAATAGACATGTCTCATTGGTCTTAGGTCAACCATTACCTCACATTGTCTCTCTAGAATGAAAGGGTATAGGATTTCCTGCTTGAGCAGATGATTGGTTTAGAAGATCTCCGTCCTTCAACATCTGATTGATTGATTGAATGCCTCTTTAAAACTAGTTAATATTGTAACTATTTAGATAATTGTATTGTATTGTATTTATTTGTCTTGTATGCTGCCCACTCCCAAAGGACTCCAGGCGGCTCACAATAGACAAGGGAAAGGGGATAAATAGACAAAGACAAAGACAACACTTTAAAAACACAACATTCACAATTTCTGTGGGGCTGGATGTTTCACAAGCCCCCCGGCCTGCTGGAGCAGCCAGGACTTGGTGGCTTTGCGGAAGGCCGGGAGGGTAGTAAGTGTCCGGATCTCCACGGGGAGGTCATTCCAGAGGGCTGGAGCTGCAACAGAGAAGGCTCTCCCCCGGGGAGTCGCCAGCCGACATTGGCTGGCAGATGGAATCCGGAGGAGACCTAACCTGTGAGATCTAATCGGTCTGAGGGAGGTAATCGGCAGGAGGCGGTCTCTCAGGTAGATAATATCTTTAAGCCCCATTCCCTGGAAGAATAGAAGTTGGATATAAAGGCAAAGGTAAAGGTTCCCTCACATATGTGCTACTCGTTCCTGACTCTAGGGGGTGGTGCTCATCTCTGTTTCAAAGCCAAAGAGCCAGCCCTGTCCAAAGATGTCTCCATGGTCATGTGGCCAGCATGACTAAATGCCAAAGTGGTCCCTATTTTTCTACTTTCATTTTTACATGCTTTCGAACAGCTAGGTTGGCAGAAGCTGGGAGCAGTAACTGGAGCTTACTCTGTTATGCAGCTCTAGGGATTTGAACTGCTGGACTGTTGACCTTCTGATTGACAAGCTCAGTTTCTTAGCCACTGAACCACTGTGTCCCAAGAGAAGTAGGATATAGTGGCAAATAAATACGATTCATGTGGAAATTGCTATCTTCACATACAATTTTTAAAAAGCCACCCAAGCATATTATTATTTCAACTCTGGTGGCACTGGCAAGTAATTATGCTATCCCCCTTTTTTTAGCCTTTAAAATGGGATGAATTATTGCAAATAAAATTAGTGTTATATGCAGCAGATGGAGAAACCTTTCAGAAATATGAAATATGAGTAGAATATTTTTGGTTAGTGATCCCTGATATGTAACCAGAAATATGATATTCATGCTTGTCTTGTATTTTGTTTGCAAAATATTGATAAATATGTCATTTAAAAAATGCTTCACCTTCTACTGAATGCTAGTTTTCAAGTATCGATTCAATTTTCATGTTCCATTATAAGCAGATCTATTCTTCTCTATAAGTAAATTGGGAAGGGATATGTTTTTTTCCTCTGCATGAATTTATTTTGAAGGCTCAGATGTCTAAAACATCTGTATGCACACTGGAATTCAAATAGGCTTCCAAATCACTGAATCACTTCTATTCCCCTGCTTTATTACTTTGTTTTGTAAAAAATAAAACTCTATTTCCTACTTTTTCTATCATAGTTGTTGATGTGTAAAACCTTGTGAGAATCACTTATTCCCATATTCATGGTTTTTTTTAGTTTTAGCTTAGTTAGTTAGAAGATTGTAGGAATCAATGTGAAATTTGTGTGAGGGTGTGTGTGGATGATGAGGTTGCTTTAGCTTATAAACTGAAAGTCTCCAGAGAGCCATATTTTAATTACTTTTTTGCTTTCCTGCTGATTATACAGATAGTTCTCAGGTTATGATAAGTTGTCCAATGACTATTCAAAGTTGAATGAATGGGAATTTATGACCAGTCTATAAATTTGCAGACAACAAAGCGCCCATTCAATGACACATGATCATGATTGGGCACTTAGCAACCAACTCACAATTGCAATGTTTTTGTAACAATCACCATTTGTGAGTTTCCTTCCAGCTTCCCAAGCAAAGTCAATGAGAATACAGGCAGGAGATGGCAAGTTACTCCCATTCCTGCCATTGTTTGTCTGCCCATATTCCATAGTACCCAGCTGTGGCACTTACTTGCCCCCCTTGGTTTAGAGTGTCCAGTTGTGGCATCCGCCCATCCATTCATCCCATTCACTAGTTTGCTTTCCTGGGATTTCCCCTCTTTATACTGCATTCATATAAAGTTCTTGCTTAATAACATATTTAGCCATGGTTTATGATGGCAACTAGGACTGCCAAGATTACTGTTGTTAAGTAAAACAGTTACATGATAGCACACTTTATGACTGTATTATTTAGCGAGGGAATTTTTGGTCTCAGTTGTGGCTGTAATTCAAGGATTACTAGCATAAAGGATTTCACAAGTGATAAAAATCGGTTAGGTGTCTTTTTAAACAAACTTGGTGTCTGCAACGGTAGCTGTACCTCATTCTCCAAATATGTGGTGTCAAGGATCTATTACTGCTTCTCACAATGAGAGAAATTACAGAGGTAACTTTCAACTTGAGTAAATGAAGTTAGTCATAGGTAGAATTTTTCCTGGGTAAATGCTGTGCACTAGATGGCCTCCATTATAATACTGTGTTTCCCCAAAAATAAGACAGGGTCTTATTTTGTTTTGACCCTTGAAATAAGCACTTCACCTTATTTTAGGGGAGGTCTTATTATATTTGAGGTGCAAGAGGAGGCGAGCGTGGTCACCTCATGGCTGCTGCTCTTTTGCAATATTTTGGGGAAAGGCTTATTTTAGCACATATGCTCAAAAGCCCAGTTGGGCTTATTATCTGGGGAAGTCTTATTTTCAGGGAAACAGGGTATTATATTCCCAGCACAATAAATCAGTGCTCATTACAATTCATGTCATGTATTTTGCCTCCTAATAAGCCCACATTGCAATCCACAATCACATTAGGTCCTATAATCTAGAGTTTGAAGAGACAGAAGAAACTAGAAAATTGTGTATTAAATGGGGACAATGTAAAGAAAGAAAGGATTAGAAGCTGCATTGCAAAGGTAATGAATAAACCAATAAACAATGTTTACTCACTGAAAGTTTTGCCAAGCCTTAAACTTCAAAATAAAAGCCTCTTTTTTTAAAGCTGCTTATTTAGGCAATAGAGTTTTATTAACTGCAGGCAGATAAATTTTGAAATGGCCTCAAAACCAAATATTAACTTGAAGTCGTCACCCTCTACTTCCAGGGGCACATCCTCAGTGCCTGGCACAAAGCTGCAGCCTCCGCTTCCTACGCCCCCTGCTGGGGATGTGTTAACGAAAGAATTTTTTCTGAGTAATCTAAGCGAGGCTCTTAATGCACAGACAATTAAAATGGAAGATAAATTTAGAGATAATAGAGAGGAGAGAAAAGAGGAAATAAAAGAAATGAAAGAAGAAATTAAAAATGAAATTAAAAGTGAAATAAAAGGACTTAAACAGGAGTTGTATGAGAAATTTGAGGCTAAGGTTGATAAAATTAGAGACGACATGCTGAGTCTTGTAACTGTATTAACAGAACATATTTCTGGAGTGGAAGATACTTTAGAGGTTCTTAATGATGCCAATGCTAACTTGACATTGAAAACAGAGGTGGTGGAACAAAAAGTGGAAAATGCTGAAAAAGAAATTATTATGATACAGTACCGACAAATGGAGTTCGCATTAAGAGTAAGGGGGCTGCGTGAGGAGAAACAGGAGAACCTGAAACAGATCCTATCGGAAGCTTTTGACCGCCTGATGGGAAGACCAGGGACCAATCAAGGCTGGCAAATTGACAAAGCTTACCGCGTCAACTCCTGGCTGGCAAAGCAGAAGCAGCTTCCTCGAGACATCGTTATATATTTTACTACAAGAGAGTTTAGAAATATGGTACTGCAAGCATCTTATAACACTAAGCTTCAAATTGGCGGTCAAGACCTGGTTGTTTTGAAAGAGATACCACCTCCAATGTTAAGAGCCAGGAGAGACTACGCTTTTTTGGTCGAAGAACTCAGAAATCGTCAGATACAGTATAGATGGGATGCACCATTTGGCATCATATTTACATTTGATAAGCAAAGGTACCGCCTCAACTCTGTATGGAAAGCCCGAGATTTTTATTATAATATATTGAAGGCCGGACACCCTGCACCATCTGGACCCAGAGAAAGACCACAAGAAAGACAGGATAGACAGCAAACTACACAACCATCAGACAAGATGGAGCATCTTTCTTCTTTAGAAGTGCAAGGTGCTATGGAACCAAGACCTAGCCGCATGACTACTAGACGTATGGAGAAACAAGCTAAAAAGCAACAGCATCAACAATCATCGGCCAGCGATCAAGGATCTACAACAACAAATCTGGAAGCAATGGGAGGAGCTAGACCTAAGGTTAAACAGGCCGTGCAGGAAGCTCTAAAAATGCTTCAACCAACCAAAAATGACAACTAAGATTTTAACATGGAATGTCAATGGACTGAACTCTCCACAGAAGAGGAAGAAAATATTTCATTATCTCAAACAGTTTAAGAACGATGTAATTTGTTTGCAAGAAACTCATATCAAGTCAACTGATCAAAAATATTTGATCAACTCAAAACTTGGTCAACATTTTGCAGCTTCTGCTATGGAAAAGAAGAATGGTATAGTTGTATACTTAAGAAAAGATATGAAAGCTGAATTAATAGAAGCAGATCCCTTCGGAAGATATATTGCTTTAGACTTAATCTTAGAAGGGAAAAAGACATTACTTTTGGGAATTTATGCTCCCAATCAACAGCAAGATAGATTCTATAGAAATCTTCATGCTAAATTAGTACAGTGGGACTATAGTTCCTGTATACTATTGGGTGACTGGAATGGAGTGATAGACACTAAGAGAGATAAGAAGATTTCCCGCCTAAATACCAAGATGCGAGCAAAGTTACCCAAGTCTTTCTTTGACATTATGGATGATTTTGAATTGAGAGATATTTGGCGAGAAAGAAATGCAGAGGAATATGACTTCACTTTCTTCTCGGACAGGCATCAATCCCTTTCAAGGATTGATTTTATCCTAACCACTAACGATTTGCTTTCTAGGGTCAAGAAAACAAAGATTGCAGTTAGGGTCCTTTCTGACCATAATCCAGTTTGGATGGAGTTGGGAAGGGTAGTGCAGGCAAGAAGGTCTTGGAGATTGAATGAAAACTTATTTAGATATGAAAAGTATATTAATGATTGTAAAAAATTATTATCTGAATATTTCGTTTTGAATATGAATAAGGGTACATCTATGGAATTTGTATGGGACGCAAGCAAAGCGTATATGAGAGGAGTTTTGATGAATATAAATAAAACACATAGAAATAAGCAAGGGTTAAAACGAACAGAACTGGAAGAGGAAATTAAGAGAAAAGAGCTGGAGTTAACAATGAACCCAGACGATACAAAGGTTAAGGAAGCTATTAACATATTAAAATCTCAATTTGACATGTTGATCTCTGACCAGGTGGCTACTAATCTATTATATGCAAAACACAATACTTTTTGTAATGCAAACAAACCTGGCAGATGGTTAGCTTATCAGATTAGGAAAAAAAGGAAAACTCGAAATATATCTAAACTGTTTTACAGAGGGAAGGAGGTGTTTCAACAGGAAGAGATTCAAAAGGCTTTCTGGGAATTTTTTACAGAACTGTATAAAGGGGATAAAATTAATGGTTTAGACATAGACAAATATTTAGACAAAGAGAAAATACCTTCAGTTAGAGAAGAACACAGGCAAAAATTGAATCAACCAATAACCTCGGGGGAAATCCTGCAGGTAATTAAGCAATTAAAGTTAGGGAAAGCACCAGGTACAGATGGCTTGACAGCGGTTTACTATAAAAACTTACAGTTAGAAATGGTAGAACCTCTTAGAGAATTATTTAATATGATTCAAACGGAAGGTAAAGTCCCTCCATCTTGGAAGACAGCGTTTATATCTTTGATACCCAAAGAAGAACAAGATACTACTCAACCCAAAAATTATAGACCTATTTCATTACTGAATGTAGATTATAAAATTTTTACTAAAATATTAGCAAATAGGTTAATGTTGGTCATTCAACAATTGATACACACGGACCAAACAGGTTTTATACAAGGGAGACAGATGAAAAGTAATGTTAGATTAATTATTAATGCATTAGAATATTTGGGAAAGAACAACCAGATCCCTGCTGCGTTTATATTTTTGGATGCTGAGAAGGCCTTTGATCGAGTTAACCGGCAATTTCTGTTGAAGATACTGCAAAAAATGCAGATAGGAGATAATTTTCTACAGTCAATTAAAGCAATATACCAACAGCAAACAGCACAAATTATAGTCAATGGAAGTCTAACAGACTCTTTTCAAATTGGAAAAGGTACAAGACAGGGCTGTCCTTTGTCCCCATTATTGTTTATTATAACTTTGGAAGTATTGTTGAATAAAATACGGGGCTTGGATGGTTTAAAAGGGATCAAGATTAGGCAGCAAGAATATAGAGTCCGCGCTTTTGCGGATGATTTGGTCATAATATTGGAACAACCGCAGGAATCTAGTATGGTTTTAATGAACATGATTAATCAATATGGTCAAGTGTCGGGCTTTAAAATAAACTTAGGAAAAACCAAAATATTAGCTATAAATATGAATATTAAACAAAAGGAAGAATTAGGAGTGATGCTAGGATGTGAGGTAGTTAAAAAAGTTAAATATCTTGGAGTTAACATTTTAACTTCAAATGGGAAATTATATAAGCATAATTATGAACCACTTTGGCATAGCATACAGACAGAGATGAAAAAATGGGAGAAATTGCACTTATCTTTGCTGGGTAGGATAGCGGCAGTGAAAATGAACATTTTACCAAAATTTTTATTTCTCTTCCAAATGTTACCTATACTTAAAAAAGATGCGAACCTTTTAGAATGGCAGAAGGGTATCAACAAATTTGTGTGGGCAGGAAAGAAGCCGAGGGTAAAGATGAAAATAATGCAAGATGTACGTGAGAGAGGAGGATTGAAACTACCTAATTTAAAAATATATTATGATGCAGTGGTATTATCTGTAATTAGTGACTGGATTCACTTAACCAATGATAGAATATTGAACATTGAGGGACACGATCTGGTATTTGGTTGGCATGCTTACCTGTTATTCAACAAAAAATTGGATAAGAACTTTAAAAGTCATATTTTAAGAAATGCTTTTTTGCGGGTCTGGAAGAAATATCAATATAAATTAAATGACAAGATACCCATGTGGGCAATTCCTAGACACGCAATTGAAAATATGAATACAGCACAAAAACAGGACAGAATTACCTACAGACAGCTTCTTACCTCGGAAAGGGGGGTATTACAATTAAAATCTTTAGAGGTATTAAAAGAGGAGAAGGTAGTTCAAACATGGTTCCAGTATGGGCAATTACAGGCTAGGTGGAAAATAGATCAAAAAATTGGTTTTATTCAAGTTGAGGATAATTTGTTTAAACAAATAAGAGATCAAAGCTTAATGCATATAAAGAGGATATATAATGTATTGATACAGATGGATTCGGAAACAGAATTAGTTAAAGATTGTATGATAAAATGGGCTCAAAATATTGAGGAACCAATAATGTTGGATACATGGGAAAGAATCTGGGTAAGAAATGTGAAATTTACACAAGCTCAAAATCTGAGAGAAAATTTTTACAAGATGTTCTATAGATGGCATTTAGATCCTAAAAAGTTGGCTTCTATGTATCCGAATGTACAGCCTAAATGTTGGAGATGTGGTTCTCTCGATGCTACATATTATCATATATGGTGGACCTGCCAAAAGGTTAAAGCATTTTGGATAAAAATATGGTGGGTCATGCAAAATGTTTTTAAAAGAAGGATAAAGTTTAGTCCTCAGTTATTTTTACTAGGTATATGTACTGACTTTACAGTGGTAGAGACCAATTTGACTCTGCACCTGATAACTGCAGCAAGACTGTTGGTGGCGCAATATTGGAAGAAGGAAGACTTGCCTACAATTCAAGAATGGACATTGAAAGTAACAAACTTAGCTGAAATGGCTAAAATATCGGCATATCTCAAAGATCATTCAAATGAGAGATATAAACGAGACTGGAAAAAATGGATTGACTATATACAAAATAAATACGGGACTAAGAAATTCCAGTTAGCCTATGCTTAAGATCAGAAATGATTTAAATTGTTTAAAGTTAGTTCAGTAAGAAGAAGCTAAGGTCAATCTAGAATGTCATTAATTTCTTTATTTCTTTTTTCTCAATAGATTTTAGACTGTGTTAGTTAAAATTCTATACCGTGTACGGGTTCTGGGAAGTCGGGGGGGGGAAGGAGGAGGGGGGGTGGGGGGGTGGAGGGAGGGAGGGGTACACACACAAAAAAAATTGTACTTCAATGTTTTAATGATTGACAAATGATGACATATTTGTGTTTTTTTTTTTGAAGAAAAATAAAAAAGTTCTGTTAGAATAAACCAATATTCACTGGACACAAAATATAGCAATTTATTTGGAATCTTTATTTTTCCTCTGTGCAAACAAATCAGATATTATCTCTCTATATTTTTTTAAAATATCCTAAATATAAGGATTAACTTTAATGAACCATATTGATTTTTATTTCCTTATTATGCAAAATTGCAGCATATTGCTATTGCATAATTATGGAGCTGGAAGAAATCACAGGAATCATCTAGCTCAATCATTTGCAATGTATAGGAAAATGATATATACCATCTTTAAGCTCAACCACATTTAGAATGGTTGATTGAACATTGGAAAGGAGAAATATCTATCTAAAATACTTGTGTTTAATAAAATGGGCCTAGAAATAAAAAGTACAGTTTGTTGTCATGGTTAAGGCATCCAGCTAGAAATCAGGAGACTGTGGGTTCCAAAATCTTCCCAGTAAAATTGCAAGGGCTTGTCCTGGGAGTCACCAATAGTCAATGCTGACTTAAAGGCTCACACCTACACTAGAGACAAAGCATAAGGAGAAATAACAGGCAGAAATTTGTTTTGCTGACATTTACAGTTGACCAATAGCAGTACTGTATTTTTACGTTTTGCCAGTATTGTCTTTTATAATCAGTTCAGGGGTGGGTTTCAACCGGTTCGCGGTGGTCCCTGCGAACCGGTTGGTCGGCGAACCCGGAAGTAACTTCCGGGAATGGCGAAGGGGCCACCCGCCCGCCCGCGCTCCTTACCCGGTTTTGACGAGTTCTGCGCTTCCACGCATGCGCAGGACGCATACAGCACCTGCGCGATCCTCCAGGAACAGCTGGAGCCTTGCACAGACACTAGTACACATGCGTGCACCGCGCAGGTGCACGAGGACGCCACCGGCCCCGTTCCAACCGAACCGGTTGTAACGGGGTGAGAAACCCACCCCTGAATCAGTTGATTGGTCAATTGATCAACAATCAGTCAAACTGCATTACAGATCACAGACTCAGATTGTATAAAAGAAAATACAATATTTAATATGAAATACAATATGGCATGCATACTAAAAAAAAAACTGTAATTGTGCTTAGTCTACGTTTCAGTCCACAATACACAAATACACACAACAATACACAAATTCCACTAGCTATAAATAAAAACTTTGCAAGAAATCAGAAGTCCTGTAACATGTTACTGGCTGATAAATTTTATTAGAAAAATTGTCACTCAATATATGTGAGTAAGTGAGCTGCAGCTCCTGAAAGGTCATTTCTTTTAATAAAATTGGTTAGCTGGAAAAGGAGCTATCAGACTCCTTTTGATTTGTTGTCTCCATTAGACTAATACAGCACTTCTACCATTCCAAGATAGCATGAGTTATCTTGGAATGGTTACCCACCTAATGTATACCTTTTATTTTGGCAAGTTGGAATATTATGTATAATAAAAATATTATTTATTGTTGGTTATTATTATTTAATTTCACTTTTCTTTTATCACTGAATTCAAGGCAACCTCCCTGAGGTTTCCAGGCAATCTCCAATTCAAATATTGACTCAGTGAAGGCTTTCTTGGACTCCTTAGGGCAATTTGTGGTTTGCATGTCTTCAGATCCTACGTTTCTTTCACTGCCACATTTGAACTTTAGGATTAAATAAATTTTTACATTTTCATTTTCCCCATTTACTAAAATGAAAAGAACATTTGCATTTTCTCCTATTGCCCAAGGAATAAATAAATAATTTGCAAATTAGCAAATGTTTGTGCTACAATTCCATTTAATTTCTTTATAATAAATTCTTGAAATTTTAATATAGGCTCAAATTAAGGAAAGCAATAATCAAAACATATTTGCAGTATTGGCCAAAATAATAATAACAAGAGTAGCAATATTAAATGAAGTGAAATAGTCATTATGATATTTTTTGAAAATTCACAATACATAATATTATTATTATAGCAATGTGACTGAACAGTAGGATAGCCCTTCCATATGGGATGGATATTCTTTTCTACTCAGTTTTTGAAATAGCACACATTGAATGGCGAAGTAAAAATGGAACATTCACCTGATGAGTCTGATTAGCCGATTGAATCCTGATTATTAATAGAGTGACTAATGTTGCAGCCAGATAATTTCATATCATTTAGCAATAGCAATAGTATTTGGACTTAAATACCACTTCATAGTGCTTTACAGTTTAAGCAGTTTACGGAGTCATCATATTGCCCTCAAAAATCTAACTTTGGAAGGATGGAAGGCTGAATCAACCTTGAACTGGTGATAATCGAGCTGCCCAACTGCCGGCAGCCAGCAGTCAACAGAAGTAGCCTGCAGTGCTGCATTCAAACTACTCTGCCACCATGGTTCATTTAATCATTTAGCATTAGTGATAATTTGTTTCTCCTAACTCAGGGATCAGCAAACTGCAGCTCTGGAGCCGCATGTGGCTCTTTCCTCCGTCTTTTGCGGATCTGTCATTGGTTGGCGCCACAATTTTGAGAGGAGCTTCTGGTGGTGGGAGGAGAGAAGCACAGTGCACCAGGAGAAGACTCTATGGCAAGGGGAGGGTTTTCCAGTTGTCTCCACAATTGATAGGGCTTTCAATTATGAGAGATAGAGAAAAAACTATGCCACGCTACAAGGAGAGTCTATGGTGGGGGAACTGAACTTCCAGTCAGTTCCAGAATTGAACAGGGGGCTTCCGGTTAGGACCTTTGTGGCTCCCGGTGTTTTCTTTTCTGTGGGAAATGGGTCCAAATGGCTCTTTGAGTGTTTAAGTTTGCCGACCCCTGTCCTAGCTGATCATCATAGTCCTTTTATACTTATCAATTTCTGACTTGTTCTTATGTGTGATTGCAATTTTCTCAAAAATTTCCACTATGGATATATAGGATATCACTATGCTGTGTCAGAAGAATAATTTTGGATTCCAATTCAAGCTAGGATGTTGCAAGTGTATGTAAAATTGAGATCCTGTCAGAAAGGAATAAATAATTATTCCTAAAAGCAAAAGAGTTTGCCTCAAGGGGAAGCTGCAGAGAAATGGGGTACAGCAGCACAATTTTATAGGGGATCTTATTGTGGATGTGGGAATGTCTATGTGATGATTCTAGGGTGACACTTGAGGATTTGTGTGTGTGTTTGTGTGTGTGTAGGTATGCCATCTATGATGCTTATTCTTGTGAACATGGAATTCCACTGGGAGCAATGGTGGGTTGCAAATTTTTTATTACTGGCTCGAGTGCATTTACTCAATGCTTCATTGCATGTCACTTCTAATTGTTTGCCCAATCTGGGCCGAACTGGAAGCAACAAACCTCTGTCTGGGAGGTGTGATTTAATAACTATTTGTGTTTACAGATTATAGCTTTTGCTATGTGGACTAGGTTTGGGTAACTTATTTGGGGGTGTGAGAAGGTTTGAGTAAAAGATTTTAACCTCTTTACTATTGTGGAGATACGGATTCATACTCTATTGCGGATTCTGTTAATATTTAAGGAAAGATGGAAACAGTATAAGAATAAAATATATTTTGATATAAAATCTCACAGCTGCAAATCACTGAAAACATGATATTCAGAGTTATATATATATATATATATATATATATATATATATATATATATATATGTATGTATGTATGTATGTATGTATGTATGTATGTATGTATGTATGTATGTATGTATGTATGTGATTTTTACAACCCCTGGTAAGCCCCAATTATGGGAGGAAGCTAACTGCTTCCATCATCTGTCAATCGGCTCGTCACAAGAGTCCATCACGACAGAAACCCAATATTTTTTACTGTTGCATTTGTTATATTTGTGTTTTTTTTATTTGTGCTGATAAATAAATAAAGGGAGACTAGTATAGATCTATTTCAAGCTATTTAGCTCTCATCAGCTAGCCATACCCTTACTGGGATTTGAACCTGGGCTATATTGCATACTAGGCATACTAGGCAGAGATCTTAGCCATTAGGCCACAGGCTCTTATCTGTTATCAGCGAAGCCAGGGTGAAAGGTATCTATTAGATTTTTACAACCCCTGGTAAGCCCCAATTATGGGAGGAAGCTAACTGCTTCCATCATCTGTCAATCGGCTCGTCACAAGAGTCCATCACGACAGAAACCCAATAGTTTTTACTGTTGCCTTTGTTATATTTGTGTTTTTTTATTTGTGCTGATAAATAAATAAAGGGAGACTAGTATAGATCTATTTCAAGCTACTTAGCTCTCATCAGCTAGCCATACCCTTACTGCTTCCATTCTCTGTCCATCGGCTCGTCATAAGAGACAATCCAGACAGAAACCCAATATTTTTACTGTTGCCTGTGTTACATTTGTGTTGTATTCCCAGTAAGGGTATGGCTAGCTGATGAGAGCTAAATAGCTTGAAATAGATCTATACTAGTCTCCCTTTATTTATTTAGCAGCACAAATATAACACACACACACACACACACACACACACACACACACACACACACACACACACACACACACACACACACACATATATATATATATATATATATATATATATATATATATATATATATACTTAAAGTCACAACCCCTGGTATGCCCAAGTGTGGGAGGAAGGTCACACTTCCACTCTCTGTCATTAGGCTCGTCACAAGAGTCCATCCAGACAGAAACCCAATATTTTTACTGTTGCCTTTGTTATATTTGTGTTATTATTTGTGCTGATAAATAAATAAAGGAAGACTAGTATAGATCTATTTCAAGCTATTTAGCTCTCATCAGCTAGCCATATCCTTACTGGGATTTGAACCTGTGCTCTATTGCCTCCCAGGCAGGGAGTTAACCATTTGAGCTACAGAGAACGACTCCTTTTATCAGCCAGCCAGGGTGGGAGGTATATACTTAAAGTCACAACCCCTGGTATGCCCAAGTGTGGGAGGAAGGTCACACTTCCACTCTCTGTCATTAGGCTCGTCACAAGAGTCCATCCAGACAGAAACCCAATATTTTTACTGTTGCCTTTGTTATATTTGTGTTATTATTTGTGCTGATAAATAAATAAAGGAAGACTAGTATAGATCTATTTCAAGCTATTTAGCTCTCATCAGCTAGCCATATCCTTACTGGGATTCGAACCTGTGCTCTATTGCCTCCCAGGCAGGGAGTTAACCATTTGAGCTACAGAGAACGACTCCTTTTATCAGCCAGCCAGGGTGGGAGGTATATACTTAAAGTCACAACCCCTGGTATGCCCAAGTGTGGGAGGAAGGTCACACACTTGGGCATACCAGGGGTTGTGACTTTAAGTATATACCTCCCACCCTGGCTGGCTGATAAAAGGAGTCGTTCTCTGTAGCTCAAATGGTTAACTCCCTGCCTGGGAGGCAATAGAGCACAGGTTCGAATCCCAGTAAGGATATGGCTAGCTGATGAGAGCTAAATAGCTTGAAATAGATCTATACTAGTCTTCCTTTATTTATTTATCAGCACAAATAATAACACAAATATAACAAAGGCAACAGTAAAAATATTGGGTTTCTGTCTGGATGGACTCTTGTGACGAGCCTAATGACAGAGAGTGGAAGTGTGACCTTCCTCCCACACTTGGGCATACCAGGGGTTGTGACTTTAAGTATATACCTCCCACCCTGGCTGGCTGATAAAAGGAGTCGTTCTCTGTAGCTCAAATGGTTAACTCCCTGCCTGGGAGGCAATAGAGCACAGGTTCGAATCCCAGTAAGGATATGGCTAGCTGATGAGAGCTAAATAGCTTGAAATAGATCTATACTAGTCTTCCTTTATTTATTTATCAGCACAAATAATAACACAAATATAACAAAGGCAACAGTAAAAATATTGGGTTTCTGTCTGGATGGACTCTTGTGACGAGCCTAATGACAGAGAGTGGAAGTGTGACCTTCCTCCCACACTTGGGCATACCAGGGGTTGTGACTTTAAGTATATACCTCCCACCCTGGCTGGCTGATAAAAGGAGTCGTTCTCTGTAGCTCAAATGGTTAACTCCCTGCCTGGGAGGCAATAGAGCACAGGTTCGAATCCCAGTAAGGATATGGCTAGCTGATGAGAGCTAAATAGCTTGAAATAGATCTATACTAGTCTTCCTTTATTTATTTATCAGCACAAATAATAACACAAATATAACAAAGGCAACAGTAAAAATATTGGGTTTCTGTCTGGATGGACTCTTGTGACGAGCCTAATGACAGAGAGTGGAAGTGTGACCTTCCTCCCACACTTGGGCATACCAGGGGTTGTGACTTTAAGTATATACCTCCCACCCTGGCTGGCTGATAAAAGGAGTCGTTCTCTGTAGCTCAAATGGTTAACTCCCTGCCTGGGAGGCAATAGAGCACAGGTTCGAATCCCAGTAAGGATATGGCTAGCTGATGAGAGCTAAATAGCTTGAAATAGATCTATACTAGTCTTCCTTTATTTATTTATCAGCACAAATAATAACACAAATATAACAAAGGCAACAGTAAAAATATTGGGTTTCTGTCTGGATGGACTCTTGTGACGAGCCTAATGACAGAGAGTGGAAGTGTGACCTTCCTCCCACACTTGGGCATACCAGGGGTTGTGACTTTAAGTATATACCTCCCACCCTGGCTGGCTGATAAAAGGAGTCGTTCTCTGTAGCTCAAATGGTTAACTCCCTGCCTGGGAGGCAATAGAGCACAGGTTCGAATCCCAGTAAGGATATGGCTAGCTGATGAGAGCTAAATAGCTTGAAATAGATCTATACTAGTCTTCCTTTATTTATTTATCAGCACAAATAATAACATATATATATATATATATATATATATATATATATATATATATATATATATATATATATATATATATATATATATATATATATATATATATATATATATATATATATATATATATATATATGCTGATAAATAAATAAAGGGAGACTAGTATAGATCTATTTCAAGCTATTTAGCTCTCATCAGCTAGCCATACCCATGTTTGGGAATCGAACCTGTGCTCCATTGCCTCCCAGGCAGGGAGTTAACCATTTGAGCTACAGAGAACGACTCCTTATCAGCCAGCCAGGGTGGGAGGTATATACTTAAAGTCACAACCCCTGGTATGCCCAAGTATGGGAGGAAGGTCACACTTCCACTCTCTGTCATTAGGCTCGTCACAAGAGACCATCCAGACAGAAACCCAATATTTTTTACTGTTGCCTTTTTGTTACATTTGTTATATTTATGCTGATAAATAAATAAAGGGAGACTAGTATAGATCTATTTCAAGCTATTTAGCTCTCATCAGCTAGCCATACCCATGTTTGGGAATCGAACCTGTGCTCCATTGCCTCCCAGGCAGGGAGTTAACCATTTGAGCTACAGAGAACGACTCTGCATAAATATAACAAATGTAACAAAAAGGCAACAGTAAAAAATATTGGGTTTCTGTCTGGATGGTCTCTTGTGACGAGCCTAATGACAGAGAGTGGAAGTGTGACCTTCCTCCCATACTTGGGCATACCAGGGGTTGTGACT